>NC_141314.1:9810000-10132500 GCF_037954325.1 Fistularia commersonii
AACTTTTCTGAAATGGAAAATAAAAATTCAAGCGTTGAAAATATCACCCAGAAAAAGTAGCAACCAAGTAAAGACTCTTATCTATGATGCCTTACCAATCCCTCAATGGACTCTTTAACAGTTATATTCCCAGTGTCTGGGCCAACACTGAAGTATACAGCATCCGTCCCTCTGATCTCAAACGTCAGCTGGTCACCTTCCGGATCTGTTACGTTCAACGTAAATGCAACGGTCCCTTGGAAACAACATCAGTACAAAGTGTTATTAATCTAGACGGCTGCGTCGTGTCACTCGGATTGAAAGATATCACTCGGGGTTGTTCGGACGTTTAGCTTACCCACGGGAATGTCTTCACACACCTCATACTCTGTCTCTAAGAATACGGGCAGTTGGTTTGTTGTGATGGAAGTGACGAGGCACAACAGGAGCAAACACCTTAGGATCACCTCCATTTCTGAAAAGGAGAATACAAAAAGAACAAAAATGAGGCGTCCATCTTCTACTTCTCTGGTTTTCTACACTGGAAATGGAGCAGCGGAGGATGAACTAGTTTGTGTTGTGAGACAACAGGAGTTCCTCAGAACGCATGCAACGCAGAGTTCATTATTGTTATTGTTCATAAGGAAATCACCCCGTGCAACGATCGGTCATATCAATATTTCGCCCCGCCTATATTGCACCGCAGCTGAAAGATTGCCATGTAAGAAAAAAAAACTGCTGCGTACGCAGGGTCGTTTTGTGGAGCTCATTTTGTTATGAATTTCGTGAATGAATAGAAAAGCAGAAACAGGAAACCTCCACGACAAAGGACGTTTGTGATTTCACACCACGTCTCAGTTACCGTTAACATTTTCCGTGCCCGTTTGGACGTTTTCTTACAAAATAATTCTTTTATATGATATCATTTAATCATTTGATTAAGACTTCAAACCTGAATTTGAAGACTATCAATAATCAAGCCCATTATTCCGCTGCCTTTGCTTTGAGTGTAAGTAAATATTGTGTACGTCTGTCACACTATAACAATTAGCCGATTGCGTTTACTTTTGTGTATACAGAAGTTCAGTTTGGTTCTTTGATAGTGATATCAATATAAATCAAAAATATAACAATATCATATCCAGTATACTGACGTATGGCGGGCAAGATACTTTAACATCGCACACTAACCAATACTTCCATTTAAATCATATTAGTACTCACAAAAGCGTTTTTTTTAGTATTTATTCTTACGTTTTCAGAGCGGTCGGACTTACCGGGTGCCTTTTTCAGATGTCGTCTTTCCTCCCAATTGATCTTTGACTCCGTTTCCTCCCAGTGATAAACGTCTCAGCGCTGTAAATATAAATCATTAACACATACGAGACGCTCATAACCGGTCCTGCGGAGGGACCTCCTTCCTGTGGCTGAACACACTCGAGAAACTCCTCAAAGCATCTATCCAAAATGTCAAAAGTGACATTATGTTAAAAGTTGTACAACATCATCACAAAATCATCGCACATGTCTTTATTTCTAGTTTCATTTTACGAAAACATAAAATAACCCGAATCCCATTTTAATTACAAAAGATACACAATGCAATCACTCATAGGAAAGTGCTGAAGGATGTCAATGTGGGAGCAATAGGTTCTTGGTTGATATTAAAACATGGTATTCTTCCCATTTGTTTCTGAACTTTTTCCTTTTTTTTTTTTTTTCCCTACAAATCGCTTTCAAATTTTCACGTCTCTCATCCAACCCACACACAATTCTGAAATGGTGCTTTGGAAAAGTGGCTGGTTGTGGGCGTCCCACCACACATCCCGAATGTCACAGCGACCCGGGTTAAGAGGTTTCAAAAGAGCAGGGGCGCGCTGATGCTTTCAAATGCACCGACGCACAGCGACATCCCTGCTGCGGTAGCATTAGCTGTCATTTTAATGTTTTTAATGCATTCTAGTTTAATTGAATTCATCACAGTGGGAGAGCAGAATGCAACAAGTAATGGTAAAGAGGTCAAACTCTTGTCGTTATCAGTCGGAGATCTACTAAAATGGTTTTGTTGTCTTAACGATAGCAAAATAACTGTCCCGGTAAAAACCAGGCTTTTCATGAAAAGACCAATTCACGATATAAAAACTATAAGTTACAACAGAGGCGTATGTCTTAATACACCCATCCTGGTTATCTTTCATTCTTATCTAATTAGACTTTGCTTCATGACTGGCTAAATAAAACACATCGTTACCAGTCCCGATAAGAAAATCGAAATAATTTTGTTTTGAGGGTAAATACAAGACTAAGCACGACGAGACAACCCGGAAATGTTCCCACCCATGTCAGCGAGGTGGGAAAGTGTGTGTCTGGTGTGAATAAACATTGATCTGGACTCGACGCAGAAAGGAAAAGGGCTCTATGAGCGATATAAGAAAATGAAAGCAGCGGGCCTATTGCTGTTTATCAAAGCTAACAAACACTTCTTTTTTTGTTTACAGTGATAATTCAATGCGCTGTGCGTAATAACTAAACAATATCTGGCATTCCATGCAGAGGAATGGAAACAAACGTTTTGAGCTCATTCATGATATCTAACACCTGGGGAATCAGTCCGAATGCAGCCGCCCAGTCGTCTCTTCTTATCCTGGACTTTGGTTTATGGCCGGCACGCTAAAACACGCTTACGATCATGGGCAATTTCCATAAATGATGCAAATGTGAGGGACTTTTGTTGCCATAGCAATCCCAGCAAGTCTAAATGGAAGGACGACGAGCAGCTTTTCCTTCCAGATTTACAAAAATGACAAACTAAGTGCAGCTGGATATTCGGACACCTTCGCGCATCTGCTCGGGAACTTTGTGACGAGAATCAGAAACACGTCGTCTCTGAAAGTCGGCGGAGACTATTCACACGGGAATTTGTGACTAAATACTTACCCTTTCCCCATTTCATCATAAACCATCTTGTTTTTTCCTGTTTGTTTCTGCCTTCACTGTTTTCCTCGTCTCCTCCCCGAGAGGTCAGTCATTTATCCACCCCGTTCGCTGAAGACGATTGACTTCATTTGTATTCTCTCTCATGCAATTTTGTGCAATTTGTTTTATCATCGCAAAATAACAGCGAGCGTCACATCCGCGAGCCCCCCGGGGTTCTCGTGTTTTACTTTTTCTCCAGATTTTTTCGAGCCTGGTGTTGCCGTTTCCCCCTCCCGCTCGTCTTCCGCCGTCCTGCTGTCAAATCGTCTCCCCTGGTGTGATTATATCATCCAGTTTTTCTTCTAACGGCACCCCAGTTTTCTCCACGTGTTCTCTTTTGTTTGCTTTTGAATCTCTACGCTCCCGGGCCGTTTGACAAAAAGCGTTCCTCCTAAAACAACGCGATGTTTCTTGTTCAACATGCTTTCCTGCAACAAGTCCTGCAATTGATTTGAGACACTGGAAAAACGCTCGTATTTTAGCGTATCATCGCGTATCACAATCTGCCTTCATGTGATACTAACATCTATCCTCTTACATTTGCAGCCGTGTCAAGCAAAGATTGCAGAAATAATGCAAATATTCTGCTGCCCCTCTGACAAGGTTGAAATGAGAGATATTTCCTGTTACAATAGACAACGTATTAGAGCGGCGCTTCCTCTGCATCATTGGAGTTCACCGATCACTGCCAGGATTAATTCAATTGGGTATTCAAATTGAAAGAAAGAGGGCGGCAGGGTGGCGCGGCGGTCAGCTCTTCTCAGCAAGGAGATCCCCGGTTGGATTCAGACAGACTCCATGTTTTTGCCTTGTCCACGTAGGGTTCTCTGGTTCCTCCAAAAACATGCAGGAGGTTCATTGGAGGCCTTCACTTGTCCAGATGTGTGAATGAGAGTGAATAGTTGTATGTCTCTTGATGACGTCTTAGAGACAAAGTGGTCGCATTTATCAAATGAAGAATGAAAGAGCGAATGTTTGTCAATTTCTCTGTATTTACTGGACATACGGAGGAATTGAGAAGACGTTTAGTCACAATCCCATGTCTATATCAGTGTTTCCCAACCTTTTTTGAGTCACAGCACATATTTTACATTAGAAAAATCACACGGCAAATCACCGAATAAATATGTCAAAAACATTTTTTAACGAATTAGAATGAAACCGTAGTCTCAATTTACTTAGTGTGAAATCTAGTATATCTAATATCTGTAGATTCGTCAAGTTGCGATGCAAATTTCCCACTGATGTGCAACTTTTCCAGAACACTTTTTTCGATGTCTGAAGACATGTCATCAATATGTCTGAAAATGGTATTATTTGAGAGAACTCTGGCTATTTCTTTATCAACGCCAGAGCCGAGCATTTCTTCTACAATGATTTTGCCGGCAGGTAGTATTAATGTTTTGCTACGGTGTGTGGCTGTTTGGATTGAGAGATGAGTTCAGCAACTTTATAGCAGCTTTCACTGCTTTCTCACTCGTCTTGGTAGTTTTCGACAATGCTGCCTGTTTGTTTACGCAGATACAAGTACTTTTTATTTTAAAAATGTATCACGCAAAGCGCCACTAATCACTCTGATACACAGATGCACAGGTTAATTCACCACACATTGCCATGGAACGGGCACGCTGCCCACATAGACATAGGAAGACACATTATTTGTATAATTTTCGGACCAATCAGGTGAAAGTGGGCATTTTTCCACGGCACACCTGATGATCTCTCACGGCACACTAATGTGCCGCGGCACAGCGGTTGGGAAACACTGATCTATATGACATGTGAATGAAAGGATGAATAATTCTATATCTCCATGTAACTAAAAATGAAAGAGTCTCTATTTGACAAGTGTATGAGAGGGTGAACAGTTGCAGGTCTAAGATCTGGACCCTGAGTGCAGGATAAGTGGTATAGATAAAGAAAGAAAGAGAACATTGCAATAAAATCCCTTTTTTTTAGGACAATCAAGGCAAAAAACAGTTTTTATCCCATTAAATTCGGCACAACCCCGAACACTTGAATCTCACATAAAGTGCAGTACAATAAACCCTTTTTTCCACTTTCTACGTTTTTACTTTTTTTCTTTCGACATTATCTATTTATTCTTCTAGATGTTATTTATATATTTTTGGTCTTATTTTTTTCTGTCATATCACTAACCCAGAGATTCCGCTTTTGTTGTGCTTTGTCCTGCTTATTAAGGTTGTTTTGGTCTGTTTTTGATTCCACTGAACCTGAGAGCTGAACCCTGGGTGCAGGATAAGTGGTATAGATGAAGAAAGAAAGGAAGAAGAAAAGGAAGAAAATCACAATAAAATTCATTTTTCAGGACAATCAGGGCAAAAACAAAGATTGAAAAAAAGTTTTTAACCTACTAAATTCGGCACAACCCCGAACACTTGAATCTAACATTAAAGTGCAGTAAAATAAACCAATAAACCTTTGTTTCCACATTTCACTTCTTTTACTTTTTTCTTTCTACAAATTTATCTATTTATTCATCCAGATGCTATTTATGTATTTTATATATTTTTGGTCTTATTTTTTGCTGTCTAACCCAGAGATGCTGCTATCATTGTATTGTTGTGCTTTGAGCTGCTTTTTAAGTTTGCTTTTATCTGTTTTGTTCTGTCTGTTCCACTGAAAGCTGCTGTCTCTAAATTTCATTGCACTCCCTGTAATGACAATAAAACTATTGAATTCTGAACTCTTAAACTCCTGATAAGGAGTGATCATGATTCACAGATGGTGTCATGTCATCAATGTTAATCGTAACATTCCGGGGATATCTTGATTTTTCTCGCACGCGTGCACGGACACGCACACGCACGAACACTTTTGCTCACTTTTTTTTCCATCGTCACCAGTTTCCTTCTCAAGAGATGACATAACATTTGGTTTAATTTTAAGCAACAAAAGAGATGAACTATGTGTCGATGTTATTTTAGGCCTGGCCAAGTTCTTCATTCACAAAAACAGAATGCAAAAATGTTCCCCAAATTTTACGTTCTTTATCAACGATTTTGAATTAAATAAAAAAATCCTTAAAACGTATGGAAAAATCCAAAAACCAAAAAATTTACAGTTTGATGTCTGAGATTCCTTGTGAACCACCAAGTTAAATACATGTTAAATTCCCCTTGCAAGTTTTTTTCCCCTTTCTTTTTAATTTTATATGTCTATCTATTTATTTAATCATTTTCTTTTACTTTCTTTTTCATCTATGCATTATACATTTCTCACGAACCGTTAACACTGTTAACTTCTGAATACATACAGAACGAATGTCCTTTATATCCTTTGCTTCCTCATCCCCGGTTGTTTCATTGACATTCAGTTCTACCTTGCCATGTTTATTTGTACATAAGTATATTTGTTTGTACTATTTATGTTTAATAAAAAAATATTTAAAAAAAACAACTTTTGCTCACTTTTATTTAATTTTTTTTATCTTTTTTTTTTTTTTTTTAATCCCCCGCCGACCGTGAACTTTTCCGTGCATTACGGTAAACATGGCGCCCGCTCCCTGCTCCGTCAACCTGCACCGGCGGGGGTGCGACGGCGAATTGCGCAAAACCAAAACCGACAAGCGGCGGGATCCCCCTTTCCAAACCCGCCAAAATGGCGAGGAGTGGGTTTTGTGCAAGCGCCGCTACGCCGTGAAACCCCGTCCGTGGGACGAGCACTGAGCTCTCGGGACGCGACCCCGTTCGTAGCACCTTCTTTCCGGCAGTGGTGGAACCCACGGAATGTTCCACCGGAACAGCTGACCACAGGATGCAGCACTTAGCCTGACGAGATGTGAACACAACAAGGGAGCGAAATCCGGCCATCAGATGTTTGCATTTTAACAATCAGGTATCCACGCCGCGGCTCTGCAGGATGCTTTTGCACGATCGGACGCCGTGGGGTTGTTTTCGCGGGGTGTTCGCGGGGGACGGTGAGACGGCTGCGGCTCGTCATCTGGCTCCAGCCCCTCCTTGTTTTGTTGCTACCGAGAGCGATGTTGTAATGTTTACATTTATGTTGCAAAGCCCGCTCTCTCCGCTTCCGCTCCGTTTCATTTGCAGCAAAGTGGGAAATGCATCCGGTGGGTTTGGACGGGGAACAGCTGGAAATCATCCGCAGCTTCGCGCGGAAGCATTTTTAATCAGGCGATTTATAGCATTTATAACCTCGTACTGGACAAAGTGGGCCTGGCAGCAAAATGTTGGTAGATAAATACATGTAAGGACACACGGCTGGATGACCCCGCAAATAGGAGACTGCACTGTATCTACATGACATTTCTGCAAATTGCTGGTGATAGACGTTCGCTCGCTTGGTCGTGCAAGCTCAATATTACATAACCGGCGGTGTATCTTCAGTAGGACACCACGGCCTCCAGTGAGAAGGGGAGGGGGATCCGGCACAGTGGCTTTTAAATGAATGGGTAAAGGTTACTGGAAAAAAAACACGTGGGGGTTGACAATAGTTATTAATGAGTAGTTATTAAACAGAAATTGTTTCGAGGCTTTCTGGCTTGAAATGTGCCACCTCACTTGGAAATCTCAAAGCTATTTGAAACATACCCAGAATCAGGGTTGCACTTCCATTACACCGTAGTTACTATGACTTTATTTATAAGTGTCAATAGCTGCACCGTGCAACGATGCCCTCCATGTTCTCCATCAAAAAAGTCTAAATAACAGCATGCATTCATGTGCATGCTTCGTTTCCATCAAACGGCTCATGCATTATCTCCAAAACATATATTAGATGTTAGATTTGAGCGTAAGATCGCCAGAAAGTGGAGGGAAACGTAACAGGTATAGAGTGAGCGTCTTGTTTGCTGCTTGTGTTGACACACCGAAGTCTGTCTGGATGGCGACTGTCTGTGTTTTTCTGCACGCTGATTGGCTGCTCGGCCGCGGAGGGGGCGTGGCTTCACCACAACAATGCATTTCAAGAAACATACCCGCGCCAACGAATGTTTCCTTGTCTTCCTCAACGACTTCGCCTCTCCGCTCGGCTAGTTTGTGTTTACCGTTCGGATAAAAAATAAGAATAAACACTGCCATCGAGGAGTAGAAAAGTTTCGGGGATTTTTTTTTCACCTCTGTGGAGCACGGAATCTATACGCAGCGGCTAGGGAGCTATGTTAGCTGGCTAACATTAGCTAGCGACTAGCAGCCCCATCCGGGACTTTGTCGGATACATATGCGGGGAGAAACGGTTGTCACCTGTTAGCCAGGTAAGGTTAGCCGGGACCGGGCGGCGAAGGGGGGCAAGGGGAACCGGATGGGGCGCAACATTTCGGGAACCGCAAAACACCTGCCGTCGCGCGTTGTTGTCGACGGGCGAGCAAACTAGCAACGAAAGTAAGCACTTCTTCTTTTATCAGCTAACTCACTAACGGGCTGCTCTTTGTGTTTAACTCGCGGTGCTAACGTCGATGTTTGGCCGGGGAACCGCCGCTAGCTCCCCCCCACCCTATGTGGAGCTTCACGACGCTGGACAAAGCGTTAGCTTGTCGGCTAAAGTTAGCCATGCTCCGTTAACTGCGGGCGTCGATTTTTTTTTTCTCCCCGCTTTGCAGAAGAAAACACCGGGTATCCGTGTGATAACTTCACACAATATCATCATTTGAAGGTCGCGGGCTGTGTTTGAGGTTAACAAGGGGCAATGTAACGGCGGGCTGGACTCTGGGGTCGAATGGAAGCCGTCCCGCTCGCCTAACGCATCTTTTGTTGTTGCTTTGTCTTAAGAGCACATGGCTTTCCATGTTTTTGTTCAGGCAGGCCACAGCGACCCCTATTCCCGCTGTTTCCTCCGATTATACACACTTATTATCGCAGTATTGAAGTATACACGATCGCTTTGAGCTTAACTTGATAGAATACTATTTTACATTTTGTAGCCTTAATAGAAACGAGCATTACATGAAGGTCAACGAGGCACACTCGGGACGAGCCGCTGCATTTGAGATTGCACACATCCACAGTGATCAGTATAATTTAACACCTGTTGCAGACGAAGCAGGGTGCTTTGTAAAATGTACTCATCGTTACAACAGCAAAGTACAGTTGTTATGTCAAACGGTTCCAGAGGGATTCCGTGCAAATGGATGGTCTACTCTCATCCAAGGCACTTTGAGTTTTAGGCCAAGTGAGAGAAAAGTTGAGGTTGAAATGGCGGTTGATGTGTAAAAGAGAACCCCTACAATAGCATTCACTTTCACAGGGTGAGCAAACAAGTGCGAAAGGATGCAAAATCCAAATGTCCCACATTATATCCACGCACAGGTGGAGGAAGTACAGCTAAGCCTGTAAATGTTTCTAATTTCATCTTGGGTAGTACTTAAATAAGTAAACACTGTCTGACTGCTTAAATGTTTTCCATCTTCTTTTCCTTCAAAATTATGAACCATTGTCAACTCAGAGAAGTTCTCATCCGTAACCCAGTCATGCTTTGGTGCTCAAACTATTGGTGTCTACCTCAAAATTATGAGGTAGATTCAATAATTGTGATTCTTCAGTTGTGTGCTGTATTCGATGTAGGATTCCTAATCTTTACCCTGGTGTGTTTTCACAGGGTTCAGACAATCAGAGGCAACATACAAGTGCCTCCACTGTACAGTTTCTTTTCCCAGAGTGTGACTCGTTTGCACGACGTCACCAATGCGACCATGGGAAATAGCAGTAAATAGGCTGCCAGCAACAGCCCCCTTAAACCCAAGAAGGGTCCTTGGAGAGCCCTGCAACGCTCCAGTGCACATCAGGAGAAGGTAAAAACCCTCCCTGCTTACCAAAGACATTTCCCCCGTCTGATAACTTTTAAGATTTGTAGTCTATAATTTAAAGTTAGGGAAACTTGAGCTCCTCTAAAAAAAAATTCTGGCCCCACATTGCCTTACTTGTAATGCCTTTTGCTTCTTGTGTGTTTAATCATTTAAAACATTGCCGGCGCTTGTAATGATACACAACGAGAGCGTTCCTAATTATTGAGACACGGACAGTCCTGTTTGCACAAGTTGCTTGAATTGGGATATTTGACAGATTAGAGACCCAGCTGATATTGTAAACAAATATGTTGTAATTTTACCATCTAGTGTAAGACTGGGTGGTTCTTATTTTTTCGCAATATTGGCTGTGAATAGACAAATTGTGATGTTTATTGACAATAACAATAAGTGGGGTTTTCTCTAGTCATTGGGAATGGTAATGACTGCCAAACACACTGTTGCTTCCATGTTCCCCTGCCCAAATCAATCTAAATGACATGTGATCTCTTTAAAACTAGGAGAAATTTTAACGTTCATCCTTAATTCACACCTGATGCAACATATTTAATTGTCGCTTTCATATTTCTGCCGACGTGCAAAACATCACCAAGAGAAAATAGCTTATACCTGACTTAACTAGTCAGTGCTTCATATCGCTGCACAAAACTGAAAAAAAAAACACGCAGCAGTTGTCAAAGAAGTTCTGATCCCTGAATGTGCAGGTGGACCCTGTCGCTTTCCTAGTGGCTAGGAGATCATCTGAGATTTGAAATCATGTTAAAATGACCATATATGAACCGTAAATGGTTACGTAACAATGAAGTTCAACATTAAGAGCAACAATAGGCTTGTTCTAAGCCAAGTCTGCATATTTCCTGTTTTGTTTTTTTTTTCGTGCAAGTGATGTAAATTGCAAGTAAACACGGATGAAATGCAATAAGTAAACCGAAAACTTGTGTTTCATGTTCAAACGTGTATTTTTATGATCTTTCAGCCCACCAGTGAGACGCCAGTGGGGTAGACGCGACAGACCTGCACTGCACACTTCCCTGGTCCAGGATGAGAATTTCCATCATCTGCTTTTCTCCCAACATCAACAACAGGTTCCTTTAGATGACTCCAGACAATACAGCCACACCAGCACACCACCACGCATGCTTCACCCTGCTGCCCACCTGCCTCAGCAGAGCCCCATCATGGTGGATCTGCATGACCAGGTAAATAACAGCTTGCTAAAACATTAGTGAAATAAACTGTTAATCAAGCGGTACATTTATATGAGAGCTATTTCAGTTGTTATGGGGTCCGTTTTGTAGATAGGTCCCTGTTTTAGGCAAACTTTCAACTAACCGCCCTCCCCCTTTAACCCCTACAAAGATGCACCAGGGATCCGTTCCGATATCCTACACTATTACGACGGTGACGACCCATGGATTTCCCATCCACACCGGGCAGCCCCTCCCAGGGTGCAACACTCAGCAGCTCCCAGCATGCTCGGTAATGTTCAGCGGACAGCTCTCTCTGCTCTGCTGCCTTCCTCCTCCTGTGAGTTTGAAAAGGAAGAGCCCAAAATGTCAGTGGCATCCATGCAGCACACCATACCAGCCATGCAGTCCGTCACTGTTCATGTTTTAAGAAAAAAAAAAAAGAAAAGAAATTCCGACCAATTGTTGTTTACTCTAAACTGTAAAGTAGCATAACTTGTGAATCCACGCTAGTTTGTTGTGTTGTGGAGTTGAATAGACTTAAGAATAATGTCTGACATTGCAGGAAATGTGTTCGGCAGCTATTTCATCAGCAAATGTAGTGTTGTGGGAGTGATGTCAGTGCTGTGGTTCAATGTCATCGTTTCATTGATGGTCACCACTCGGCTACAACAAGCTTTAATTATGCTGATAAAATTCCCGGAGAAGAGGTTTGCGGTGCTCGGGGCAGATGCTACCCGCCAAAGACAACGGTCTAACTTAAATAAATGCCCTTGTCTGTGCTTTTGTCCCCCTCAGCTTATACAGACATGTACGATGCAGCACATGCCAGTGTCTTATCAAGCCTTTCCACCCCTGATCTCCAGCGAACATTTTGTACTGCATCCAACTCCATCTGTACCCCCCCACCAGCCTCCACACCTTTCTCCTTTGAGCCAGTTTGTCCCTTTACAGCCTCAGCACCCGCGCATGGTCAGTAGGCCACATCTTGAATCCTTATCAATGAAAACAAAAGTCTGTTCGCTGGCTTGCTATTGTCCAGACACGTGTCTCATCGTTAACCTCTTTCCGTCTTTCAGCCTCTGCAGAGGATAGAGAATGAAGTTGACCTAAGAGGGGACCAGCACCCATTAGGGTCCTTCTCCTACCCTCCCTCTCATCACCCACCAGCGCTGCCTCCCTCTCTGCCCCTACAGTATCTTCCTCAAGAGCCGCTGCATCAAGAGCTTCCCTTTGGAGTGGTAAGACTGCCTCTTTTCTACCACTAAAGCACATCATATCTGTTAAACTGCACACCTGAAGTCCACCTTGACATGTAAAGCGATTTTTCTCTGCCCTCATTTGTGACGTTGGATGCACTCAAGCAAAAGTTTGCTCTAAAAGGACACCAAGCTCTGTCCTCAACGGACCACTTCCGAGTTGAGCCGGTATCCCCAGCGTAAAGCAGCGTCACTGTTGTTGATCTTAAATGGATAGTTGAAGGCCGCTCCCTCTGCTGTAATCTGACAATTAATTCTTTTTCCAATGGCCCCTGAATGGTACTTTGGGGACACGGGTTTTACCTACAAGTTACTCCACATTATCGATCATCAGAGCCATTGCCAAACCGCAAGTTACACTTAACCCTTAAAGTCCATGCTCATTTCATTCAAACTTCATTTTATTTGATGAAATGTGACATAAGATTTATGGCAAACTGTTGAAAGGAACAATAAGTAACCATAAACGTAATGTATATTAAAAATGAAAATCTAATTCCTTTTAGTTTCCAAAAAAAAACACTGCAAAGTTGAGGATGAGTGTTTTACTCGCTAAGTTTGACTTTTCAAACTTCCGCAACTTCTTAAGGTCACGTATCTGCTCTGGATCTGAAGTGTCCATAGCCTTCTCTGCGGAAGGGTGAAAAACTGCAGCATGTTTAGGCAACAACGGTAAAACAAATGGGTCAGCTAAAAAGAAAGCTGTGGCCCCGACACGAACCCGCAGAGCAAGACAGTCCTTGAGAGCCAAATGCCACTCATTCTTGAAGCCATTGGTGAGAGGTGTTCCTTTGCAATGTGTCACTCCGAGGCTGGATTTCCTCTGGTTGCACGCAGCTCACATCATTTCTTCATATGCACAAGATGTGAAACATCCTCTAGAAATTCATCCCGCCCAGTGGTTACAGTGTGACGTCCCTCAGCTCCTCTTGATTATTTTGAAAATCAGCAGTTATTTGCAGTTGTAGGTCTTTATTTCATGAATAAGCGGTGCTTCACAGAAACCCAAGATGTAATCGTCTTTATGCTGCAGCAAAGTGTTGTGTTCTCGTTTGGACCTCGCTCTTGTGTTTGTGGCTGTTTAGTCGAGGTGCATTGCAACAACTGTGGTTACAGTGTCAACAAGGCAGCGGTATAACTTAACTTTTCCAGTGGAAGGGAAGTGATTAGTTTGCTTTTCCAGGACTTACGCTTACCATTGTCCTTGTCACATATCTTGACAAATGTGTTGTGATTCTCATAATTCACGTTTCATTTGTATATCCCTTATATTGGTCAAATCTTTATATTATAGATTAAAAAAAAAACAATGCTTTCTCTTTTTTCCACGCTGACTTCTCTGCCAGGATTATTCCGTCTATCTTTATCTTGCTGCCTCCTCTCTCTCCCCAGCCATATCCCCACATGCTGCCCCGGCGAGTAAACGGACAGAGATACCGGTTGCAGCAACCACTTCCCCCGCCTCCGCCCCCTCCATCCTACTACCCAGGCTTCCTCCCTTACTTCCTGTAAGTACACGCACGGCCCGGCTTCGGAGACGTTGCCAATTTGTGCAACCATAATATTGCTAGTATTTACTCGGTGATAGATTGATACTCGGTATTCTGTTGATCTCAAATCTGAGAATACAAGTGCGGCAGAAGCGCAACAAACCAACAGACCCTGCATAGTAAAATAGTGGCAGTTGCACAGAGAAACACTGTACCTGTTGAAAAAAACGTTAAATTATCATTTAGAATTATATACCAAGTACAGACAAGATGGACAACATATGGAAAAGTGATGAATGTATAAACTGAAAGGTGCAGATTGTGGCATCAAGACAGTTAAGAATCAAATCATTGTATCAGGTTTCTTATTATTGTATTGATTTCACGTCACCGTGGGATTGTTTGAGCATCTTCTCGATTCCTCCGTATGTCCAGTACATGCAGAGAAATTGACAAAAAAAGCTGACTTGGCTTTTCGAGTTCAATCACAAGACTTTATATTATCACAATGAAGAGAAACCGCTGAGACTGGAGTTAAAGTTGTCGGTTGATATTTGCGGAGCGTCTGCTCAAAGTCATGAGTGACTTTGTGATTTGATGGTTCCTCCTCTCTCGGCTCAGGTCGATGCTTCCTGTGCCTCCAACAGCAGTGGGGCCGACCATCAGTCTGGACCTGGATGTAGATGATGTGGAAATGGAGAACTATGAGGTCAGTTGGAAAAAATCTTTTTGCTTTTTTTTTTTTTTTGTTAATGCCTTTAGTTTCTAAATGCACAGTCTTTCACAATAAAGAGAAATCCACATGTGGAGCAAGAAATAGTCAACGAAGCGTCGAGTTTGTTTAATGTACATGATTTATAGAGCTCCAATGACGGGGCTCCATCTGCCCTGGAACGAATCTTTGTGCCAGAAAATTCTATTCTACGCTCGTTCTCTTGTTTTCAAAAGAGCGCCTTGATTTTGTTTTATCTTGGTGGTGTTATTGAATGATTACCCGGTTATATCAGGAAGTGTTTCCAACTAGTTGGTCAACCCTGTTTCTAGCTTTCTGGAGAACCCGTCGCTCAGGCCCGGCTCACATCTCGACATATTCCCTTGAAAAAAGCCGGGACATGTTTGATATCCAAAGATGTCGAGATTCCTGCCTGAACCCGGTCGTTCATCAAAAGCTGTCCCTTTGTTAACCTTTGAGATTTGCGCTGAAACCCGAGACCGGCGCTCTCGCCGTCAGCGTGCCTCTGGCGCCATCATGTGATGCTTCCATCCGTGTGATTTTTGTTCTCCATCCTCCCGTAACCGGTTTTACGCGCTTGCGCTAAAGCGCACATGTCGAAATAGACGAATTTTATTTTTGCAGGATACCTGAAATTGAAGCGAAATAGCCGGTGATAAAACCGCACGAGTCCAGAGATTTATTTGAAACGCCTTCCTGTGAGGCAGAGCGTTAAACCGCAGACCCTTGTCTTCTTCCCGCTGTAGGCGTTGCTGAATCTGGCAGAAAGATTGGGGGAAGCGAAGCCACGTGGACTAACAAAGGCTGATATAGAACAGCTTCCGTCCTACAGATTCAACTCAGAGAACCATCTGTCTGAACAAACGCTGTGAGCCTCTCCCTCTCCAGTCCTTTCACGCTCCGTGAACGGCCGGTGTCGTAACTCTCTGCCTCCTCCTCCTCCTCAGGTGTGTCGTGTGCTTTAGTGACTTTGAGTGTAGGCAGCTACTTCGGGTATTACCATGTAACCACGAATTCCACGCCAAGTGTGTGGATAAATGGTTGAAGGTACGTCGACGCCGTCTCGAAGAATCATTTCCCCGCGTTCTCCGCCGTTGCTTTCGAAGCTCACGTTGCCGCTCTTCCGCCCCCAGACCAATCGCACTTGTCCTATTTGCCGAGCCGACGCGTCGGACGTCCACCGAGAGGCGGAGTGAGAAAAGTCTCTGAGTGCCGAACTGGAAACCTGCACACACCAGAGCTCGTCCCGAAGCCGGGGACACTTGCCACCTGACCCGCGTCGTCCAGTAAATACAGCTTACCGACCCACTTCTCCTGCCACTTCCTAAATAATAAGCAATCCAGGATTGTTACTGGAGCCTGCTGTACCTCTGCTGTGCTTCATTTGTCCGAGTTTCATGAAACCCACTGCCGTTTGCAGCTTGTTGCCAGAGTGCTGGGCTCGCCAGGTGATTCTTTCTCTGCCCCCTTGTTGCAGATTCCAAAGATTTTTCCCTACGATGAATTATTTGCTGCTTTTGTTTACAGGGTTTAATTTTTATTAAGTGGATTTGGTTGAGGCGTTTAATAAGGGGAATCCTGCATTGGAATAGGTGAGTCTGGAGGATGATGGGCTGGACACCTTGTGCAATTAGCAGACAATAAATAGGAGTACTTCAACATGGGTATCTGTGTTTGGATGCGACACCTGGCCATCATAGATGCATGTTCGTGTAGGTGTTGGGCAAACTGACTCGTTCGAAATTGTATGTTCTGCAATAATCTCTCATTCATTTGAAGTTTTTAGCCCTTTGTTGTTTTTTCGATTTGCAAATGCTATCGTGAACGCGTGAGTTGCTGTGGTCAAATGCGAATTCTGTTGAGCCTGAAGTGATGGACTGCAAGCGATGGGGAAACGCAACTGTGGGCGTTTCTGCTTTCCCAGAAAAATCCACTCTGGAACACAGACCTTTAAAAAAAAAAAAAAAAAAAAGAGAGGAAAAAAAAAGAAAGAAAGAGAAAAAAAAGGCAGCCCGGGATTAATGGACTGCATCTTTTCAAGGTCGTCTGGCATAACTGCACAAGTGCTACATCCATCCTCCACATCAGCATTGTTCCTCTGGCAAAACGTGTGTGTGTGCGTGCGTGCGTGCGCGTGTGTGTGTGCGTGTGTGTGTTTATCCTGTTCACAGAGCCAATGCATTGTGTAACCACTGGATACAGGGCAGCATGCTAGGATTTGCATGAACTGTTGATTCAGACTAGCAATATTTTAATCAAGCATCACCACCAAAATTTTCAAATTTAAGAAGAGACAAAGAAAGAAAAAAAAAATAAAACAAGTGCTTGCTCGGTTAGAAAGCAGTGCGAGAGGCGAACGAGCGCGCGGTCCCACCCCGACCGCTCTCGGGAGCGGGGGAAGCTCCGCCGACATCGCTGGGCGCCGGAGACCCGTGCAGAAAGTATCGAGGTTCCAATGAACATTTACGTCCTCCTCCAGAGAGACCGGGCTGTCGATTTCTTTGTGAGCCAAATCCAGTATACAGATAAAGCCTACTTTTCAAGATTTCAGATCTGCCTTCTAATGACCTTGACAAGCACAAACCTACTAATCCTGAAAATACTGTGTCATTTTCACTTGTTAAAAAGAAACTTACCTTTTTTTTTTAGTTCTTTGTTGTTTTGTTTTGTTTCGTTTGTTTGTTTTCCCATCTAAAGAAGATACATTGAAGGAAACAGTCGGAGCACTAACAATGTCCGTGTACGGTATGTGTTATATTCTGGTATCTTGGTCAGGTCATTGTCTTAGGCCGGTGTTGTAAAAGAGCGACTTTATGTACAGCTACAGTGTGAATGCTTTAGATAAACATTTAAAGACAAAAGAATGTTGACCCCCCCTCCACCCCTTGTAGAAGTCACTGGTGACGCTCCGAGTCGCGCCGGCTCTCTCGTATCCCAAAGTGACGAAGACAGGGTCGAAATGTCCGAGCTGGCGTGTTCGGCGGTGTTAGAACACTGTTAGACTCCCGTTCCCCTGCTTGCGTTCACACTTTTACAACAAAAAAAAAAAAAAAAATGAAAGAAGACAAAAAAAAAAGAGGATACATTTGGGGAGCGATAGAAAAGAGCAAACAAATGAACTTCTCTCGTCTCTTAACATCTTCCCCCAGTAAGCACTAACAGGCAGTTGTAACCTTTGCTTCAATGTGTAAAGGGATGTTGCCTTTTATTTCTTTACTTTTGTGTCTTAAGTGAATGTGAGTCTTTGACATGTGTGCCACCTTTAAGAGAAAAAAAAAGAAGAAGCCATTTAATGAGTTAAACCCACAGCTTTCAGAATTAACCTATGTGTACATATCTAGTTGCTGGCATATATTGTAAGTTTAAAAAGAAAAAAAAAAGAATCACTCAGGGCCTCTCAGTATATAAAAATAAAGGACAGCCGTCCATTTCAAGTGGAAAGGATGCCATGAAAAGGGTATATCTGAATTTAAGTTGGTCGTCTTCCGCTGACCATGAATGAGTTATGTAGTCAATTATAATATTCTGTTTTGTCTGAAATAGTAGGTATTACACCATTTAAAGACAGGCATGCAAGACGAAAAAAAAAATCAGTAAATATATTATTCACTGAAAAGAGGCGATGTACACTGCAGCTCATTACAAGTGTATTATTCAAACCTGTTTGACTTCTGTTCCTGTACTCAGACTATGTTCGGACATAGCCGTCGTGTCCCATTTTTCAAATTGTGCCGCGGCGCACACTATCCTACCTAACTCACTCCCAAATCTACTTCAGAGGTGTTTTGCATGATTTAGAGAAGAAAAAAAAAAAAGAAATGGAAAAAAAATCATTTTAAAAACAAGTGTGTTATAACGGAGGATTTCTTCAAAATCGGGCGGCGACCTATTTAACGGTGCACAATATGCATGCTTGTCAACCAGATCCCAACTGATTTTTAGCTCTAGTTGGCTTTGGGTTCTGGAGGTTTGGATCATAACGCTCAGCTGATAACTGCCATGCATTGTACTGCACATATTTGTAATAGAACTGAATGACTACAAGATTTTATTGCGCTAACTTCATTTTATAGGAAGAAGAGAAAAAAAAATAACGCTGGTCTTGAATCCAGAAATTCTTACATACATTGTCTTACTGTTATTGCCCTAACGACTGAAAATTACATGCTCTGAAACTACTGTAGTTTATCAAAAGCCATAGTGAAATGGTGCTAGATGTTCTGCTTTTAGGTATGGAAACTCAACTTGCGTGAATGCAATAGTCTGTCATGGATCCCATGTATTCTTAAAGCATGTTATACTAATACCCAGTGAGAGTCATTATAGTTTAAGGGATTAAAAAATACAAGTGTTGTCATCCTTATTCCAGTGTAATACTGTACCTGCCTATCAGGTTCTTGCTCTGTGTATCAATATCTTAAAATGTATTGTTCACATAAAGATTCATGTTAATATTAGCACTATTATTTTTGGATTAAATATTAAAATTGATGATATCCAGCCGCCCTAACGAATAAAAACAACCTCCCACGAAGGCTTAGGTAATGAGGCGATGTTTCTTTTTCCTCTTTTTTTTTCATATTTTTTAAGACAACTGAGAATAGAGTCTTGTAGTCTTTCCGTTAAGTTATTGAATAATCTCACAGCTTGTGTGGTGCGAAAAACGTGTTCCAATAAGCAGCTAAAACTTATTTAGGATTTGTGATTGATTGCTGCATAGATGCCATTAATCTTCTCCTCTTCCTTTCTCGTTTTCTTTTCCTTTTTGGTGGGATAGTGGTTTACTGTTCTTACTCTCCCTGGCCTCTCGGGGCCCCTGCCTGAACACCGGACTGCCCGCCCGTCGACAGAGCCAGGGTCATGTGTCCCGTGTTAGGCAGATGTTTTGCTTTGGTACTTGCACATTTACAGTTACCTCATTTTTTTTTCCATGTTTGTACGGGGGAAGGGGAGGGAGGGGAAGAAAACAACTAATATATATTACATATAGGAAATGGTTCTTAATGTTATAATTTTTCATTCCATTGGAATCATATTGTTTGTAGCATTTAACATAACTAGTCTGTGTATTATATATACACCTGTATACTGTATGAAATTTTTAAGATTTGTACTTTTTTTAAATGAAAGTTGCTAGTTATGCTTTACCAAGTAGTGCAATCATATTTTTTTTTATCGTTGTGGCTGATTGGAGAGGGTTGTTCACTAATAAATGTATGATGTATACCACTCACTGTGGTCTCTTTGCACAGCGGCGAGGTTATTTTCATACACGCTTCATATACCATGTCCTGCTCGCCATCAGACAGGAAACGCCGCCTCTTCAGGGTTTCAGTCAATAAGTCACCACTTCCCAGGTGACAGAACATTTGAAATATGCATTTAAAGCTGCCATGGGTTGTTGTAAGACCAATAAAAAGGGAATTATTAAGAAGTGACAAATATAAAAACATAATCAGCAAAGAAAGCAAGAGTAAAACAAAAAGCGTTGAAAATTAAGAATGACTACAAATTCAAGAAAAAAAAATGATTTTTTTTTCTTCCTTGAAATGTATAAAGAAACCCAGGGGACATTAAGTAAAGTAATGAGTGAAAGTTTTGAACATTATACAACATGAGGAATTTCTGCGAAAAAAAAAAGCATTGAAAATTAAGAATGACTACAAATTCAAGACGGAATTAGATTTCTTTTTTCCTTGAAATGTATAAAGAAACCCAAAGGACGTTTAGTTAGGTAAGGAGTGAAAATTTCAAACATAAAACAACACGAGGTTAACCTATGGTTATATAAGCAGAGAAGTTTCAACTGATTTAACGCCTAAAAAATCAGGATTCCTTCACAGATGTGCAGATTTGACGCCCCATCCTTTTACATGGATGGCCAGAGGATGGCGGGCTTTAAATATGTGGTCGCCGCAGCGGGGCATTGGTGTGGCACATTCTCAATCCACTCACATTTTTAAAATGTTTTTTTAATATATAATAGGGAAATTACATCTTTACAATAGCCCATTTAAATGTTACAGGCAAAAGCAGGCAGTTCTACGTAACCACAGGTGCACCCCGGTGCTGTGTCTGATGAAGCCGCATGGAAAACCTCTTTAAAATTCATGAGCTGGATGCAGTCTGCTCTTCATCATGAACCTGCATTTGGTCATTTGATGACACAAGGGCTTACAGAAGAAAAAAAAAAAGGAACAGTAATGTTTTTAGTAATGTTTTTTTTTTTAAATATCTAACTTATGTACAGGTCATGGCTCATTCAAAAAACAGGGTTCCCACACTTTCTAAATGTCCAAATCCACAATCCGCTCCCTGAAGTTGTACAGTTGCTCTCCGCACCGAACGGAATACAGATCTTGACGAATCAAACCCAAATGTGTACATACGGCCTTTTTTCGTCGCCGTGGAGAGAGCGTGTGTAGACTTAAGGCAAAAGGAGTGTTGAATAAGGACAAATCTTTTAAACATCAAGTCTTTGACGTTACAATACAAAACACAGCCAAGGCATTTACACTGTATAGAAAACCTCATGTCTCCATCCTGCATCCTGTCGGTATCAGTATGTATTAAATACTATGCTTTCCACGGACATTAATTTGGGATATGGTTCTGGTTTAGCACGTCGCTGAGCTACTGTTTCAGTATATTTATTTGAGGAATCGTCCACTGCAGCAACATTTATTGTTGAGGAAGGACAAGAACAAACAGGTAGCTAACGGGGGGAGGGGGTGGAAAACAAATGTCTTTTTCCACATGGAGAGAAAACAGTTCAGAGGAGGACTTCAAGAAATATTTATTTGATAAAATTCAAGACTTTCCAGGCTATTGGGAACCCTGTAAACAACCAAAAAAAAAAACTGGATGCTGGATGATTTGAATTTTCCAGGTTGGGACTTTTATCAATGATTCCCGGTGAATAATGGCCGTTTTTAAAAAAAAAAAAAAGCGGGGAGGGAAGCAGTGGGTGGGCATTGAAGGAGAATGTGTTCCCACATAGACGAGGTATGTCATTATTTAATCGTCCGTAAGATCCTGAACAAAGAGGACCTCAGAGCGGCTGAGTCCCGCCTCCTTCAGTGTCGGGGGGTTGGGCTGCTCCTCTGTCGGAAGGCAGGGTAGGACTCGGCGAGGGAAGTTTGTAACAATCTGAAACTTCTCTGGGCTTTCTTTCAAAGAGAAAAGGAAGTCGTATATTACCTGCGAAACAGAAATAATGCAGGTGAGTGACCGAGCGCGTGGTTTAACATGCATATCCCACTGTCACACAGCCAAAGCGCCAGTCAGTGCCCAGTATGAACGACAAGGTTGCAACTGAAACACCCGCAGCCTCTCAACACGGACTCACCCGACGTGTCACATCCTAGTCATTTTGTTGATCTGTTATTTGGAGGCTGTGATTTAGCTGGGAACTCAACAGTTGCGGGAAACTGTACTGTAATTTCTGGACTGGAAGCCAATCATTTTTTTGTCACACGCTTTGAACACTGCAGCTTAAACAGCGACGTGGCTAATTTATGGATTGTTACGTGCTTACGAGCTTCGTCCCGCCAAAAGCCTGGTCACATCGGACCAAAGAAATGACACATAAACACAGCAGAACGCATGTGTGACATTGAGAGCAACAACAAAGCGAGAATAACGAAGTTTGTGACGGAGGAATTCTGAGGCTCTTTAATTCCACCGAAGACTTTTCAGTGCCAGATGAAGATGAAGATGCCGATCAATGACTTTTCCTGGTAGCCTACCGTATTTTTAATATTTTTAAACAGATGTGTTACAGGAAAAAAACATTGGCGGTAAAGCTGCTCCTCGGTAATGGAAGATCTTTTTAAACATTAAATACATACCAAATTTAATTTAAAAGTTTTTAAAAAATCTTTCGGCGTAAATATCTCACGTTACAAATGGAAACGTGCTTTTTTTTTTTTTTTTTTTTTTTTCAAATTTAACCTGGACAATTTATATTTTATTGTATTTCTTATTCTCCCTCCTTCCTACTATTATCTATTACTGTTTTTGCTTGAAACTCTGGCACAACAATTTCCTTCAGGATAAATAAAGTTGTTCTTATCTTATCTTATCTTTAGTGGGCGCGGCTTCTATTCAGGTGCGTTCAATGGTCTGAAAATGACAGTAAATAAAAGGCTCGTATTTCTGCGCATCAGGAGTTTTGACTGAGCAGACAAGAACTACATCCCGTCGTAGAGAGTTAGCGAAGATAAACTAAAATGATGACCAATGCTCGTGACAGAAATGACGAGATTGATCCCACATTACCAAGGAGCAGCTTTACTGACAATTTCCATCTGAATTAAAAGAATTCTCCATTGAGCTCTTACACCTTACATGGTTTTACTTTTGTTAAGTTTCCCGCCGGAGATCCCCGGCAGACAGCGGGACTCACCGTCAGAGACTGCCCAAAGAGGAATCGTCTCTCTACTCGCGTATCGTTGGGCAGCTTAAAAACTATTTTGACGCTCTCTGGATCGTCCGTGGGTGGCTCCGGGGGGAGACATTCAGACTTCCTCTCTTTTTCCTCTTCAAGTTTCTGCAAGCGTAAAGTTTAACGAGAAAGTGTGACATTAACTTGGCGGTTTCATTAGGGCCTCCGTAGGAGGGGGAGCTGACAAATGACACTTACTCGCTGTCTCCTCTCCTCTGCAAGGGCGCTCTGTCGGACCTTCTCCTCCTCTTGCCTCCGCTGCTCCTGCTCCTCCCTTTTCTTGCGTTCTTTCTCCTGGTCAGCGCGGAGCGAGGCCAGGTAGGCCTCATCCTGCTGCTGTCTTAGCACTTGGGTCTGGCTCCTCTCCTCCCTAAGGGAAAAAAAAAGAAAGAAAGAAAATCTCAACGAAATCCAACCTCAGATCGGCCGTAAACAAAGGGAAATGGCTTCTTTTGTTATATTTACAGCCGAGCGCCAGAGTTTCAAAAACTTAAGATTAACACGAACATGTTCTGATCCATACGTTCTTCTTAACGGTTCCTACGGTGAGTAGATTACCATGAATCAGAGCTTGAATGTTGCTGTTACACAGGTATGAAAATAACTTTTAAAACTAAACCTAACTAAAGTGATGATCATTGCTGTACCAACAATTGTATCGTTGATATTAATGATAAAGTTCATGACCAATAATCGTCTAATCATCAGATTTACGATCAAGAGTCAATGTAAATTCTATTTGTCCACAACCAGTGAAGAACGGCTCCTCCTGCGGCATCAGGACGGCTGTTCTGCTCTATTTTCAGCTTCAATTACGACCAGGAACAATAACAACGTCCGGCTTTGGACCCGGGATCACGTTTGCTCAGTGACGGCATATTAATGAGATCTATTTACACCCATCTTTAGGAGCTATTCGGTGTTTGACTGCTCCAAAAGATTAGCGGCTTGTGAATGCGCCGGGCCTAAACTGGGAAAGCGTATCTGACAGGGATCTAACAGGGATGTGACTGCAGGCCCTGAACACCAGGCTTTGTTTTGCTTCCAGCGCTGCTTAGACCATCAATCACTGGCCTTAAACTGGTATTGATGGAACTCTCCCTCTCCCTCTCTTAGTGCCGTATCAGTGACATTGGCCACCATGCAATATTAGTCCTCTGTTTTTGATTGACGTCGTCAAGGTACGACTTATCTAATGCTGTTCTCCATTGTTGGTTTTGCTTGATTTACTGTCGGTCTGTGCCGTAACCTTTTCCGAGGAGGCTTAGGGAACCCCCGAGTCTTGGGAATGAACTCCCCTGAACAGAGCTTGCAATGTGATTTTCATGGCATCATCCCTATTTATAGGACCGCTTTCATTTAAATAGTTGTCCATTTGTAATACATGGCAGTCTGTTCCATTATCATCCTATGCCGTACGGCAATGACTCTTTTCCTCATGTGCAGATCGTAAACTCTCAGCACTGAACAGATGTTTGACATCCAACCGTCTTCACTGTGTGAATTTCCCATACCGTTCAAGGCGCTCAGACATCAGATATGTTTGATTGGCGTCCATGATAAAGATGAGCTGATTGATCAAGTCCTCTGGCTGAATGAGACCCTCCAGTCTTCCCACCACTGTCATCTTGCGGTCCTTGAGCATGATCATGGCCAGGAAGGGGTAGGTGTTCTCCCGCAATGCTTGGGACACTAAAACATACCAAACGCATCATGTACATAAGTACGCACTGTGTAAATAACCTGTCTATTTGTATTTTTATAAAAACCTGTACAAGCTCCGAGCCAGGAGCTCTCATCACAAAAATGTCACTGTGCCTGCACGATGACAATTCAAAATCTTGATTCTTGATTCAAACTTTTATGCGTAATTGCTACTACTATCGTTTTGGAAACGATACCCCAAAGAAAAAAAGACAAAAAAAAACAACTGCAGTCATCATTGTATCATTATAATCACGCTTGTTTCGTTATATGTTTAGCTCCCACTCACTGACCATGGGAACAAAAAAAAAAGGGGTGAAGAGAATTAGATGGCACTAAACACCGCTTGTACAAAACTAGCCAATTTTGGAAATTCCTTTTTTAAGCAATGATCATATCTCATTGAAAGAACTGGCGTACCTCTGTAACCCTCAGGCTTGCTGGTTGAGCAGGCCCAGAAAAGCATTCGTGTGTTGAGGAAGGTTATGACCTCTTCTGTACATAACGTGGAGCTACAAGAGAAACCGACAGCACAAAGAAATGGATTAACAAACAAAGGTTTGCCTTCCTGACACGCGGCAAAGCTTATAAGCGCCTGACTCACAGAAACAGAAACCACAGACGTGACGTATCTAACTTTGATGAAATCGTGTTACGTACCGGCAAAACTCATCGGTGTCTTGATGGTCATCCCCATGAAGATACACTAATAGGTAGCGGAGCTCCCGTTTGGCATCATTCAGCGCCTATGAAAATAAGGCACTGAATTACTTGGGTGATTTGGGGGGAAAATATTCATATTTCCATGTTGGTGTTTTGCCATTGAAGAAAAAATTCTCATCTCATATGAACAGAAAGGCCCAAGGTTGGTTCTGGTTACAAAATTAGCACTCAATATCAGCCATAAATCTTTGCTGCTTGTTCATAAAATCTTTGCTGCTTGTTCATAAACAGAAATCTATCAACATCTTTGGGGACGGGATCCGCCGTTGTTTCCCTGGACAGCTTTTTAGTGGAAAAGGAGAAGAATATGGCAGGATGTCCAGATGTATTCTGCCATGTTGTGGGGCAAATAGAACAAAAACACCATTGACCACTGCAACAACATCCTGTTTAGCCCTTGGTTAATGAAATCCTAACAAAACAATGTTACCTTGAGCCTATCTATAATTTTGGAATGTTGTTTATATAAAAGAATTGAATTAGGAAAGATAAATGGGTCATTTAGGTACCTTCATGACTCTCAAAACAAACAAAGCTCCATTTTTTTACTCAATGATCGATGCTACACTTGCAAAATTGAAAATGTTAAAGGCCTTTCAATGACAGTCCAAATAAAAATATAAAGAGTAAAATATAATTTTAAATGACTCAAAGTAGAAATAAGAAAGGAGGGGGGGGGCTGGAAAGGACATGTGGATATCTCCAAGCTCACCTGGCTGTATGTTCCTTGGTAGAAAACAGGATGCGAGTGACCATACTTCTCTTCAAAACTATGAATGAAGGACACAACATCTCCGACGGGGTCTGTGACACGACCACGGGGATCTGGCCTGATGAACCGCAGGGCAAATCTTGAGAGGAACAAAAAAGTATACATCAATAAATATTTACTGATGATCGATAGTGCGTAAATGAATGAGTGTGAATTACCTGAATATGTCCAGGAGCGTGTAATATGTCAATCTGAAAGGTAGCATTATCAAGTAATAACTCCATCCTAACAATCCCTGAAAAATACAAACAACATTGTGAAAAAAAAGCTGAAATGGGGGACAAATTTACAATATCAGGGTTCTTTAGACTGTCTTACTTCAACACATTTCAAATGATGAAAATAAAACCTTGGAGAAATGGTACTCAAAGGATTTATTTAAAAGTCACTCAGTGTATTATATGAGATTTTTGTCTGAGGGCCAGCAAACATTGTGAGATTTTCAGTGACGCTGTAGTAGCAACTTCAGTCTAAATCACACTGTAACAAATATTGTAAAAATGATTCTATGGGTTTCCAGGATGAGTTATTATTTTACAGACTAAGTGATAAGTCTCTGAAAATTAAAACATTTTGAATACATTTTCTTAAATCAACACTGCCAAAATTTCCATTTGCAAATGAATATGATTTACATCAAAATCAGAGAAGACAATGTCATCTTCCACAGCCAGATTTTTCAAGGTAATAACCATATTCCTCTAAATTTTCATGAGTTTTTAAAGCTATGAAACTGATCTTGAGAGCCTGTGTGTCACAGTAGAGCAAGATTTTTACTGAGAAAGGACACCAAAGTTACCATGTTTTTACCACAGCAGTGACAACGTAGCACTTTTGGTAGTCAAACTAGTTTGAAGAATAAGATAAACTTTATTCATCCACATAGGGGAAATTCCTTTGTCACAGCAGCGTAACAGTTATGCCAAAAAAGAAAGGAAAATAAATATGAATATAAATAGAAATAGAAATAGAAATAGAAAAGCAGAAGACAGAAGATAGCAAGACATCCACGAATAAATAGACAGCAGATGAATAGACAACAGACAACGACAACATCAGGGACAGCGATGGGGAACATCAAGGAACAGTGAGGGTGAAAAATATACAACCAGAACTAAACAACAATACAATACAATATATGTAATGATACACATTTCCCTTGCAACAGCAGGATGTTAATGTATTTGTTCAGCGCGGAGACCTTAAAAAAAGATTTTCTGCAAAAGCGGGGAGATGTTTGGCTGTAAACCTACCCTCGGTTGTGGCCTTGAGACGATGTAACTATAAACTCTATGGTCTGCTGTATTGACCTGTAGTGGTCTGGACGGTGGAGGGTTAAACACACTGGGCACTCCCTCCTGCTCATTAAGTCTGTCTTGCACTGCTGCCTGGAATACATACATGTGCATTTAAGGGAATCACACTCGATAAACCAAAAAACATCTCGATATTCATTCGTGCATGATGCAAATAAATTGAATTTACCTCTATGTTCCAATTGTGCTGTTCTAATGTTCGACGACATTGGTCCATTGACTCCAAACCAGTGAGGTCCTGCAAGAGATGGGATTAAATCAGGATGAAGCCAAAAAAGACTTTCACTGGGCCGGATTGAACACATTTGCTTTATCTTAAGGAGAATTAGCTTCTGAGCTATCGGTTGCATCTGTCAAGCTCTCATTTAGTTAGGAGAGGCACATTTTGGTGTGTAGATTAAGCCGAACATCTGCTTGTTCTCAAAAATGTGATGTCCATGGGGGAATCGCACAGGAACGGGCCAGCTATATAATAACCAAGTGGTTTATTGACTTGAGGCTACTAAAGTCAGTGTCACTTGGAAATCCGCGGCAGGCCAGATTTACGGGATGAAGTCCCGTCACTCCTGGTGCCACGGAATATTTGAAATTAATCGGAGCTAAAAAGCGAAGTGTGTGAACTTCAGTGGCTGCTCGATCGTGATTGCTGTGCTAATATCAACTTAGCAAGTGTGAGGGAACCGTGAGATGTATTCACGGTTTAGCTACGATAAATTGCTCAAAGTCGACATTCGCTTTAAGGATGTGCTGTGAGCAGTTTAGTTTATAAAGATGCTGTGCGGGTTCGTCTTTAGTTGTCATTTAACTCACGGTAGACAATTTAATTGCTCCCATGGCCCTTAAAGTCTGCTAACTTAATAGGTAGATAAGCTAGTGCTAGCCATCTTTGCTAGCGTTAGCTCCTGACTCAAGTTGACGGGTAACGTTATCGGAGTTGACTCTGCAAAAAAAAAAAGGATTTTTACACCTCTGGTGATTTTGAATAAAAACCCGCCGGGTGTCGGCGCTGACCGGCTGATAAATGATACCTCCGGCCGTAGCGGAAGGGATAAATGACGACTGTCTACCTGGAACTGAAGGAGTTTTTCAGTCTGCGCCTGAGATAATTCTGGTTCCTCTGGCGCCGCCATCTTACTTCGCCAATCATCTAGCAAGGCGTAACAACGTCAACCGTCTTTTCCCGGTGGTGCTGAGCGCTCGTAGGGCTGCCGGCCGGCCGGGCTGCTGCTGCTGCCTAGCGGCCTGGATGAGCGCCGCTCCCCGGGGCCGCCCCGACCAGCCGCCAAAGGTGATTTAGGTCCAAAAGCTGCGGTGTCTCCAAAACAATACCATTAGTGACTTTCCAACCCTTTTTCCTTTTATTTGAAATTGCACCTGTTAGTTAGAAAACACCAGGGGGAGTCTTTTGTACATGAATGGAAGGGTCGAGGGTCATTCTTCGGTCATGCATAAAGGGAGAAAACTTATAAAAAAAAAAACCTCCAAGTATGGTGCTTAGATGTGCATTGGCAGCACATTTTCCAATTCTTGCATGTCATTTTAATTGCACCTGAGCAAAAATGACCTCTGACGATTTAAACAGAAAGTGATGGTACAAGAATCCAGATTAACCCATCCGGATGAAAGACGTCTGACTGCACAAATTTACCACTTACTGAGTTTAAAATCTGATATGTTGGACTTCTGTGTCTTTTAATGTAATTAAAGTAGCTCCTGTCTCAAAGCACTGAAAAATTCAGTCCTTGAAGTCTTTCAGCTTGTCGTATATTCCAGCATGTACAGTACTATGTTTTGCTAAATATATTGCAATTGAAATGCCTTTTATCCCAAATGAATTAATTTTTAGCACATTTTTGGATATAATTATTATGTCTGTCGCTACATACTCTGGCCATAATAAAAAATGTAAATTTTACACAGAGAAAGGTGAGAGCTCTGTTTATTTACGTTTGTTTTTTTCCTTCATGATCTAAAACAAAAATTCACTCAAGAGAGTAAAACCAGCAAACCTTTTTTTAATATGACAAAGCACAATGTAGAATCTGAAAGTCCAAAATTCCTGTGTCGATGTATCTTCTTCACTTTTTTCCCTCCACCATAATGATGTGGTACCCAAACTTGGTCTTGACAGGGGGGTCTGTGTACACAGGTTTATCCATGGAACTGACTGGCAACGCAAACGCAGCATCCTGGAAAGGTCCAACCATTGATCCTCTTGTCATCCATCCCAGATCGCCCTATTACCAGCCAAAAAGAATAGTGTAAACCCAAGGAAGTACACCTGAAAAGTGTGTTTGACTTTGCAAATAGTTTTACTGTCATAAGTGTGTGTGCTTGGAACTGATCCCAAATGATGACTGTCTGGATAAGGCTTATAAGCCACATTTATCAAGCTGTAAATCCACTGTTTTTCCTCTGCAGTACAGTAGCAGAGTGAATATCTTCAGCTTGAAAACCATATATATTATATATTATATTATATAATAGATATATTAGATATTTTAATGTTATCCTGTACTGTAAGGATAATATAAAATCAGTCTGACATGCAATTTTTACTCTGAAACAACAGGAATGAAAGGTAAATACTTTCAGGCAATAAATTGAGAAGTTATCTGTTATTTAAATGTGATATGTCTATTGTTGACTTTTCAAAAACATTGTGCTGCATAAATGTAGTTACATCGTCTTTGACAAATGCTCACTCTTTGGTTACATTTTTCTTTCAAATTGGTTGAACATTTTTTGGTGATGAATTTCTTTTTAAACGGGTGTGAGGAAAAAAAATCCCACATATAACTAAAAGCTGACCAATATTACCGAGAAATTACTCGAACCCTCATGTCAGACCATGTCGGATTAGTTTTGTTTATGAAAGGCAACACTCGTGAGCAATTCATAAAACCTTCATTCAGTAAAAGTGTAATTTAGTATATTGTGCAGGGGACACTCAGAGCAGTGTGTGTGTGTGTGTGTGTGTGTGTTTAGTAAAGGGAAGTGTTTTTACACACCATGAATCTGTGCTTTTTATAATTGATAAAGCAAAGGGGAAACTAAACACCATATCCTCCTTGCACATACTTCCCATTTCTATCAATCACTGAGTTAAATAATGCCCTTACTCCTTGTCTGGCTTTGTCTTCGCTGTACTGCGTGGCTACTTCACTGAAACGAACTCCAGCCTTCAGTTTCTCCATCGCCTCCATGCATTTTCCATGTTTCTCACAGAGGACGTGTCGGACCTTTGACAGAGGCAGAGCACAACACAGTTCAGCTTCTGGTGCCATATCGGAGGGGCATCAAGAGCGGCTCTTTTAACAAGAACCTTTAACGGGGGGTATTACTTTCACTGCAGTGCCTCCTTTGGGTGTTTTCTCTTTCTTTTCAGCATCTGCACCTCCTGAAGCAGCTCCTGCACAGGGAGCAACATCACTGTGACACACGGCTAGCTTAAACCATTTCGGAGCACCTGTATGCTAACGTTGCGAGTTACCCTTTAGTAACCCTTGAATTATTAAATAATGAACACAAACCTTTTCCACCTTTGCCACCCTTCCCTTTAGGAGGCATGTTCGATTTGCCGTGCTTTTAAAATAAAGTTACTGTGAAAAATGAAGGCATGGGACAGCAGGCGCCCAGTCTGGTGTGATTGCTATGCGCAGAAAGCCTGCGCAGAAGGAGAGGGTTATTTCTTCTTCTTTAGCAAAAAAAATAAACGTCAGTCCTTGGTTTATACCGCCATCTAGCGGACAGGAGGGTAAATACAGCCAAAATACCAAAAAGGCCTTTTTTATTTTTATTTCTTTAATTTTATTTTTATCCTTATTCTTTTTCTACATTTTTATTTTTAATCATTATTTTTATTTATTTATTTTTTTTTACAAGAATGTTATCGAACTCCAATTCAAGTCTCGTCTTATTAAATTATAGTTTTCCCTCCTACATTTTTAACCCATCACATTTTGAAATTAAATTCTGATTCTTTGTGTGAACCTTATCGTAGAACATTAAAACTGAACATGATACTAAAATAATTTCATGTTACTAGTGTGGTTTCTGTTGTTTTTTTTCATCATGCTCAAGTGTTATGAGGCAGAGAAAAGTAACAGTCACAGTTACAGCCAGCTTTTTTCAGCGATATATCCTCCCCGCTGTCTATTTATTCATGGATGTCATTGCTATTTTCTGTCTCGTAACCGTCCCTCTATCTATATTTATATTCATATATATTTTTTACCCTTTACTGTTACGCTGCTTTGTCAAAAGAATTTCTCCTATGGGGATCAATAGAGTTTATCTTATCTTTTAATACATTGCGTCATCATTGAAAACAAAATCGGTGAAGTCATTTGAAATTTGAATTGGAAAGTTTTTGTGAAGATCACTGTTGTAAGTAAATGTTTTTAGCCCTCATTTACAAACGTCTGAATTCAAACTCCTGGGTTGTGCATCATGTAATGTAATGAAGCAATGAACATTTTTTGTGACAAAAGACATCCAATTCCTGCAGGCTGCAGGCTGCAAGCTGTGGCGTTTAAACAAGATGGTTCCCATGACAACAAAACCAAAACACAAAAGAGCCGCGTGCCTCCCAGCTTGTTTGACCGCTAATGGAGGCGTACGAGAGGGTGTTGTGTTTGAGCCGGGGTCGCGCGGCAGACGTCTATCTGATGAGGCACGTCGAACTGGGGACTCTGCATGCGGTGAAGAGGATCCATCTGGAGCAGCCGAGGTCAGAGAGGACGCACGGGGCGATTCAAGAGGCCCAAATCATAAGGAAGTTGAAACACCCGAATGTGGTGAAATGCCACGATGCAATCGTAAGTCATGACGTCGGAGTCATTCATATTGTGATGGACTACTGCGATGGCGGGACATTAGATGACAAAATGAAAGCGAGGGAACCCGGGGAGTTTTTTAACGAGAGTACAGTTATTGGATGGTTCGCTCAGGTCGCCACGGCTGTATGTTATATACACCAAAACAGAATAATACACAGGGACATCAAAACATCGAATGTACTACTAACAAAACAAGGTCGCGTGAAGCTGGGGGATTTTGGGATATCCAGGATAATGACGGACACACATGACATGGCGTCCACATGCGTCGGGACTCCCAGCTACATCAGCCCCGAGCTCTGCCGGGACGTCCCATACAGCACCAAGTCTGACATCTGGGCGCTCGGCTGCCTGCTGTACGAGATCTGCGCGCTCAAACCTCCGTTTGCGGCTACAAACCTCCTGAGTCTGTTCTTCAAGATCACCAGAGGAGCGTACGACCCGCTGCCCCGGGTTTACTCGGACAACATCTCCTCTCTGATTCAGCGAATGCTTCGCCGCGAACCCGAGGACAGGCCGAGCGCGGCTCGGATAATCAACGCGATTTACGAACGGGATGAGCCAGAGCGCCGTATCCGACGCGGCGACGACCAGAGCGAAGGCACGCCCGAGACGGAGCCTCCAGAGGAGATCCAACCCGGGCTTGAGGCCCTCCGTCAGACTCCAGACGTGGAGAACGACATGGAAGAATCTGATGGACGGAGCCGCTGCGACTGCTTCTACCCCGAGGACTTTGAAGAAGAGGAAACTTGTCGTTCTCTTAAGTCTGACTCATCAAGGACGAGCAGTCCCTCCGGTACGTATAAAAGGATAAGCTTAAACCAATAAAAGCTCGAAATCAGAATCACAGAATATAAAGATTAGATGTATAACCGTCAGGTTGTTCACAAAGCAATTCATCTAAAGTTCGGTTTCAAAGCGATATGAAATCACGTTCGGCTTTGCAGCCGATTCCGCCGCTCGCTCGCTCGCTCGCTCCTCGCTTCCCCCAAAAGATTTAATCTCTTCAGCGATCGCTGCTCGACGAAGACCGAGATAACACAGTCGTTTGATTTCTCATAAAATGAAATGTCGGGAGGACGAGGCAGAGAAAAACCCTCATCGAGCCACAGATCGAAAGAGATAAGCATGTGCAAGTAGTTTTTCTTTTTGAATTATATTTTCATGCATTCCTTATGAAACAATAGATGGTTACTGGTAAGTTTTGGAGGGTAGACGTGCATGTCATAGATGAAAGAACAAAACTTAAAAGAGTGAAAGGAAATAATCGGATTTGGCCTTTCATAAGAGAAACTTTTATCAAAAGTGATAACACATGACAAGTACTGCCCACACACTTGGTGAATTCTAACACGTCAAATGTGGATCGATAGATTAATATCACAGATTAACCCTCTATCTAAAAAGAAATGTTAATGATTACATATTAGTGGTGATGTTTTCTTTTAGGAGATTTGCACATCAAAAAAAGAAGAAAGGAGACATTTACAAACAATAATGCCGCCATGAAATGGCTGTTTGTTTGTTATTTTACTTTCCAGAGGCCTGGCCATTATGTCCCATCATTAAAGAGAGTTGTGGGTGAATGACACTGGTGGCTTTTTTAAAATTTTAACCACATTAGAGAAGTACCAGGCTGCACGGTGACACAGGGGGGCAAAGCCAGGTGAAATGTGCAGAGTCGGGGAGGCATTTTGAAAGAGAGGCTTTCCCTTGTCAGAAACTGACAGCGTTCTTGTTCAGTCAAGTTTAGAAATAAAACAGCACTGCACATTGCACGGTTTGACTTGACGGTAACACCACGATACTTGTTTCCTGCCATTTTCGCGTAAACTTAACACACTTAGTTTCCTGTAAAGAAGAGAATGCGACCAGTGATTTCATAGAAATTACATAAATGTTCAGTCGTTCAGTGGCAAAATGCCGTCCTCTTCTGCAGAAATTATGGAAGGTGCGAACGATTTGGAACAAGTGGAATATCCAGATGACTTCGAGGAGGATGAGGCGAAGGACGATCACCACGATGAAGCTGCTTCCGCTCTTCTGGAGCCGTCGGACGACTCCCTCGATGAGTTCCAGTTTCGGGATGCGGGAGGACTTATCATCACACTGAAAGCGTTGAAGAAAATGTAATCAAAAACCTGTTTGGCCTCTCATGCTAGGAAAAACCCTAGTGTGCATTGACAGCATATTAGGACCCACAGCTGGTAATATTGATCTGATCAATTGTTTTCTGTAATTATGTAATTTTAGGTGAAAGTACACAAAAAATTAAAAAAAAACAGGAACTTGACTTTCTGGTGGTGAAACCTTCCAGAATAAAGATACACTGTATTCGTATTGGTTTAATTATCGCTAACACATAACAGACAATGCACACAAGCAGTAAAATCCTCACATGCAGAACTTTTAAATGGAAACAGTGATATTTATTGCACAGCCATTTTTATATATACATATATATAGTTCTCACTACATTTTTATTAGGATAAGTAAGGCAAAATCATATGTTGGGGAACCTGACAGAGGAAATCAGCATTCACTTTAAAGATACAAATATGTGTGTGCATTGTTCATTTATTTCTTTTTCAATCTGTAGTACTTTGTTAAAAATCGAATCCACTATTTGTATATAACATTTGAGAGTACAATCGATGATCACATTACATACAAAGCTTATTAAAGACTGGCCATTCGTGCAATGCTGGTGTTTGATACTGATGTTCATTCATGTATTCAAATACTTCATATATAAAGAATCAAGCACTTACTCATGGTTTATTTATGCTTTGTGCTTTTTGCTTATTATAAAGTAATGCCACTTTCAATTATCATTTTTGTATCTGTTTTATATTTTATTTGCTAAAGACCTTCATGTAATGTTGCACTCACTTTGCCTTGTGGTTGTTTAATACGGCATATAATTAATCATTTCAAAGGCGGGGGAGGGTTTGTTCATGGTTTGTGTGTGTGTGAAAGGGATTTTTCCGTATATGTACATATATGTGTCTGTGTGTGCGTGTGTGTGTGTGAACCAAAAACTAAATGTAATGTGTTGAAGTGATCAGATGAATATTTTTCATGTAAATAGACGCTGTAATTTATTTATTTTATTTTATTTTATTTCATTTTAAAACATGTCTTTGAAGACTCAAAGTTTTTTTTTTTTAAAGCAAGGTGAATGCAACACAGTATTTAGCTGTGTTTTATTTAGTCATTTTTTTATGAAGTTATTTTGATTTGTATCTTATATTAGGATAAGAAAATATAGATAGACTTTTTGATCCCACGACAGAGAAAAAGTGTAAAAAGAGAAATAATTAAAAAAATAAAGGATACGGATACAAATAGGCAAATAATATGTATAATCTAAACAATAGAAAACAAAATTTAAAGATATAAAAAGAAATGAATGTTACAAATGTGCAGGGAATGGTTATAGAAATAAGAGGTGCACAGTAGGAGATGTAAGTAATATTATATTATATGATATTACAACTTGGAGAAATCACCAAAAACCGCAAACATTGTGTTTTATAAACACATTCACACGCATTTTATTGTGTTTCATAGCTATTAGCACTTCCTCATTGTGTGCGTAAATAAAGTTTTTGTCACTCAACACATTCCGGAAAAAACGGCAAATGTGGACAAATAACCAAAATGTTGTCGAGCACGATCCGATCCCCGAATGCCGATCTCTGAAATGAACCCCAAACTCTAGATCCACGCGTGTGGGCAAAAGTGGGAGCTCCATGTATTTATCGGCACACAATCACGGTAGCGCTGACCCACCTCTTCGGTCGTGGGTCTCAATTTCACCCACATTTACAGGCAACGCAACAGAGGTGTGAGATTTTTTACCTCTCTTGTGACTGCACAAATGGAAGTTGAGAAATGAGCAAATACTTTTGCTAGGGAAAAACAACGGGGAGTGGTGGTGGGGGCTCATCTGGAACAGATGAGTGAACTGGGTGAAGGGGCGGCGGGGGGGAAGGGTGCAAGGCCTTCAACCGCAAAGGATCGCGCGTTCTCATACGTATTAGCGATGACGACACCAACGACCAAGTAGCAAACGGTTTGGCATGTGTTTCTTCTAAAGTGTCATTTCATTCAAGAAAGCTGATCTTGTTTCACGAAGACGATGCAAAATCAGATACCAAGTAAAATAACGCCGGTGCAGGAAGAGGTTGAGGCCGATCCAACAGCCTCCGCTGCAATGAACCGGCAGGACGCGTTCTTAACATTTTAATTTGAAGGGATTATCTGACCAAACCTCATCTGAGAAGTGCAGCCCCTTTAGTTACAGAGAAAAAGGAATTAATACACTTAGTTTCCTGAAATGAAGAAAATGCAACCCATAATTTATGAGGATGTTGAAGTTCTCTTTGGGAGCGACCAGGATGGATAGGATCAGAAATGAGTCCATCGGAGTGACGGCACATGGTAGATGTTTTGTGGAGAAAGTCAGAAATCGGTATATCGGTCGACGGATGCTGGAATTGGAAGACAAAAGAGAAAATTGATGGATATAGTGAGAGAGGATATGAAGGTAGTTGTTGTGAGAGAGAAGGAGGATCCAGAGAAGAGGGTTCGATGGAGAAGGTTGATTGTCCGCGGTGACCCTGAAGGGAGAAGCCCAAAGAAAAACAGTTGGATGGCAGGCGTTCAGAGGAAATGCCGTCCTCTTCTGCAGAATTCAAGGAATGTCTGGATGATTTGGAACAAGTGTAATATCCAGTTATTGTTCATTTTGCTATCTATTTTTTATAGATATCTTTTGCTATCTTTTAATTGTCTCTTCTATTTATATTTATAGTCATATTAATTGATATTATTATTGTGACAAAAGCAATTCTCCTATGGGGATCAACGTCTTATCTTATCTTATCTTATCCTATATACATCTTATCTTATCTTATCTTATCTTATCTTATCTTATCCTATATACATCTTACCTTATCTTTTCTGTCTTTCTGGATCTGCTGCAGGCCTGAATGGCAGGGATGGATTTTCCGGGACAACATATTAAGACTTGATTATTAGGTTGGTCAAGAAATTGTATATATCTATATACAGACAAAATACATCCAACCGTCACTCTGAGAATTTGCAAAGATGTATATTTGTGTCTGAGTTGCCGTGGGAGAAGCGACACTGTTCCGTTTTCCCTTTGTGTAAAGGAAATGCTGCTCAGATTCCTGTCAAGTCTCACCTGAACAGTCATTTGACATTTCATTCACTGATGGTGTTGTGACAAGATGATCACACTTGCTTGGGTGGCAAATGTTTGCAGATATCAACGACAAAATGATTCACCAAACCACAGTTGCATAATTCATTACACGGGAGACGGCTTTTAATTACTAGACAGTTTTGCCTTCCTGTTGAGCGTGAATACACAGATTCTGGTGTGTCAAGAATTGGGATTTTTGAGTTCACCAGCTGATTTTAAATCATGAGAATCAACATTTCAATGAGGAGGAGGCGAAGCCCGACGACCCCGACCGACCCGTATGTAAGTTCATGCAAAGAATTCAGAGGATTCAAAGACGGCATCGGGAGAACTTCAGAAGTCGGCTAAAGCGTCACATATGCGGACATGGATTTGGAGCCGAACATGGGTTTTGTGCTCTGGTAGATCATGGTAAGGGGATCTCCCAGCCCCCCCCTCTTCTGTTAATTATAGACCAAAGAAAGTACCGACCGCACACTTCCTCAGTCGTCACGGTTTGGCGGCTGTGACTGGGCAGACCGTCAAAGAAAGTATTAGGTCATGAAGCGCAGCTCAATGTAACGCCGCGTTAGCATCACAAAACATGAGCCTAATGGCCGCCTCTTGCGGAAGCACAAAGTACGTCGTTTTAGTTAAGGTGAATTCAAGGCGTGGGAAAGGTCATCGGACGATTCTCGAAAGGACAACACGTTGCAGAGACGGGCGCGGCCAACGTGCAACCGAATGCCGTCCCGAGATTCAAAAATTGGAGCGCTTTTTGTCAAGTGCGCCGTCTGGAAACGCGTTTCCCTCCACAATGACATTCTTATTTGGGCGTCCAAAGCCGAGCCAGATCAGCGGCGATAAATAAACGATTAAAATATTGTTGAGAGTGCTGCTCTTGTAAACAGTGGCGTTCACACGACGAGCAAGTCGAGAAGCCACGGCGGGCATTTTGAGAATCATATGCAGTTTCCGGTAACAAACCCACAAACTCACTCCAGCGACACTGAAATATCTGCGTTTTGCCCCGTCAGCTGAAACCACACCGATGTCCAGAAAGTATGTGTGCATTTATGTTTCCTACTTCAAGTGATCTGTCACTGTGGGTGTTGACAATTCATCAACATACACTTCCTTTTGTGTCGCTGACTTGATGGGTATAAATTGAGAGCAGATAATGTGGATTATATCAGTAAATGCTGAGCTGTCAAAGAACAGAGAACGATGAAGCGGGTGCTGGCCCTGGTTGTCTTACTGCATTTCTGCTGCAGCGCCGTTGACACCTGTGTCGATTTGAACTTAAACAACGAAATGATAAGACAGCTGGATGACCTCAACAAATTCTGCAAAACTCGAAAAGGGATTGTCAGATCTGTAAGTATTTGCGATGATATTATCAAACTATTATTTCCACGCCGGCGGCCCCACGATAAAAAAACAATATTTGTGGCTCCGGACGTCTGACACTCGGCCGTCTCGGACGGGTGTTTTCTCTTCGGTGTGCGGATAAATAAAATAGGACAAAAACGTCAATTAATTAATCACAGGCCGTGTCAGGGATGGACGTTCATTTATTCTTTACAACAACTCTGTCAGCGCTTCCTCTGATGACCTTCATGTGTTTTTGGCCCTGCAGCTGAGCCCGACGAAGTTCCCATCCATGGACATGCAAAAAAGAGCGGTAAGCGCTGCGGTTTTACCGCTCTTTTTAGCATTGTGGTGCTTTTCTTTTTCCCGGCTCCGTGTGACGAGGGCCCTCCCCGGCCGCCTGTGCGTCTCTTTGCAGTATTCCTGTTTGCATACCTTTGTGACGGAGCTGAAGCACCTTCTTGACAAGATGACAACAGCTGGAGTGGAGGGGAATCTGATAGGCGGGCTGAAGGCCAACCTCCTGATTCTGCAGTCGCAGATCAGGGCAGATCAACAGGTCAGTTATCTTAACTTACCTTATCTTAACTTATCTTAAATGACCTTACCTTAACTTAGCCTACCCTACCTTACACTACCCTATCTTACCTTACCTTACATTATCTTTCCCTACTTTACCCTACCCTACCCTAACCTACATTACCTTACCTTATCTTATCATACCCTAACCTACATTACCTTACTTTACCTTATCTTACCCTACCTTACTTTACCGTACCTTAACTTACTCTACCCTGCTCTTACCTTCCCTACATTACCTTACCTTACCTTACCTTACCCTACCCTACCCTACCCTACCATACCTTACCTTACCTTATCTTACCTTATCTTTTCCCTACCTTACCTTACCTTACCTTAACCTTACCTTACCTTACCTCACCTTACCTCACCTTACCTTACCTCACCTTACCCTACCTTACCTTACCTTACCTTACTTTACCTTACCTTTTCCCTACCCTACCCTACATTATCCTGCTTTATATGATCTTACCCTACCTTACTTTACCTTGCCTTAACTTACTTTACCCTGCTCTTACCTTACCTTCCCTTCCCTTCCCTTCCCTTCCCTTCCCTTCCCTTCCCTTCCCTTACCTTACCTTACCTTACCTTACCTTACCTTACCTTACCTTACCTTACCTTCCCTACCTTACCTTACCTTACCTTACCTTACCTTACCTTACCTTACCTTCCCTTCCCTTCCCTTCCCTTCCCTTCCCTTCCCTTACCTTACCTTACCTTACCTTACCTTACCTTCCCTACCTTACCTTACCTTACCTTACCTTACCTTACCTTACCTTACCTTACCTTACCTTACCTTACCTGATCTTCCTACTGGTGCCTCACTAGCGGGCATCTGGGCGAGCCCTAACCCCTGAACTCCCTCCGTTCTTCCTCCAGACTGGTAACTACACATGCCAAATGGAAACCAGCAGATGGGCCTTGAATCTTTTTAAGCCATACTCAACATTCCTCAAGAAACTAAACGTAAACAAGCCACCCGGATCCAAACACTGTGCTCCTTAACTGTTCCTTATTTACCGATTTGACAAAGCAGATTTGGCCAGCGATGTGCAGTTTGCAGGCCTGTCAGTAGTTTCTTCAAAAGGCTATTTATGTAGAAATCAACATTGCATATATTGGATATTTTGGATGTTTAACTATTTATTTATTTAATTATCTGCATTTTTACTTTTCATCCACATCTGACAATGTTTTTGGTAAAAAAAAAAACATATATATATATATATATATATATATATATTGGTGTGAATGAATGTTATTTAAGGAAATAAATACTGCTCTGTTGTCATAAATCATCTTCCTTTCCCTTCTTTTCGAGTGTTTGAGAGCGATTCACAGAACAACTCAAACAAAGATAAGATTTCTGAAAACATTTTGGCACGGAGAGATTGCAAAGTTTGAATTTATCATTCCGCAAGCTTATCTATGACTTTCGAGCCTCTCTGCCCGTACGGGATGAAGAGCCAAATTAAAATTATCTGTGCCTTCATCGAACGCAGCATTCGGCCAGGTATGTGCACAGACACACACACACACACACACACACACACTCATTCACAGTTAGCAAACATAGCTATGACTATCATTTGACAACAAGATTTGCACTGCAAAACGGAGCGTGGAGAAAGGGCTGCTGCAGTTATATTTTCTTTTGATTTTAACGATTATTTTGCAAAACAAAGCCCGCCATCGCCATCGCTTCTCTGAAATTTCGAGCGGCGACTGATAAACCTTTCACGTTTTTCGAATTCTGAGCGGAGCCCCGTGATCTCGCCGTGTCTGCGTGGGGTTCCTCCGGGTTCTCCGGTTTCCTCGAAGAGGGTTGTGTCGCTCGGATTCTGATCGAAACCGCTATCGATCCGGGGCGAACACCACAGGCTGAAGCAAACCCGTGACACGGCGTCCAGGATGAATGAATACGAAGCTACAACTGCCAACCTGTCAACCCATATTTGTGAGCAAATGATTTCTAAAACGAAAGAAACAACTAAATATGTTTCATCTTCAATCTTACAAACACATGAAGTTATACCGTCTTAAAATCACAGAGATTTCTGCAACCTCAACCTCGTTTAAAGGTGCAATTCATTCACTAGCACACAAATTCCCAATTCACAGCGGCAAACTGTGAACATTAACATCTCATCACTAATCTCAGAATGTAAAACAAAGCCTTCGAAAATATTAAATCTATCCTTCCTCTTCTTCTTCCTTCACCCCTGCGGTTGCTAATCCCTCTCCTCATGTCATCTGAGCATGATGTCTCCATCACCTGACCCTGCTGTCATCCACATTTGCAAGAGACGGCCCTCACGTCTGATAACTCGAAGCGCATTTTGCAAACGTGTCGTGACGACGACGGGTCGGACGCACCTCATTAAAAAGACTTTGTTTTTGCCATTTTCTGTCCCAGTCCACCTTATAAGTGAACTTAAAAGCGCGTGAACTCACTTCCCCCGTCCTCGAAAAGCCTCTTCGACAGCCACCGTTCACTTTCACTGCTATCAAACTCCCATCCAGCGCTGGCTGACGTGCAAGACGCTGCAGTGGGATCGACCATTCTGGAATGTCCGGCCAGGAGGCATTTATGTTTTTTTTCTTTTACAAACCAATTGATTTCGGATGCAGGAGCCACAGAAAGGAGGCAGGAGGTTCATCGGAGAGCCTGCATTGCCCAGGTTGCATATATAACAGGGGTGGGCAATTATTTTGGCCGGCGGGCTTTATTTCTTATTTAATTTTTACACGCGGGCCAACTAGGTATCATGGAAATTGGACAAAATGAAAATTGCAATTTGAACATTTAAATTTGTTGGCATTTTATTTCAGCTTTTAAATCATTAATGATTATCTAAAGGGGCCGACATTATTTTGTATGTATTCACCAATACAAATTAAACAAAAGAAAAACTAAAGGAGTTTCTAAATTCAATATTGATTAAAAATATTCAAAGAAAACAGTTTGGCGGGCTGTAAAATACCCAGGTCAGATATAATGAAGGAATGAACAAATGAATCAGAGAAAGTGTTGTGAACAAATTTATTTTCTCTGGATTTGTTCCACTAATAGGACAGGATAGGAGGTTTTGCAAATAACCATCAGCTCCAATTCAAGCTCACAGGAATTGATTTACAAGTTATTGATTAAATGGCAAATGCTGCTTCCTTATTTTACACAGTAAAATGTGTTGGTAAGATATTTTCCTTTGAAATTGTAATTTTTTCCCAATTGTTTCCAAACAGAAAACCGAAGCGCGTCTCTCCTGATAGACTAATCGGATGAAACAAGGCGGCAACTTCAAGATAAGATAAGATAAGATAAGATAATCCTTGTTGTTCATTTTGCAATCTATTCTTATATAGATATCTTTTGCTAGCTTTTTATTGCCTCTGCTATTTATATTTATATTCATATGGGAAATTCTTTTGTCACAGCAGCGCAACAGTAATAATATCAATAAATATGAATATAAATATAAATGGAAGAGACAATTAAAAGATAGCCAAAAATAAAAATAGATTGCAAAATGAACAACAAGGATAAAGTTTGTGACGGCCTCCTCGAAGCCGTCCGGATATTCCGCTTATCGTCCAAATCGTCCAGACCCTCCTTGAATTCTGCAGAAGAGGAAGGCATTTCCTCTGAACACCTGCCATCCAACTGTTTTTCTTGGGCTTCTCCCTTCAGGAGTCGCCGCAGCCAATCGACTTTCTCCATCGAACCCTCTTCTCTGGATCCTCCTCCCTCGCACCAACTCCCTTCATATCCTCTCTCACAACATCCATCAATCTTCTCTTTGGTCTTCCTCTAGACCGCCAATTCCAGCATCCGTCGACCAATATATTGCCTCTCCCTCCTCGGTCCATGACCCAACCATCTCTGACCTTCTCTCCAAAACATCTACCATGTGCCGTCCCTCTGACGGACTCATTCCTGATCCTATCTCGGCCCTGCGGCACAGATGGTCTTTGGAGGTTCGACACCTCATCTCATCCGGCCAGACAAGCACTCAGATTTTGTCTTTCATTGTTAATAATTTTATAATAATAATATAATAGTTGTTTTTTTTTTTTTACTGTATATACAATTTCCTACTATTATTTGATATTGTTATGTTTTACTTGAAACTCTGGCACAACAATGTCCTTCGGGATCAATCAAGTTGTTCTTATTCTTATTCTTATTCTTATTCTTATTCTTAATAACAACGACTCTGCACCTCCACTAGATGGTGCCAAAGAGCCGCAGGCCTGCACGCTGGCCCCCCCATGTCCTCATTCAGTTTTGTAACCTGCGTGTTGATGTCACATTAAACCCGGCCGGACTCTGGGAGCGCACAGACGAGCGCAACTTCTACCCCATCACCAAAAAAAAAAAAATTGCATTGAAAATAAAAATCGCATGTATTTTCAACCTTGCATTTTCGTCCATGGAGCGCAGTCAGAAGCCCGGGAGTGCTGGAGCTCCGTGCGTAAAGCGGGGAAAACGCGGGATTGGTCACCGACAAATGCGATCACGTGTTCTCCGTTCCTGCGCCGCGTCCTGAATGGGACGCGGCGTCAGAGCGCACGGTGCGCGGCGCGGAGCGGCGGCGGGAGGACCGGAGCGGTTGTCCATCTTTACGCATGTGTTTTTTCCCCCGGCAGCCTCGGATAATGGACGGCCCCGACCCGTCAGAAGCCGCGGCTGACCGCTCTCTGCAGGTAAGAGTGACGACAACATCTCGGATGGGACCGGAAACAGAGCTTCGGCAACGTGTGCGCGCTCTGCACGCTTCTTTTTGGAAATTGTGTTTTCTTTTTCGGCACACGTGCCGCCTTCATGGTCAGATCGTATGATATTTGATTGACAAACAGAAGAGCGTCCGACCGGCGGTTCCACGGGATCCGGTCGCAGGACCGACAACCCAGATATTACAACGTGTGTGAATCCGCAGGGCTGCCGGTGACTTCACGGAGCAGCGGTGAGGTGATCCCTGAAATTCCAGACGGCTGTGACCTACAACGGCGGCGCTGCGCTGCCGGCCCGACGCCCAGGGGTTGAATGACCGCCCCCTTCGGAAACGGCGGCCCGACCGATGTCCGATCCGGTCCACGGAGTCGCCGGGCTGATGTCAGACTCGGAGAGGCTCACCCGTGACGGCGACGTCTCTCGGCTAACAGCGGATACGGCTAAAGGTCGCGATCGGAGCACGGGAACCCGCCGGGTCGCATCCGTGGCCGATGTAATGTAGCCCTTTCGCCCGCGGGTCGCTTCCTCTCCGCCCAGGGATGGATCCGATGAACTTCACTACTGTCTTCGACAACGGGTTACTCGACGAGGCTCCGTCCAGCCGCGTCCTCACGGCCTGCTTCCTCTCCCTGCTCATCCTCACCACCCTGCTGGGCAACACGCTGGTCTGCGCCGCCGTCACCAAGTTCCGCCACCTGCGCTCCAAAGTCACCAACTTTTTCGTGATATCTCTGGCCGTGTCGGACCTGCTGGTGGCCATCTTGGTGATGCCCTGGAAGGCGGTGACGGAGATCGTCGGGTTTTGGCCGTTCGGGTCTTTCTGCGACACCTGGGTGGCCTTCGACATCATGTGCTCCACGGCTTCCATCCTGAACCTCTGCGTGATAAGCCTGGACCGCTACTGGGCCATTTCCAGCCCCTTCCGCTACGAGAGGAAAATGACGCCCAGAGTGGCGTACGTGATGATCAGCATGGCCTGGACGCTGTCCGTCCTCATCTCCTTCATTCCCGTGCAGCTGAACTGGCACAAGGCCCCGACGCAACCCCTCCCTCCGCCGGCGAGCTCGCGCCGATCGAATGTCACGTCCGACCCGGTGAACTGCGACTCCAGCCTGAACAGGACCTACGCCATCTCCACCTCTCTCATCAGCTTCTACATTCCCGTGGCCATCATGCTCGCCACCTACACCCAGATCTACCGCATCGCCCACAGACAAATCCGGAGAATCTCCGCCCTGGAGCGGGCGGCCGAGAGCGCCAAGAACAGGCACGACAGCATGGGCGGCGGCTCCAGCATCGCCGAGTCGGAGAGCTCCTTCAGGGTGACGTTCAAGAGAGAGACCAAGGTGCTGAAGACGCTGTCGGTGATCATGGGGGTGTTCGTGTGCTGCTGGTTGCCGTTCTTCATCCTCAACTGCATGGTGCCGTTCTGCGAGCCCTCCGGCGGAGGGGAGGCCTTCCCCTGCATCAGCTCCACCACGTTCGACGTGTTCGTGTGGTTCGGCTGGGCTAATTCCTCCCTCAACCCCATCATCTACGCCTTCAACGCTGATTTTCGCAAGGCCTTCTCCATCCTGTTGGGCTGCCACAGACTGTATCCAGGAGGCCACACCATGGAGACAGTCAGTCTAAACAAAAAGTGACTCACGACTCTCGCGGTACTGACTCATCCTCCGCGCTTCGACTCCGAGTGTTCCTGCCGAAGCCGGTCTGATCAAGGATGCCGCGCCGTGCGTTCGTGTGACTGAAAGACACGGCGACCCCCCCCCCCCCCCCCAAACCCCCCCCTCGCCGCCGGTACTGACGTTTGTGTTTGACGCACGGCGCCGCAATGGCCGCCGCCGTCCCCGTCTTTAAACGGAAGGAGCTCCTCGACGAGGAGAGGGGATTTGGGGATTGAGATTAAAAGACTCCGCTGTTGTGCCAGGAAGCTGGAAGCTGATGGTGCTGACAGGCCCATGGGCTAGATAATCCCATGACTGGGCAGCACGCGGCCTAATACTACCAGACACTGCTCTCTTCAGTACCGTCACACATACGGACAGATTCGCTAACACTGTCAAAACACACACCTCCAAATGCAGCGGAACAGCGGCGGACCGCAACACACACCGTTTGATATTACGTGAATACGGTGCGTCCCAGCAACGCGTCCGTTACATTAGATTTCTACATCCTCGCATCTGCGGCTGAAACAGAACCACAAGTGACCGGAAATTGAAGCTGAAACGAAATGTGTATTTCGTTTGACATTTATCGTCACAACATGTTATATTTTGGAAGCGCACATCGCAGCTCGTTCTACGACCATCATCTCATCGCCGACGACAAAAAAAAAAAAAAAATGCTATTCGGCTGGATTAAATTGACTTTATTTACAGATTAGTTCGTTCCCGCCGCGCAGCTTCCTGTGGGTAACCGTCTCATGTCACTGTGTGTCCTGTATTTTCATGCGTTCATCCATATAGACGGGTTGGAGGGAGGGCTCTGTGCAGTGCTGTTGTGTTTCAGTTCGTTTGTTTTTATCCCGATGACTAATAAATTGGCAAGTGGGTACTGGATTACCAAGTGTGCCTCTTGTCTCGAGATATCAGGAAAGCCGCGGAGGTCAAAGGGACTCGAAGAGGCGTCACGGGTAAAAATATCGCGACCACGGCGCCGAGCTGTCGAGATCATCTCCCGCCATACTGATCCACGGGGGCTTCAAGAGGAAAAGCAAAACGGTGTTTCATCGCAAAGCTAATGAGAGTAGCATCCATACGCATGTCGAGATCTTGCCTCCATCTTCCCCTCTCCTCCGCATCCTCTTCCACGCCAACTAACTCCCTGTCCTCGTCCCTCCGTCCGGAAATCTCCTCTCTGGTCTTCCTGCGGACCTCCTGCCTGGCAGCTCCAACCCTCCACCCAGATCTTCAGATCTTCTCCCACCTTCATTCCTACTGGTCAAACCTCCACCTGCATGTCATCTCCAAACGTTTACAAAGATTTATAATATACAAAACATTTCCCAACTATCCTGTCCCATTTTGGATTATTATTATATTATTTTTTGTCTTTTTTTTAATATTTGCTATTTCTTGCTGATTTTTTTTTTTTTTTAACGCTCAGAGACAAAGCGCAAAGTCACCTTAAATGGCGTTGTTAAAGACATTTTCTAGGGGCTTTAAATCAATTTTCGTGATAATTACTGATCGCCTGCTGAGGAATTATGTGGAATACACCTCAAACTGACGAGACGGACGCTCCTGTGATTTGAACGCTTGTAATGCAACCTTTTTCAGCGCTTAATAATAGCGCCGATTATAATTAATTTCAATCATTTCATTTTCCTTATGGAAGTAAAGACTGTCAGGAACGTCTACTCTGTTCACGGTCCAGCTCAGGGTGAGGGACGCTCCCCACAGCCGAGCAGATGTGCAGGCTCCGTTTCAGCCATGTGGAAACATCTCCGCGCTTAATTAAAGTGTATATGTTCATTTCTCTGAATGCGCGTGTCACCGTGGGTGATTGGCTTCACAGCTCTGACCTCCACACGTCAGACGTCCCGGAGCGAAGTTCACACCAGAGGCCAAAGGCCGTGTTCTAAAACGGACCAGCTGTGCCCTACATTCGGAAAAGTTTCCTTCTCCAAACTTGTTCGCTTGTCACTCGCCGGGATGTGAACGGTTGAGAAAAATGACGAACGTGCAGGGCGAAGAATCCGGAGGATAGAAGCCTCTTCTATCCGCAGACGTGACACTTGACCTCCTGATATAATCGGATGATTTAGCGAAAAACCCCTTTGCAGATCGCGGCGTTCCCCTTCCTCCTCTTTTTTGTGCATCCTCTTCAATCCCCTAGAATCCAATAAATATGGCGTCCTCTCGGAAGAGCGTTTCGGATCGACGCTCGGAAGATTAAGGGGAACGATCTTAAAATCAAATTAAGCCCGTGCTTATTAGAAATATGAGGTACTAAACTAGTGATAAAATACTATACTTGTAAATGCAGTGATGCTTTTTTTATATCTGTGCCACACACACACACACACACACACACAGACGTACAGAGTTGCCCTTTAAATTGTGCTCTCTCTGGGCCCTGGACTGTCCTTGCCTCTGTGAAAGCTCCTCAAGCGTGCTCCGGGAAGGGAACAGCAATTAATTTGACTGACATCATTCTGAGTGATGGCTGAGGTGGCGACAAGACAGGGTGTGTGTTCATATGTGTGTGTGTTTGTTGGGGGGGGGAGGTTGCAGCACTAAGATTCACCTGCTCCAGATTCATTGCAATGTCAACTGGGCTGTATATGTGTGTGTGTGTGTGTGTGTGTGTGTGTGTGTGATGGGGGGGGGAGAATCAGTTTTTGCTACCTCTTTTCCCAGCGGTGATTTTTTAAGATTTTCAAAACGATACTGTCTTCTCAGATCGGCGCGCTGGAGAAGTGATGCTAGACGTGGCAACTTCAGACAACGCTAATGACTGGCCCCGGGGAAACGATTTACCGAGACGGAGGAGAGAGAGAGAGAGAGAGAGAGAGAGAGAGAGAGAGAGAGAGAGAGAGAGAGAGAGAGAGAGTCTTACGTAAGTTTCAAGCAATGACAACTTGGCAAAGGGAGTCAAAGGGAGCTCTGTAAACACCACCAAACTCACTTCCTACACATCATGTATCATTTGTCGTCACAAGCTGTGTGCTTCCAGGCAGGCACACCTGGTGTGTGTGTGTGTGTGTGTGTGTGTGGATTTTTTAATGTACTTAATGATTTCCTTGTCGCCATCTCTCAGCAGGCGGGACGAGGAATTAAAACGCAATTAAACAGTTTGCAATATCTGTATTACTCTCTATTAAATATGTATTATTCAAAACCCGCGGAGCTCTCGTAATTGCGCTGTGGCCTAATGCATTTTTAATACCTCACACGACACCGAGATGAGGATAATTGAGAGCGAGCACGTGGACGACTCCGACCGGAAGCCATCGGCGTGGTTTCATCCCGACAGACGTCACCGGACTTCAGAACCGCCGCCACTTACAAACAAACACTTACTCGGCTTTTCCTACTGAAAGTTAAACCTGTAATCCTCTTTTTGTTGTTGTTTTTTTTTTTTTTTAAAAAAAAAAAGCTAGATCTGAGTTCCTGTATGTTTTCGTGTTTGCCTGCACCTCATCTCAGCCTCCGAGTCGAGAGCGATTCTTCATTCCTCTTATCGCACCTCTCCCGTCTCCTCCTCCGTCCTCGCTCTGTTTACTGTTTTTGCTTCGGGCCGCCTGGGGTGCCGCGTTGCTGCTCGTCACTAAAGCTCCAGTGGAGAGGACAGGCCCTGTGACCCAACCACTGGGGGCGGAGCGAAGCAAAAGGAGGCTCTGAAAACAGAGCGGGGAAATACAGATGAAACAGAAACACACACAAAAAAAAAACATTTAAGTGTCAATCTGACACTCTGCAGAAACATGAGGATGCAGGAATGCAATCCTCTGTACGCGGTTTTGTAGGTCACAAGGTGAAATGGGGTGACCTCTGCTGGACGTCGGTGCCGACGTGCATGACGAATAAATATGGTGTGTGTGTGTGTGTGTGTGTGTGTGTGTGTGTGTCCCCGGTACCCCTGATGGACACTCGCAGCCTGTCAAGGATTACCGGCGAAGCGGCGCAGGGAAACCTCGTCGAACCACGTTAGCGACTGAATCACGCATTGTATGACGATACAGTGGAGAGGAGGGGTGTGTGTGTGTGTGTGTGTGTGTGTGTGTGTGGGGTCAATGTCCAATCCATCAGCTTAATAGAAGAGGTGCCGTCGCGGATGCCAGCGTTAACGCTCGTGCTGATTGGAAACCCTGTGGCTGCTTTGTGATGATGCTAATGCTAGTCAGCTAGTTTGTGGAAGCATGCAGATGTGTCTTATCTATTTAACAGCACGACGCAGGCGGCGGGAGCCGACAGAGACGGAGCGGCAGGGTGATTACCGACACGCGGGGAGTCTGTTAGATAGCTGGCCTTCCAGCGCTGCAGGAGGAAGGCGATCGCTGTCTGCTCACCGTGCTTTTTTTGTCAAAAAGGGTGAACGTTATGATGAGGCAAATCGATGCAGCATATTTCAGTATGGATGGATTTGTTTGAAAAAATAGAAGATGTGTTCCTGCAACTTCTATGGCCTTAAAATGCACATTTTTTTTCTTTTTTTGGATGAACTAGTGTTCTTTACTTGAAGAGAGCGGCTCAAGGTAAAGAGGAACCAAGTAAACATGCTTGGATCGATACTTTGTCGAGCTTTTTAAATGAATCTCGATTCTGAATATCACTTTGTCTTGCCGGTTAAATCACATTTCACTTTTTTTCCCCTGTAAATCAGACAGTCATTTGGCAAAAGCCTCACAATATACACTGCTCAAAAAAATAAAGGGAACACTTAAAAAACACATTCTAGATCTAAATGAATGAAATATTCTTCTGAAATACTTTGCTCTTTACACAGTTGAATGTGCTGACAACAAAATCACACAAAAATGATCAATGGAAATCAATTGTATCAACCCACGGAGGTCTGATTAGGAATCACACTCAAAATTAAAGTGTAAAAACAAACTCCAGGCTGATCCAACTTTGATGTAATGTCCTTAAAACAAGTCAAAATGAATCTGTGTTGCTTCCTGAGTGGACACTATGATTTCACACAAGTGTGATTGACTTGGAGTTACATTGTGTTGTTCAAGTGTTCCCTTTATTTTTTTGAGCAGTATATTTCCAACACACGAACATAAAATATAGATTTTGCATAGAGTGAGTGATGTGAAAGAGAGGACGAATGGTTGTATTTTTGCACGTGTGGCCCTGTGATCGACATAGTCGGCAACCTCCTGCATGCGTTTGGTCTGTAGGAGGAACCTGGAGAACCTGGAGGAACCCAACACAGACATGGTAGAATATGGAGACTGAACACAGAAAGGCCCCCTGTGGGAATCCAACCGTGGACCTTCTCGCTGCGAGGGGGAAGCGCTAACAGGCTAGCACATCCTGTGAACACGTTTCAATTTTCAATCTGTCTTTCCACGCATTTTCACCGCAGAAAATAAAGTAAAATAAGGATTTCATTGGTTCCAGATGACAAAAACACCATGAATTTTGACTCTAACCCCCCCCTGCCATCGCGCCGCCCCTCAATTTGTGTCGTTTTGCCAGCCGATGCTATTCGTTAACGTCGGATTCCTTTTTTCATTTGCTGCAGCCGCATTTATATTTTGCAAAAGCTGCGGAGAGTCACACCTTTGAACACGTGTCCAGGCGGCGGATCTCCACTGAACTCCGCTCATCCTTTTCTAAGTGTGTTTTTCTTCGAAGGCAGAATAAGCGCTTTCAACTGTTCAGCAAAGCACGAACACCAAACCTCTGCCAAGCATGAAATTCCCGCTTTCGTCCGGGCAAATGAGGAGGACGTTGTGTTTACTTCTATAGAGTTACAGAATAAAAGCGGGAGCAGCACGACTACGTTTTCTAGAGAACAAACCCGCGCGCGGAGATTTGCGATTTGGAAGTTTTCGTTTTGCACGTCATCTGCATGCACGAGGGTGAATCACAGGAGTCGTAGCGGTGAGGATGGCGAAGGACATGCTGAAAGAGAGGGAGATAGGGAAAGATAGAGAGAGAAGATAGAGAGCGAGAGCTTCCCCCAGATGGGCCAGGAATAGAAACACCTCAAACATTCATTATTGCCGCGCCGTGGCTCTGTGTGTGTGTGTGTGTTTTTGTGCCGGTTTCTATTTTTCTGGTCCTGCCAGCGAGACGATGTTTTGTCTGGTCTGGGAACAGACTCAAATGAAAGCGTGGGATTTGTGTTGGTGGGTTTTAAACACTCCGGAAAGTTCGGGACGGCTCATACGAGCAGATGTTCTCAGGGAGACACAGCTGGGAGACTCCGGGAAGCGGGATTTTTTAGACATTTCATACGGTCGTACCCACTGAACCGAAAAAACTTTGCGACACATCGGGGTTTTTTTTTCTTTTTTTTGGCGGAGTAAATGTTCATTTGAGCGTAAATTCCGACCGTCTGAAAGATAAGGCTCCTCCTTTCACCTCCAGAGATGTCATTCGCGGAGAAAGATCTGAGAGGGCAGCTGACACCTGTCCTCCTGGGATCCACCCGCCGTGTCCAAACCGTCCGACCGACAGAGCGGCGGAAAAAAAAAACCCTCCCGTCACACAACCGCAGCTACATTACAGGAAATGGAGCAGTAAACCGACCCCTGTGACCTCCGCAGGCCACTTTAGGGCATGGAATCAGCTGGAGCGCTCCCTGAAAAATCTGGATTCCCTGATGTTCGTTGTCCCGCCGAAGTCAAAGATCAAGGTCCGCCGCGGCGCGGCCTCCTCCCGCGAGGGCTGCGGCGATCCAGCGAGCCGATGACCCGGCACGCTGGAACAGCATGAATCCCATAAACCCCGGTTTCATCGGTCAGTAAAGAGCTTGTGCTGCAATATCAGCCGTGCATGAAAACAACGGCGCGTTTTTAAAAAAACGTCCTAAAAGAGCTCTCTCAAGCGCACTGATCTCTCTTTCGCAGACTCTGAGCTGAGGATTAAAAATGCGCGGATTAGCTGTGATTTTGTGGGGCTAATATGCTTTTTTTCCTCAGGCTAATATGCTTACATAATTCTTCGACATATCCACAAGTTATTTAAAGAAAGCGAATGACATGAAAGCACCCATGGCCACGTTAGTGCATCACAGAAACTATAGTTCAGCAATGCAGTGGCCAAAACTCTAATACCGCACGTATTTGCATTTATTATACATATATGCATGTATTTGTTTACATACCCGATGCTAATGATGTGCGACTCTGACGGGAGCATCGGAAACGTTGACGAAATATGGGATGAGCAACGGAGTGTAAGCAGGTCTTCGATCCGACGACGGCGCCTCACACGAGCAGCCAAAGCGTGAACCCAGAAGTCACACCTACGGGTTTAAAGCGGCAAAGTGAAGTTTGGGACTTTGTAAAATGTCTTTTAAATTAAAGACACGTCCATCTCATGAAAGGCATTACTTTATGAGTTGATAGAAAACACACGTGGTCGGTACGTGCAGAAGTTTCCGCCGCTTCCGGACTTCTGGACAAAGACCTCACTTGTTCTACATAGCGCTCTCAATAACACCCTCCTGACGCTCTTCTGGATACCGCCTCTCGTCTCTTTATCTTCATCATCTCAGCGTTCTGGAATTTGCTACAAATTGCCACGCATTGTGAAGATACCGCCGTGCCTTGACATCGATCTCCTCTTGTAGTCTGCGCGCTGATCTCACCGTCACTGTAACGTGACGACCGAGCCGGTTTCTTACCCTCCCGGAGGAATTTCGTCGCATTCAAACTTGAAACCCCATCATCCCGTTGGATTCTCGAGCAATCGTAAGGTACACTCATCTGGTCCGCATGACCTACAAATGCCCTCAGTGTAGATCTGGGTGTTGGACCAGTGAGTCACCTTCTTGCTCAGCCCCGACGAAGAGCGTGATGTCATCCGTGCGCACGGAATATGGCCGATTGTCACCCTCTTTGTGAATTCTCGTGCGTCTCCTCGCTTTGCAAAGATCGGGGTCGGCGGTTCGGCCCTGATCGGGATCTTCACACCTTGGTAGATGGAACCCTTGATTGTAACAACGGCTCCAAGTGTGGCTTTCGCCTTGTGAACTTTCACTCCGAAGCACAAATGTTAAACGCAAAACGACCTCGCCGGCCGCAGCGACTGAGTCACCGAACCGATAACCTCTGAAAAAAACGCACACTGAACTCCGACGCTCTGGGACGCCTTTGTGCTCAAGGTTTTACGTAAACATGGGAGCCATTGAGAGCCGCAGAGGAAGTGGAGATGGATGCTTTTTCTGAGTAGAATCTTAATCCTCTTTAATTGTCCCATCTGGACGTGGGCTCCCCTGCTAAGCCCACCTTCTGTTTATTGATATCTCAATATGTGGACACACAGCGGGGGGGGGGAGCAAACACTGCTGTTTTGTTTTTTTTTGTTTGTTTTTTAATGAATTACATGCTCGGGGAGAGTTTGAATAAATACACGCGTGGTTAATCTGGACGGAAAATATTACACAAACCAAACCACGATTTGCAAAAAAAAAAAACAAAAAAAAAACACCAAAACTCGAACTGAGTTATCACTCATTTCCTTTTTTTTCTCCATTGTTCTTGTTCACCCTCATCTAATACTATATTTCATTTCATTTTATTGTTATTAAGATGATCTGATTATCACTCCCTGATAACCCTTGCTGTTTGTACTGTCATTATCATGAGAATAATCATTATTCCTGTTTTTATTAGACGTTTCCTATACGAGCGTTCACGCGTTTCTGCAGCACACTTTTCCCCTCCGACAGGGGGAAACTTAGCGAAGTTAATCTGTATATTATATATGAGGATATGTGTCACATCAGCGAGTTTGTTATTAATTTACCAGAGGGAACGACGTCTCTTTGGGTGCAACGGGAGCCGCGGGGAAGATTGATGACGCACAGGATCTCAGGAGACACGGCGGCCGCACACTGACCTGCCAGGAGACATGGACAACGATGAAGGCTACAGATGGCAATGCTCTGAAAAGGATCTGATGGCGTGTGTGTGTGTGTGTGTGTGTGTGTGTGTGTGTGGACGGAGGTTGCCAACCTCCCCTTGGGAACCGAATGGACATGGATAGTGTATGATTTAGATGACATCGGTGTGTCCTATCTTGAAAAGGCGCTACAGAAACATAAAAATGACATCAAATCTCAGAGGGTTCTTCAAGTGCAGTGAAATGAATCCGTGGAAAGGAGGGCAGCGAGTTCTGTCCGGACAATAAACGCTTTTCCGAACGAGGAACCCGATGCCATTCTTACATCTAAGAGGTCAACAGCGTGAGGCCTCCGTGAGCAATGGAAGAGACATAAATACCTGTACTAGTGTGAGCTGTACAAAAATGAACAGTGTGACGGAGAGAAATATTTTAAGTCACTGAAAATCCCTGCATTTCCAACAAAATCATGCAACGTGCTGGGATGACTTCCTCTCCCGCTGCCGCAACCTGACGGCGAAAGCTTTTCGGCGTGGCTTTATGTTTAAATGGGTCACGTTGTTTGGCCAACCTGATTGAAGCCTCGCTCAGAACGCAGCTGAAAGGACTAAACAAAAGACGGAAACTGCTGGAGGTGGGATTCCGAAAACTCGCCGTTTTTGAACACACGCGTTCCAGTCGGGATCAAATTCCCCCGGCGAGGAATCCGCCGGCTTCCTGCGATATCCAAAACCGAGCCCCACTCTCCACGCTCTTGCTATTTACTTTTTAAACGACTATTCATCTGCGCGTGTACGTAAACGACACACACCGGAGACGAACCTTCATTTCATCGACTCACACTTTACGACGATAATATAGCTTTTCTATTCTGTCGAATAACTCCTCGGTAACATGTCCTTTTGACTGAAACATGAGGAATCCTGGAAACTAAGTAAACTGATAACGCACTGGGAATCGAGGACAGTGGAGGGCCTGTCGGGGGAAACGCAGCTGCTCCACAGCTTTGAAGGCAAGATGAAAGTCTCCGCCTCAGACATCACGGTAAGTGTTTCACTCCTTTGGCCGGCAAGGTGCGCGAGGTGAAACCCCAGCTCTCCCCGCCCTCCTCTGTTCGACACGATAACCCACCGCCGAGAGGCGACTCTCACATTTGCGCGCTGTGTGTGTGTGCTGAAGCGTGTCAGCCACCGCGTCTCAGCCCCGGTTCCACGATGGATGTTCAAATGTTCCCCTGAATCTCGGTTTTGCGTAATTGGCCGGGACATGGGGGGAGGAACGAGGCCGGCCGGAGAACTCAAACAAACTGGTTTTTCTTGTATACAGGGACTTATTTTAGTTTGGCCTTGGGGAAAAAAAAAAAAAAAAAAAAAAAAAAAATCAGGTGTTCTTAGAAATGATGTATGCAAGGGTATGACTGTTTATTTATGTTTGCAAATAAAAGTACCCAGTCACCTTTAGTGCGATTCTAAATCCGAGCAGAACGGATTGCGCGCTGCAGCGATGCATGAATAAGCCCCCGGATGCCTCCGACTTGAACGAGAGCGGTCCCACGGCCCCCGAAGTCGTGCCATTTACCGCCGACACAATGGAAGCGTCTCATCTTTTATCCACAAGGGCTCTCATGATAAATTCAGCAGACGTTATCGAAAAGCCTTTAGGTCGCAAGTCGCGTGGCATGTAAATCTCCATTTAATATGTTGTCCCATTCGCTGTTGCAAAATGTATCTTAGATGTCAAAAATAAATCAATTAATATGGAAGTATTCTGGACGGCGAGGGCCGTGAATAAATCCGACAATGCCGAGGGATGGGAAGCTGCTACATCTAGTGGAGTTATGACCGAACTGCACAAGTTGGTGAGGATGCGCTTTCATAATGAGAACACATAAGATTGTTTGTGAGATTGTCGCTATTGTTATTCACAGGAAATGATGAAACGAAGTACACGGCACTTAATGCTTGCATGACTCGGGTCCTCATCGATTCCGCGGCCTGATCTCATTAGACGCGCACATCCGTTTTTTTCTTCTGGTTGAAATTCATTTTTAGCGTTTTCGTATCGCCGCGCTGCCTCCCGTCCGTCGAGCATCAACCGCCAAAACCACTGAAACCCTGCAAAGCGGCGGTTAGTTATTAGGCAATCAGAGCCACAAAAGACCTCGCTATCAGCTCCACGCCGCGTTTAATCTCAGGATGAAGAGGTGCAAATGGACTGTGAATATCCGCTTATAGTAACACTTGGACCACACGAGGAGCATAAAAGCCACTTATCGCTAAATCAAGACGTTCATAGAGTTCTGGTGTCAGAATGTAGCAACGAAGACGTTTAAACCGGCGGATCGAATCTTATGTAACGTCAAAGAAAATGCAATCGAAGGATACGTCTGCAGAGGTTGAATTTGAGATGGTACACGATGACTTCATTGTTGTCGTTTATTTAAATGAAGAGCCTCTGAGAGAATGTCGTGTCAAATGTTTCATCAAAATTGGAATTGTGGCTAACAAATACTACACCCTCCTGCAATGTGGAAATTGCAGTAGCCACCTAACATGCATAACATCACCCTTTCAGTCTGTGGTGTAAAACTGCAAAGGATGTCAATAAACTGCATATCTTATTTTTAAGAAATGTGTTTCAACAATGTCGACATCATGTTCATCTTCTAAAAGGCGCTTTAACGCTCGCTCAGCACTTCCGAGCTGCAACGTTGTGGTAAAAGTGTCTGCATGAGGTTTCCTGGGTGCATTTAGGACTACTTTGCAGACTGCCTTAGAATTCACCGCTTATTGTCTCACACAGCGATAACATTAAAATCTTGACTTTGCATCATTAACACGTCGGAACGTTTAAACCGTGGCTTTTGAACATCTTCTCAAGACATTCACTGTGAACGGGACGGGGAGGCGTTGGAGGCAAACAGCCCGCGGAGCCGAAACCCAAAGAAGTTACAAGAGGAGCTTGAAGTCAAGAGACGGCTTATCTCACGCTTGTCTTTGACGACGGCGCTCGATTTGAAATAATAAAATCATAAAATACAGGCTTGTTGACGTGATAACAAGCTTTTGTTGTTCTTGTTCTTCTTGTTGCTTTGATTGTCTATTCTCACCCTTACTGTCTTGTTTTTTCCCCCATTCTGTTTATTCTTATCCTTGTTGTTCTTCACTCTGCATGTCTGGATGTCTTTTGCTGTTTTATTGTCTCTCTTATTTATATTTATACTCCTATTTATTGATACTGTCATTGTTGAGCTGCTGTGACAAAAGAATTCCCCCCGCGGGGATCAATAAAGCATATCTTTAGCACGATTGTTAGGAAGCGTAACACGCCGTTGTGGTGAACAGATGAAGATGATAAACGCCGCCTTCAAATATGTTCTGCGTTTCCTCTGGTTTGCTTCGGAAAGGAAACAGTTTACAGACAGCAAAAACACGGGGCTACAATAACATTTAGTTTAATATTATATAAATACAAGTTTTTGCTCTAAAAAAGAGATATTAGTAAATATGTGAATGTAAGTTTGGTATCCAGCTGGGTTTTAAAAACAGTCATTCTTCAAATGTCAAAGCTTTGATACCATGTGATTTAAAAAAGAATATTGGAAAAAATGTCGGCGTAGAAATGAAAAAAAGCAATAGGTGTGTAACATCATGAATGTGATCGGATATTCAGATCAATACTTCAGGTACCTTTGGCTGAATCCACACCGGCAAACAGAGGGATCCTTGGTGTGGGGAGTCCTGCAACGTAGGCAGTAAAGAGACGTTTAAAAACTTTATAACATAAATACAGTAAATGTTCATCTCTCATCTGTACCGTCGATTTATCTCATTTTTTTTTTCCTGACTCAATGTTGCCAATGTTTCAGTCCTGCTCCTACAGGGATGGGAGACGTTGCACTCGTCGCGATGTGGAGCCGAGACGCCCGCCAGTCCGGCCTTCGGGTTCCCGCTGAGGGAGGAAACCTGAGGATGACAAATTTGGGTAAATCTCCGCTTTAAGCCCCGTGCCAGCCGCTATTTTGACTTTTTCCATCCGGGCCTCCTGAAGCCTCTTGGCTTTGGCCCGCCGGATTTGGAACCAGACCTTGACCTGGGTTTCGGACAGCGGCAGCGAGGAGGAGAACTCGTCCCGCTCGGCGACGGCCAGGTACCACTTCCGACAGAACTTCCTCTCCGGGAGCAGCAGCTGCGCAGCGGTGAAAGGGATGCGGGGCTCGCCGTCGGATTTGTGCTTCCTCAGCGAGCAGCCGGCCGGACTGAGCAGGCCTGCAGGACAAACATAATAAAACTGGGGCTTGAGCAGAAATACTGTTAAATTAGCTCACTCCTTTCATTATACGCGCTTCCTTACTTTTACACCCAGTGGAACGTTTCGACTGCTGGTTTGATTATTTTGTGCAAGTGAACAATGACACCGACATAAACATCTGCATTTAATTACACATCCGTATACGTTTAACACTGAAGTGTCAGATTTTGGCCTCTGGAATCCATATTTACGAAGTTTTTTGCATGAATTGCATGCATTTCGCATGAAAACCCAGATGAAAACATAATAAACATATGAATATTAGCTTTTTTTTTCCCCTTCCTTCTTCAGACCTGGGTGAACCTTGATAAACGTGTGTAGCCTGCACCTCGGATCGCTTACCTGGAGGAGCGTGGAGGCTGCAGGGACTCGACATCCGAGCCGCGGCGCTCTGGAGACTCTGATTTCACCAACAGCAGCCGTTTGGAAATCTCATCCCGCCCGGGGCCCCGCTCGCCTTTCACGCCAGCGCCGGCGTTTCCTCCCCGTGGTGCGTCCCGTGTCCTCCTGTCCGACATCAGCGCGTCCACGCCGAAGGGCAGGAGGGGAACCCGAGCCGAGCGCCGCCGCGGCTGACAGCTGACCCCGCGGGGCCTGGAGGAAGGGGGAGGACATGCTTCTGCACGGCGGATATCTAGTTCCAGCGCGGAGAACACGCGACGTTGACTGACTTTTGGTCACAAGATGCTCAACGGGCGGCCGAGCCGCTGCAGAGGCGCTCCCTGTGCAAACGCCGCACCTCCAACAAGTTTTTATCGTTCCTTCAAACTTTTCCCCTTTTTTGCAAAAAAAAAAAAAAAAAAGACAGACTGTTAAAACACTGCATCCTTCAAATGTGGAGAACTTTGCATGAGACATTCGGCGGACTCTTCATCAGCAAAGTCCCAGCATGTCAGATAAAACCGTCTGACAGTTCTTTCCCTCAGGAGAAACAGCCACAGCGGCAAGGATGGGATTTCCCCACAAGGGATTAATGAAGGATAAATTACAATTATAAATTACAACTGGCTTTTAGCAGGATGGAAAGCTCAGACAGATCCCGGCTCAATGCGGGCGGCCTTCTGCCTCGACCTGACGGTGGAGCTTTAATATTCATAAATGAAACATTTGAAAATACAGGGCTGTCATGACTAGTTTGTTGAGTCTTTAGTCCCAGCCTAGTCTGAGACTAAAGACTGTGGATCTTACACCAGAAGATTTTGCAAAGATTTAAAAAAACGCCAGACTGGATTCCTGTACCTTCACCAGGTTTCCTGCTTCCGGTTTAGTCGGTGCTCATCTATTGGCTGTTGATTCGGTCTTTACGGTGATGTAACACAAAGACTCGCCAAAGAATCAAACACGTTTGCATTCATTCGTTGTAAACCCCAAGACTCGGCAAAGACTGAGCTAAGACACTTAACAGCCGAGCTGACGGGACAGCTGTCAGACTCTGCGACAACTCTTGAGAGTTCCTTCCAACTTCCAGTATTTTCTGCGACTGGAGAATATTTTTACACATAAACGCAGATAAAAATCTTGAATCTTGCTGAAGTATCACTCTTGTGGCGTAAAGTATCAAGGGTTGTTGTGGGAATGAGGGAGCACAGGGGTTAAACCAAAAAACCCAAAACGTCTCGGCGTGGGTTGGACACAATGAGGATGCAGTCGACACCAATGACAGTGAAGACGAAAAATGAATAATCTTTAAAAATAAAACAAACGCCAAACGTGTGCAAGATCCACGTTGCAATTCAGTGAAAATTCAACTTTTGAAATCATGCAACTTCATATACATCATACATGTCGTACCCATACTTTTCAGATAGCAGATATTGTGATATAAGATACATTTTTCCCATAGGGGAAAAAAAAGAAATAAATATGAATATAAATATAAATAGAAAGGCAGAAGACAGGATATAGAAGGACCAAAAAAAAAAAAAATCCACAAATAAATAGACCGCAGATATGTATCAATAATGACAGGTTACTCACTGACAAAATTTGACCTCTCCACATCAACCAGCCCGAAAGGAAATACCGTATAAAATGTCACTAGACCACAGATGGAGATCATCTCCATGTATCGGCGCATTGATGTTTTCCTCCAAGGGAGAGGAAGAAAGATGAAAATATACTCATACCGCAGGCTGCTGGTCAGCCCAAAACTAAAGTGGACTGACATGACCCAAGCTCTGAGTGTGATACAAACACAGGGGAAGCCATCGATTTATGAAACCAAGAGCCTATAAATACTCAACAGTCCGAGGTGGACACCCAGGTGAATGCGATCTCTAACCTGAGCTGTGTCAGTGTGTGAACCCTGCCACAATGCAAAATAGCGGAAATTTCATTGAGGACTTAAAAAAGGTCACGCGCTCCCCAGCCAGTGTGTTAGTTCTGCAGCAGGTCTTCACTGGACAGATCAAAGTTTAATCCGCGCAGTTTCTTATTTTAAATAAATGGTGTCTTTGGAGAACGGAGGGAGAAACACTTTAAATCCACAGCGAGTCTGTTAGCTGCTGGGTCGTTCTGTGGTTTTTACGCAGAATTACGCAAATTCAAAAAAACTGTACAAGTCGAAACAAATTAAACAAAACCCTTGATCGATTAAAAGTTTTGCAGTAGCCCGTCTTATATCAGCAGACTTTAGCGATGCAAATCACCATGCGATGTGCCGGCTTGTTTTGAGTCTGGGACTGCATTTGCAACAGCTAAATGTTCATACACCCATACACTTTTTTTTTAAGAGGAAAGAAGACAAAGAAATGTCACATTGTCTCCATGAACGGTTGGGTCTAAGGACAATGACAATAAGGAAATACACAGAATATCCTCGCTGAGAGCTCCTCTGTGAACATTCAGTCAGGGACAGGGATCAACACAACCCTTCTGAAATTTAAAATGAATTAATGCGGCATATAACTTCTTTTTTTTTTTGCCTTTATGCTATGTATAAACAAAATGAGTGGCTTTTTTTTTTTTTTTTAATCGATTAACAGTGAAATGAAACTTCTGCATGCAACAAAACATTTTGAACTCAAAAAAAAAAAAAAAAATACATGGGGTTGAAGGTTAGTTTTAAGCAAAATACTCAAAAAAAAAGGTGAACGTAAATGATACAACGGCAGTAAACCAAAAAATCCCGTCCTCTCTCTGCATGCGGTCGCTTATTAAGAGCAACAAAAAAACCTTTTATTTAGATGTGACAAGATCGCCATAATCTTCAAATTTAATATTATATTTTAAAAACGAATCGACTAGAGTCCATTATCAGAGGGATCAAAGAGCGACGTGTTGGCGACTCCTGCTCCAGGAGGTCTACTTCAGTTATGTTACAGAACATCTTGTATCAAGGGTTTTGAAAAGGACCAAAACATCCGTATGCAGCGTGGTCCCTTTACAAACGTGGCTCGATAGAAGGCGGGTTACATCGCCGTGGGGCTAAAACTAGGTGATCAGCAGGTAAAGCATTGCCTTAAAACCTTCATGGCCACCGGAGATACTAGAATTAACCATCCGTTATGGTGTCGGGTGACGGCTGTGATCGTAGATTAAAAAGAGGAGGTGTTGTAGTGCGATAAGGAGTATCGGATTTGATCAGGGTCACTGTCTGTTAAACTGGATGACAGCTTTGGTCTTATCAAGATTTCAACACAGTGAAATACGTCTGCGACGGCATCCGTCGGACGCGTGTCACACGTTTCCTGGTGAGCCATTGATCTAATTCTCATCTGCACAACATATACCGCAATGGATTCACATTATGATCAACATGATCGTTTCCTTTTTGTTTAACCCTCAGAACACTTTCCCTTGTGTTGCAGTTTAGAGACAACGATTAGAATAGGTTACGATACAACTAACAACAACTAACACGGTACCTGGCAACAATTAAGAAGGAACAAAACAATCTAAAGAACTTATGGTCTATTTGTATCGCATCCATAACACGGGCTGTTGCGATCCATTGAAAAGTGCTAAACATTTTCAGTAGTGTTACTGATGTGTGACTCAGTATGCGTTTTATTTTAATGAATTCACTCCTTCAATCAACCACATTCAGCCTAGTATATGATTTATGTAGTCTGGACCGGGTTGGTTAGTGTCATATTATATAAAGCATTTTGTATTGTGCTAATTTAAGGATATTTTTTAACAGTTACTATTTGGAAATTGCCTTGTGGCACTTCCACACAGCTGAATGAGAAATAAACATTCAAATGTAATGACAGCATTAACACAGACACTGGAATGAATAAGTTTGCAGATATTGAATATGTACTGACACCTCGCAGCCGTCGTGGTTCACAGACGACTTCGGATATCATTAACTGATCCTAAAACTACCGACGGAATATATTAGAGTTAAAATGTAGCTGCATAGCCAGTTTCATATATATGTATTGTCAAGTACAAACTTTAGAATGCTTTGCAGGTTTTTAGTTGCACATTTAGTTGTTTTATTGTGTACAATTACCAACCGCAGGTATGCCAGGACCACACCAGTGACCGCGCTGTGATATCTTTTACTATTCAAGAATGTCATTTCTAAAAACTTTACTGAGAATAATCACAGCTGGAGTAAAACAAAATGGGCCTACATTAACCCCATTTATGACGCAAACCGCTGTATATAATAGCAGAGTGTTTCAGCATTTACAGCACTTCACACTTGAAAGGCAGCCATGTTGTGTTCAGGGTTGAAATGAGTAAAACAACTGCTCTTTACACAGAGAGGCAATGAGGCTCATCAATCAAAACAGTAAGCAACTGCAGACCAATTTAAAGTAAATTGCCCATGGTTTAACTGCAATTATATTATGTTTGTAATAATCATGGCCATATGTTGCTGCTAAGTTGATTAACAACTGCAAATCCTTAGACCGCAAGTGAGCATAAACCTCCATTTCCACCCCTGAAAACCATTGGTTCAGTTCTCAATATTTAGAATAGAATAGCCTTTTATTGTCATCGCAATTCAAATGCACGACAAAATTGTGACGACATGCTATCCCTAGTTCATTAAATTGATAATCAATACACATACGGACAGCTAGGGTGTGCCACTTTCATTTGTGGCATGATGATTTTTATTTTTACTTTTCTTCCATCATACTGGGCGGTCTTTTAAGCATTAAAACTGCTAAACCGGCGTGGTAATCACAACAAAGCATAGGACCCATAATAACATCCATACAAAGTGTTTAGTGTTGCCAGCGTTTAAAACAGAAACAGGCGATGTACACCTAAAAATTATTTTGTTTTGATAGAAATCAAACACATTCCAACAGATCAGGAAGATGGATGAGCAGAGGCAACAATCCATGTTTTGCATCTTCCTTAGAGATTACAAATTTTTAAACATAGCTAATTTTGGTTAACTTGTATTCATTGTTTGTGTCCTGTTTGCATTTTTTCAAATTCAGCATATTTTAGTCGAGTCTTCCTTCTCCCCTCTGGTACACAAACAATTTTCAGCTTCACACTTCATTGGCAAGATGTAAATACAATATATTTTATGTAAGCAATATATATCACAGATGTTTATTGATCCCAGCATCTGCCTGAATAAGAAATAGCTTTCAAAACATAGGCTTATGCATTTGTCAGGCTTAGTGTTTATAGCTAATAATCTGAGCAGCGACTGGTCCATACCCATATGTCCAATTGACACCTATTTTGAGTACCATTACATGATTATGTAGAAATAACGCAAAGGTCTCAGGGAGGGAGTTCCCCTGAATGACTCCCCCTTCCCATCCTTTACTATCCACTGTGTTGATGACAGCACAATGCAAACTTTTAAAAGCATCCCCTTTGTAGATCTTTTGTTTGGATAACATTTTCACACTGTATTAACAGTCCGTTGGTGGGTTATTGACATGCCTACTTTTTCTGTTTGTATACGGTATGGTCTGTTTGGAAACAGACATTTGCATTTTTTAAGAAGCAGAAGCTAGCAGTATTGGAGTTGAAAGGTGTTGAAACAACCACAGTGGTATTTTGCTGGTAGAGCTACTGAATGAAGTCAACGTGTGGTCTTTTGAGTTTTAATTTTGCTATCCTTAACTGTTTCCCCTTACGGCCGGCAGGGTGGCACAGTGGTTTGCGGTTCCTTCTCACAGCAAAAAGGCCCCTGGTTCAGTCCTGACAGGCAGCCTTTAAGAGTGGACTTTGGATGTTCTCCTGGTGTCTGTGTGGGTTTCTTCCCATTACAAAAAACATATATAGTGTTTGAAATCTCTAACCGCGTCCCAACTTACATAATAGGCGGATCATTGAATTAGTCATTTTTTTACTTCACTGTGTTCTACTCCTACTTCTTCTGGTCTGGAGAGCACTTAGATGAAAAGCACTTTACTAATAAATCTAATATTATTATATTAGAGGGCGCCCTCTAGTGGGCAGTCAAGAGAGCTTCCATCATTAGCACTGACAGTGGAAAGCGCAGCCCTGTGTTTTTTTGGACATATACACAGAAATTGGTTAATAGGATGCTGTAAGGGGAACAAAACATAAACATATTAAAGTATTTTTCACAATGATCAGAAGCTGAAAGCACCAGCATCATGATATACTCATGCACTGGAATGCAGTGACCTGTGCTACAGGAAAGCTGCTTCATTGGGGAAAAGTTCAATGTATTTATGAAGTGAAAAAAAAAAATGAGCAAATGTTTGATGATGGACCCATTTTAATTTAACCATTGTCCACTGCACTTTGTTTGAATTCACATATGAATATGAACATATAAATACATACAAATATGAACCTTTGACAGTGTCCTGTTGTCAAACTGGCCCATCTCTCTTTTGCCTGAAGAACACAAGTCATCTCTAAATTATATTAACTTAATAATTGTTGTAAAGAAATATTAATCATGTCGGGAGCCTGCTACACCTTCGGGACACTACAGTGTCAATTGCCCTGGCTTAGGCTCCCCATTCTCTGTCTGATAAGCTGATTCTCCTCCATCATCTTGGTGATGGTCCAAAGAACAGAAGCCCTGACCTGCCCAGGACAAGACACACATTCCCAGGAAATTTAAAAATAGAAATAACAGACTGGCCTATATCTTAGACTATTATAATGACCTGTAGAACTACTTAAACAGTGAAATAAGAAGTGTATCAGTATGGACTTCTTAAGTTGCACCTAATGTTTTGACCACAGTAGTTTCACATTATTTTACAGTGCCCCCACCAAAAATATTTAAAAATATAGAGTTTGCAGTCCTGGGCTGATAAAAAACATTACACTGATTAGTTTATGAGTCGGATTTTGTTTTCATTTGTCTTCAATTCATGTTTCGTCCTCTGTTCAATGTCCTGTCTCATCCCTCTTTGTCACTTATGAGAAAATTGTCCTACCTTTTCCTTCTCGGTGGCTGCTTTGTTCTTGGGTCTTTGGGAGAAAAAGAAAACTTGTCCTCCGGCAACGTCAGAATCATTTCCTGAACCTGAAGCAAACAAATTTGAACGTGGTGGTATTTCATCTCTGAATGTCTATTTGTCTATCTCAAATTCATAATGGAAAATATGCTAATAATGGTTAGCATTTGGCTACATGCCTTTACCTTAAAACAGTGTAGGCCTCTAAATCAATTCAAATCAAAACTTGAAGTTACTTGAAGTTACTTCACATATTGTCATTGACAAAACACACAAGGATTAAAAATAATCTGATTTCCTCCGGTATTTAAAATAGAGGACAAATTCTTTACTTCTAGCTAACATACCTAGCCACCTGTCTGTTTTTTGCATTAGCTAATGATAATGAGTTCCACATTACTGGTAGTTTGTTGTTCTCCTCCTGTCGTCTCTGCTTTATTTATGACAGGCTCTAGTATCCATTTTGAGGGCGGCTTATCCTCATCTGTTGCTCCCTTGGTTTGTGTGGGTTTACAAAACTTTGGAAATTTGACTTTTAACAGGAACCGTTGTTTTTTGTTCTCTCTGGGTCGCTTGTTTCCGCGCCCGGGCTTCCGGGGCCGCTCGGCGTCGGGACCGGATATCTGGGTCAGCCGCGGCCGCGGGTCGTCTTTGGGACTCATATCACGCTGTGATTCAAACCAAGAATTACTGGACATATTTGTTTGTTTGTTTTTTTGGACTTGTAATCCCAGATTCTAATTGTTTGTGGCAGGAAGAAAACGCCGCTGCCTCGTCCTCTTCCCTTCTCCCCTACTATGGTCCTGACGGCGGAATGGGTGCAGTTCTCTCGGCGGCCAGCAGGGGGCGCTAGAGCGCAGTCGGAACGGCTTCTGGGCGAAGTAACTACTCAGGCTGTGCTGCACCGTTTTACTACATCGGACACTTTCATGTCAATGTGCTCAAAGAATAATGCGGCAATCAAATGTGCAGCACACACTCTTAGCTATCGATGCATACAGCCTTCTTCCCCTTTGTGACATCACACCTCCTGTTTTCAGTGTGCAGATTGCTCACACGTCCCCCTGTGTGACATCACTTTTTCCAGGTTCACAGTGAAGTAGTGGGGGAAGCAAGTGTGACGAGAAACTGGAAAAAACTGTTTACCCCCCCTTTTCTTCCACACGTGTTAGTAATGCCAAAAAAAGACTGGTTTGAACAGTAACTTACCCACCACGGTGACCGATGAAGCGCTTGGCGATTCTTCAGTATCAACACGAGGGATCGAAAGCCTGATGACCTAGTTACGTACGAGAGCAACCTTTATTAGTACATTTATTGCAAGTTACTTGGATGTATGAAAAATACATATGGCAGCAGTGTTTCTGTCACAGTAGTGAATTTGAATATTTCCAAAGCTCCCCGAGGCCTAGTTTACTAAAAACAGGTTTTCACCTGTTTGGGGGAAAAAAAAAAGACTTGTTATTTGAAGTGAATTTTTTCAAGTGAATAACTGATGACAATAAATCAGACCCAGTCAGATTCATTAAGCCGAGGCTCTGTTGAGTGTGAGCGAAGTCATCTACCGTTGAGACCTGAAACAACCCCGTCTATAAATATCCGACGCATTTTCACAGAGCCCCGCTTTCCGTTTGGAGATTCCCCGTTTACATGAAAGAAAGAACAGAAATCTATCGAAGGGCCTCTTTGAAAGTCCACATCAGGCGGGGGATTCTTCCACACAGCTGTTTTATTCATTCAACATCTCACATTACAAATACTTCAAATGTTATGCATACAGTTACAGTTGGCAGCAAATGAATATATGACGTTAGATCTCTTTTACTTCAATACTACAACCAGCTGTAAGAACTGATGTCTGTATTGTAGCGTAAATTAGGAAGAAAATATAAAAATCAGAACTTACATAGAAATGTGAAATGACTTAATAAAAATCAAAATGTCAGGTAAAAAAAAAAGTTAATAAATATAACCTTCCCAGCATACAATTAAAAACTATTGAAAATCTGCAATCAAGTAATACTAAGAGACGTAATCAATATTCTTTTCATTTGAAAATGTGGAGCACGATACAGCAATTAGAAAAACTAGACACATCAATGAGTTTTAACACATCACCCCAAAAATAGAACAAAAATCTCATCAAAATGATAGTAATACATTTCAGTTGAAAATATAGTAAATGCTAAATACAGTATCGACCTAGTATATATACAATGTTTTCGATCACAGTAGCATGGTAGTAGCAAAATAAGTGAATAAGCACAAAACTAATGTTTAAAAATAAATTCAGGTAGAATTTTTTTGTTTTTCTTTTCTTGCAGACACCAGCATGAACGACGGGAAACAAAGAATGTGTAGATGGCTGCATGATTCGTATGGATTAAATGACATATCGTGGAGACTTGTTTCTGGAAAGAATAAGTATTGCACATAATGGCTCAAAGTTAACTTGCAACATTAAATCACATTCAGGTTATGTCCCAAAGCATGCCACATCACAAGGGGGGTCAAGTGATCAAGTCTCCTCACCTATGTCCTACTGAGTGTCCTCTACATTAGAAAATGCATCCAAAGTGTTGTCACTGTGTCGATTGCATAAACATTATGTCTGTGTGAGGAAGGCAGGCTCCATCATGTAAAGAGAGGCTACAAGAGAGGTGATCTCAAGAAGATAAGGGAAAAGAAAGTCAAGAAGGAAAAAGGAGATCTAGTGCATTACATTAGGTCCTGCATGAACACTAGCCATGTTATTTCTGTATTACATTATGCATGCCGAGGAGAAGTAGAACTTACAGGCAGTTCCAGAAAAGACTATCTAAATATTCAAACAGCTGATATCCACTCCGGTGATACAAGGGAACATCTCACGTGGACTAAAGCCAAAACACCCTATGGATATAGACTACACCTAGGAGTGAAATATCAGAATATATTTTCAAGACTATCAAAATCATTTTTAGAAAGGTCTTGACATGCCTTAGCATCCTGTGATTATGTTAAAGTAGGAGAGGAGAATTCATATATGACTGGCTAATGACAGCCTAACTTTTTCTTCATCTACAGAATCACACCAATGCACCAGATAATTTTCAGATTTACCAGCACTTAAATATATAAAAGCTAATTGAAAATTATATTAATATCATTCATTTTCTTTTTTTTTTTTAAATTAAGTTTACCATAAATGCAGATCTCTTCGTAACAAAGGTACAAAATTATTTTTCACCAAGTGAAAAAAATGAGGTATTGCAAAAGGAGTTCTCCCATCTGTGAAAAATGTGCCTAAAATGACTATTGAAAAAAATATTTAGAAAAGTAGTGCATAATAAATGTATATATGTTCATGACAAAATAATCAGCTATAAAACACTGTACAAAAATCAGCAGGCCATGTATAAAATAATATCTTTATCTCTGTGACAGCAAATTCTAGCTACTACCATAATCCAACCACAACACTTGTGATAGAAGCTCCAATCCTGGTAGAGCGTGCAGTGGTACATCATGAGGACAGCTCAGGGAGACTGGACTGTGCGTTCCCATTAGTTTGTACTACATTAGCATGTTAGCTTCCAGTGCTAATATCCCTGACAATAAAGTGAGCAATTACTACTGCCAATACCTGAGCCCTGAGGGCTGTGCCATAATTAGCCAAAACCCACGAACCAAACCTCTGCACAACACCTTTCCTCCGCCCGCCGCATGTCAAGAGGACACACCGTTTTCCCGAGAACCCCTAGATCCACATTTGCTTCTGATGACGAGTTTTAGGCCTATCTTTGGTTTGCCCCTTCTTGTAACAAAGTGTCAACTTTTAAACCAAGACCTAAAACACATGCGAGCGTCTGCCAGCAATCGGAACGCATGTGCCAGACTGAGGGGAGATTGGTTTTGTTAACATGGCCAGATTCTGCTTGGAAAATAAAACTCAATTGTTCCGACCATCTAAAAACTGTGTTCCTCCACTGGTAAACCCAACCATTTGCACTTTGCCTTTGGTTAATGGTACAGTTGCTCTTTAATCCTGCAAGCAAAAAGTAAGAAAATGCACCCTTTTAAATGCAACTTCCATAGTTAGTATACTGATTTAGGTATGATGAACCTCACTTAAATTTTATGTTACTCTTGACAACAAATGTAAGCATCTTTGCCAGCTAACACCAAAAGAAATTACAGTCAAGTCAGAAAACATCTAAATCCAAATATAATGCATCCATATGCTCATGCACACTTAAGGTCAAAACATAAATGGGATTTCACTCTCTCCTTAGCATGTACTTCTTTTAGAGGGCCAAATTAAAAAAATAATAATAAATTATGCTTTTTTTTTTTTTTTAACTTATAACAAAAGTGCATTCATTTTTCTTATCATAGCCCATACCCCTTCCATAAATACCCCTATCTCTCAATGCCTACCCAATCCTGCCTCTCACCCTCCCTTGACCTTTTGCCTTAGTTCCAGCGGAAGGAAATGTGCCGCGGTCGATCCCCGCCTTCCTTAACCAGGGGTTTGTGGAACTCACGGCCGGCCCGGGAGTGGATAGCTGCCCAGCAGTACTCGCAGTAATACTGCAGACAGGTCACATTGGCGCAAAAGAAAGGAGCAAACTTCCCACCGCAACGGGTGCCCTGGCACTCATCACACAGCTGGTCGTCCAAAACATATGGCTTCACTTCCACCTGAGGGGAGACGTCGGGGGTTTCGTTTAGAAAAGCGTGCCACGCGGGAATTTGACGGACGGTGCATCGGACTCACCCGTTTATCAATCTCCCCGTGCTGCAGTTGAACAAATCGGGCACTAATGGCTGCTATGTAGCTTTGCTGATTGGAGAAGGCCACTCGTCCCGCCCCTTTTGGATACTTCAGTTCAGGGTCCGTGTCGATCCCGGCGTAACACACTCCGCCGTACAGGCGGTCCATGATCATGGCCAGCTCCACTGAAACGACAAGTCATCCCAATTCACGCACGAAAAAAAAAAAAAAAAAAAAAGGCTCTGGTTCTTAACGGTGCCAAGTATTTTCTAGAAGTGTACCTGCGCGAAGGGGGCGAGGGACACCTCCCACGAAGATGGTCTTTCTCGGGTCCAGTGGCTGTGAGCCGTCCATTACAAAGTCACTGTCGTTCAGGTTCCAGGGTCGGATCTGGACCTGCGAGGACAGACATTCTGGCTCTTATATTACTTCTTATCCACTTCTCTGAGGGCACGACAGCATGTTTCAGAGCATGAAAATGAAAGGAGTTTGCTGCTTATGTAATGTGGATTAACAAATTTCATCCGCTCAATATGGGCAGGATTTAGTCAGTTCTGGCTGAAGCGCTGTCACAGGATGCCACAAAACAGAGATACAGCACCTGCAACGGAGACGCTGCCCTTTATATCATTTGTACTTTCATGGCGTGTTTTGAATATGCATAAATATGAAGCGAATAAGCTCATCCGGAAACAACTGCAGTGGCAGTCAGACAACACGGAGCTCGAATAAGCGTTCACGGCTCCTAAAGTTGGTGGAAGATAAGACCAGCTGTGTTTGTTCCTGGCCTGTTTGCTGAGACCGACGAGAGTCTGAAGCACTCACGGGCTTGTCCTTGATGGTGGGGCTGGACACACACAGGTAAAGCTTGCCGTCCTCTTGGATGCAGGCATCGATCAGCGCCTGAACAGAGCTCTCGTCTTGAAACAGCAGGAAGGCGTATCCTGGGGAGATTTGACATACAGAACACTGAGCATCGAATCCTCCACCTGGAACGCGGTCGAGCTCGAAATCTACCCACCTTTGGGGGGAAAATAGGACTTGCTCTCTGCCTTGTGAGGCCAGTCGACAAACAAGTGTCCGAAACGACGGAAACTGGCAGTAATTTCATCTGAAACCAGAGAGTCCGTCAGCAAACGGCCAACTATTCCATCCAGAATGATACAGTTGCATCACATGCTTCTGAGAGCACTCAGAAGCATTATCTCCAAATTTGAACAAACTACAAAAAAGTGAATGACGGTTTCCTTTCTGCAGAATTTGATGGAGAGCAACCATGTCATTACCTTCATCTATATCCGGGGGCAGCCCGCCGACAAACACTTTGCGAGAGTAACGCTCCACGCGTTCGCCGTTGAGGTGGGGGAAACAGTGCGCGGAGCCGAGGCCGGCGAGCCCCTGGTCGCCGGCCTCGTCCTCGCCGAAAGAGCGCTCGTCTTCCATCGGAAACAGAGAGGAGTGACCTGGCCGGGAAGACGACTAATTGAAATCCAACATTACCCACATTTCACTTGGGGCCTCTATTGAAAGAATATCACCATGAGCAAGCACTTTGATAGGCCGCACGTATTGTGAACGACAAGAAACCAAAGCAGCTCTGATTGTTTCTGATGACGAGAAATTGGGTCCAATGTTTTGAAAGGGCGAAGCCAGAAATCGTCCGTCATCGTTTGAGAAGATCAGGGCTGCTTTCGAAATGTGACGGGACAAATTCAAAAGGCGCGTTCACAAGCTTTACCTCGTCTCCGGCCGTAACTTCTCGCTGCATGTGGAACAACAAAGACATTGACAGATTGTTTTTTGGGGTTTTGTTTTTCTTAAACAAAGAAAAACAAAATCGATTGCAAAGATCTGAAAAACACAGCTAGCACTTAAATGAGGTTTAAGACGAGACGCATGACAGAAGCTTCGAACCTTGAGTCAAATTACTAAAATCCAGGCTATGCATCAAAATGTGACATTCCCCGAAGTATCCCTTTCAAATTTTAGCACTATAATAATAGTAATTCTAAATGATATTCAAACAGCCATACGAAATGATGTATAACCTACATTGAGCAAACAAAAAATTAATCGCTGACAGCACGTATTTGGAACCAATGATAACTGTGGATTAATTGAAAAAAAAAAAAACGGTTTATTTATATATTCAATTCCAAAAAAGAAACCAGTTTATTCGCTACCAGCAGCATATTTGCACCGGGTTCGGCTCGGTGGAATGCTGAATCATTGTGTGCACACAAAATGGAACCTGAAACGACGGCACCGAGTCGCGCACCAAAGTCATGATCCACGCAAAGGCCTTCGGTGGATGACGTGCAAACTGCTGAGTTACTTCTGACCCATGTATGGGAACGTTTTGGAGCGAGGCCCTGAAGATGACGAGGTGGTGAAGCGAGACCTAGTTGTGTGACGACATGTCTCACACAGTCAATTTCATTCACTGTTAAAAGTTAATTATAGACGCGCGTTATTATAAACATCACAACCAGGAACGATGTGTGCATTTGCACATGTTGTGAGTCATAACATTAACACAAGAACATTTCCATTTAAATTAGAGTACAGAGGGGGCCACACAGTATTAAAAAAAAACAACTTAAAATTGCATCCATTACCACTTAAGATTTATTTACTTGATTTATGATCTTTTTTTATGATTCTTTTGTCTTCATGAGTTTTTTGCATGGGGGGGGGGCACTGCGGTGATCATGAGAGGACTTTTCAGAACACGGAGCGCATTGGAGACACAATGACTGCCAAATACGATCCTGTCTCTCCGGTCACCTGACACCACTGCGCATGGATGCGCAGTCAGCAAAGTCTGGAAAACGTTCCAGTTACGGCTCTGCCGCCATCAATGCACGACAATTAATTGTCAGTGATGAAATCCAAGAAAAGCATAAATATACAAATAACCTATACTCAACTAACTTTAGCATCAACACAACAGATTGTATCTGCAGCTTAGATATCAATTTTCCACTGACCCTTGCAGGAAATGCTTCTCCCTGGATAGCTTTTTTTTTGCCGTCCCTCTTATAATTTGCAATGTGTGGTTGAAACTATTCATTAGTGGCTCTTATTATATACATCACCATTCTTATTGTGTCGCGTATTGACCGTTCAAGACAGACTGAGGGGGAATGAAGAGAAGCACGAGACCAATCCACAAACCCAAACCTTCGCTCAATGTTTTTAGATTTAGATTTCCTGCCCACGTCACCTTCAGCTTCTGCGGGCACACGTGGTTTTAGCCGGTGAATTATACCCCTATGTCTTCATTTGCATTGTTAAAAATGACCCCTTTTTTTTTTGCAGGAAATAATTCCAAACCCTGGCCAATACTCTGAGTGCGTAATTTGCTTGCATGTAATTTATGTACCATTCACAGGTAGAGGCCCATCTCCACCCTGGTGAGAGAAGCTGTAGCGCCCTACAAGACAAGAATTAGACAAAAAAACAAGAGAGGCCTCAGACCACATGGATTTGGCCTCTGACCAAAAAGGACATTACATTATTTGCAACTAGAATAGTGATAACATACAAGGTTTTGAAGCATGAATAGCAGCCCAGCTCATTAACCTCAAGCCCAAATGGTGTGCAAACGTCTGTGCAATAATTGAATACAGGAATAATAAAGAGTCTTATATGCAATCAATCCTATATTGTGCCTATCAAACAAAGTCTGAGGTTAAATATTCATCCTGAAGAAAAATCAAAGTGCTTCGCCTTCGAGATGGCGTCATAGTCAGCTGTTTGTAATATGAAGTACTTGGAAGGTAGGTGGTGGCTAACAATACAAATAGCAAAAAGGCTTCAGAAAACAACAGGGCATGTATAAAACAAATGTAAGGGACTAGGTGATATGAAAACAAGTAAAGGAAAAGGCCTGAAATGTTTTATGCATAAAGCAATAATGCAAAATTCCACAGACATCGTGCAGATGGAAATGCATTGGAGGTCGGACTGATATGTAACTAATCTCTGCTTATTTCCTTATGCCTTATGTGCCAATGTACGCTTGATATTAATGGAACCTGTCAAATCACGAAAACTGCCAGAGCAAAAATCACAGAGCATTTTTGAATCTTATGCTCAGAGGTTCAAAAGGAAATTTAAGTTTGTTCTTGGTTTAAAAGAAAATACCAGGAACCCAACAGAAATTTGAATTTATACTAAATGTAACTTCAGTGAAACAAGTGGAGTGATTTATAGATTTAATAAAACTATTTTTTGCAGACATTTCAAAAGTGTTCAACCGATGAAAAATATGAGCAATAAATGTAACTGCGTTGACTTCTGAAACAAGACTAGTGGAATAATAACTAGCAGTGTCATTTGTCTTTTGTGCCCACCCACTATAAATAATTACATATCTGGTCCCGAGTGCACAGCCCACGTAAACCGGAGATCCATTTTCTTTGGAGACTAACAGTACAACATAGTAGACAGCTGTTCTTCTCCAAATGTTTTTCTTAAATGTTGAAAACCAACCTTTCAAGGTATCCTGCTCAGCTCTCATTATGTCAATCAGCGAGTTCTCCAGAGAGTGCATACTGAAACCATCAAAAGACCGTGTTCTGTCCTGCTGAAAGAGAGGAAGATAATAATTAGCTTACTCACTGCTAAAACAAGGCAAGGCGGAGGTAGTTTCCGATGCAGCTAACAGCACATACAGACACAGTGATGCAAAGCCATGTCAACTAAAGAGCAAATGCATATGAAAATATTGAGGTAAAAATCCTTATATTTAGCTCTCGGTCATGTGTGCATATATATGCATATATTCTTAGTACATTAATTATTAATGTCTGTAAAATGTGTTTGTGTTGCATGTGTCATAACTGCAAGTAGTCTTGGCATCAAATGTCCAGATTATAGTGATAATGTTTCTGCCTTTGAATGTTGAGAGGCAGTTTACTGTCAAAATGAGGAAAAAACAGACAATCAGTCATGGTATGATATGAAAATTGGGCCGATAAAACCGTCAGAAGCCGTTTGAAGAGGGAGAAATGATCTGTTGCTTGAATCGTAACCATTTGAAAGACAATGAAATTCTGGCATGTAAATAAAAACAACGCTGCAAACAACTGTTATTGAATTGCCAATGAAAAACAAACAACAATCAATGTCAAGTAGAAGCTCTTGTCCAAGTTGGAATTTATGTCACAATGATTTATGTGTTTTAGCAAAGTAAGATGTCGGTTTGTTGTATCTATAAACAAAATACATTTCAAATTATACGACCGTTGATGAAATTCTTCGATGTTGCCAACAGACCGTTGCATGCTGATACTGTATAATAAAATCAGCTGAGCAATGCATTGGTCAGGCTCTATAAATAAAACACAGTTATTCTGATAGCTGAAAATTAACCTACCCCGCAACACGGCCAAATTTCAAACCAAAAACCGTGTCAAAGGAAAAGCCTGGAGTACAGAAAAAAACAAACAAACTAAAAAAAAAAAAAAACTGAAAATTTGCGTCGAGTAATATAAACAAGACACGAGTGTGAACACGGACTGTGTCGGAAGGGGTGGGAGTATGCGGTGCCACACAGTAAAGCACAAGACTTTGTAAATCAGGGCAAATGAAGGGCCATGTGATCAGAGCAGATGATCTAGATAAGACGTCAGACATAAGCGCGCACACAATAAGTTTCAATTCATTCCTCGGACGGGCTAAACTGTCACGTATCCTGTTTTGCAATGGCTTCAATGGCTTATTTGTTGCATTTGACACAGATGAGCGTGTTTAATAAGATCAGCATTAATTGCCGGTGGAGGACACACAAGGCAAATTAATAGGTCAATCACACCACTGTTTTAATTTTTTTTGTTCGTTTCACGGTGAATGACGAGTCAACACTTTGGGTATGAATCTGTGTGGATTTCCAAGTTTTGAAGATGGCAACTCAAAAACGGCGCTCACCTGGAAAGGATAGACATTATCATTGCGGCTCATACTGTCCTCCACCCAGCCCTTGTGATTAAAACCAGAGCTATTTCTGGGGAACTTCTGGGAGGGAACCTGGAGAAAACGGTAAAAAGGACTGTGTTATGACCAAAGACCACGCAGGTCCACGTCAGGCTTGACTTGCCTGTTTCGTTTCGTCGTCACACTCGAGGTCGATTACCTGGTTGTTGGGGAAGGACTTCTTCAAAGGTGAGACGGAGTTAAGGCCTGTCATTCCTCCGCCGACCCCCCGTCTGTACTCTCGGACCCCGTGCGTGCCCCCCCAGCCACTGTAACCTCCGGGGCTCCAGGAGGTGGAGGTGGGTGTGGAGGGGCTCTGGTAGCTTCCCCAAGGTGAAGGGGGTTTGCTCTGAGCAGGGGTGAGGTGGGGCAGCTGGGGGAACGCTCCGGTGCGATGGGCATGAGGGGGGAAGTTGGGCTGAGCCGGATGAGGGCTAGCCGGGGACCGCCGATGCTGCTGCGGGACCCCCTGGCCGTGAGGATGGTAGTGCTGGGGGTGAGGCGTGGGAGCGTGGTGCTGGGACACCGGTCCAATCTGCGGGGAGAAGCTACCTCCTGCTCCAAAGCCCGGGCCGGCGTGGTGCGAGAAGTTCTGGAACAGCAGGGGAGGTCCGTTGCCGTTGGAGCCGGCAGGGCCAAAAAATCCGCCCACTTCATCCCCGACCACTTGGGATTGAGTGGATGGAACAGCGGGGGACCAGTTGTTGAAGCTTGTCAAGGATGAGGAGGAAGAGGTGGGTTGTGCACAGCTTGTACCCAGTCCCAGGGTGTCCTGGTAGTCGAATCCGCTCAGAACGGGGGACTCCATCCTCAGCTTCTCCTTTCCACCGCTGCTCTCCAAAGAACCCTTCTCCAATAAATTATCTTCAGGCAGGGGTCCCTCAAGCTCCCCTAAAGTTGCACTGGCCTCCTGCTGGCCTGGAGAGAGGGCCTGGGGCTGAGCCTGGACCTGAGACTTATCAGGCATGTCCTGCAGGTCCAAAGGCTTGGACTTGTCTGACTCCAGAATCTCATCTTGCATGTTACTGTGTTGGGCTACGGCAGGGAACAGCCAAGCGCTGCCCCCATTGGTGGAGCAGGTGTTGTTTATGAAGGACGGGGGGCTGGGGGGGTTGGAGGGGTGGTGTGGGTGCTGGGGTTGGAGGTGAGGAGGGATTCTCACAGGGAAAGCAGATTTGTTACCACTGCTGTTCTTCACCAGAACTCCAAACCCGTAGTCCCCCATTTAGGACACCCAGTAGATCCTCAGTTGACTTTTGGCATTCACCTTCTTCTTTATCCTAAAACAGGTTAACATGGGACATGGGGGGGGGGGGGGGTTGTTGCACAAACCAGTGAGTTCTTCCACCTGAAGATGATCTGTGTGTGTGTATTTATACAGACATATAAATATACATATCGCAAAACGGGTTGCACGTTGGCTGATTTGCGGTGCAACCTGTGAGGCGAAATCTATATATATTCTCGCAAAGCTACCAAGAGGCCTTGGCTGGAATAAACACACGGTTAGCAGAACCGGGGGGGGGGGGGAGAAACAAGAGCGAGCCGAAGCACGGCTGGCAGCTAGCAGCCCGAATTGGAGAAGCCGACGTCTGCAAAGGTCGTCCCGCAGCTAGCAGCGAAGCTAACAGCTGCTCCGCCGCCTTCCATGTGTCCGATTAATCACGCAGAGCCGGCAGCCAAAGTTAAAAGTACGTTTGTGCATTACAGTGCGTTCGGGAACACTCGGGCGCCCCGGCGGCTTACGACGTGGACACCTACCGAGTAATCTTCCTTTCTTAGCAATGACCTCCTCATACGTAACCATTTAAATACAGGGAAATGTTGATGACGTCTCCTGTCTGTTCTGAATCTGGGGTAGTTCTCCTCACGGGGGCTGCTAGGCTAGGATAATAGCCGCCAACCGCAGGGGACGTTGTAGCGCTAGCTTACTTTCCTAGCAGCTGGGACGCAAATAACACAAGTCGGGGACCGCGACGCCGCCCGGCGCCGTCGCCCACGGCGACACGGTGGGGAAATCACACCGGGACGTGACAAGTCGGACGCGGAGTTCGGCTCCGTGAACGACCTCGTCTGTTTCGTGTCCCGAGCGTTCAATGTCACACAGCCGACCGACCGACCGAGCTTGCCATCATCCTAGCATCTCGCGAACGACGCAGCCCCGTCCGCCCTCGTAACGCACCGGGTACGCGTTCGGCCCGGCGCCGCGTCGAGTATAACTACCTTCAGCACGGGGACATGACCTTATCGTTTTGATGTTGCCATATTATTTTTCTTTTTAGCGTTCTTTCCTTTTTCAGTATCTCCCAGGCAGCCGGTGTAAATGGTCTCCTCTCTCATCTAGATGACAGCTGGGCCAGTTGGGAGACACTTCCGTCTAGAAGCCCCGCCCCATAATCAACAATGGACCAATGAGCATTGGGTATTCCTCCTAAGCCCGCCTACTGACAGTAAAAGAGGTCACGCGATTGGATAATTCTGGAGAAGCCACGCCCACTGCACTGCTTTTCAATGAATGGCACATGGACTCCCCTCATCAGGACGCCTTGAGATCAATGAGAGGAGTTGTAAGATGCGATATTAATAATCAAAAGAAAATGTATTAATGACTCAAGGCAGTAGCCGATTACTTGTCTGACTTTTGTTCAAAACAAATTACTGCAAGAGCCCAACGTAAACAACAGGACTGCAGAGACAAGGACAAATATTTGCCAACGTTTCACCCAAACACGGCTGAGGTAATTTGATTAAACAAGCATTTTGTCCTCCATCCCAAACCACACCATATGTCCCATATGGAGGAGCAGTTAGACACAAGTAGCACAAAAATACCTCTCACAAATTGCATTTTCCCCATGACCTAATGCTGTGGTCCAATCCAAACCCGATCACGCTAAAAATACATTTTCAGCAAGAGGGCTTGGTTATCTTTCATTTTGGTCACGTCTGTGTCCCATATCACCATCAGATCACGTTTCCCATCTTGCATGTCACGGCCACATGAAAATATTGATTTTTTTTTTTCCCTCAATCTGATTTATAAAATCTTGGTGATCGTTCATTCGAAGAAGAAAGATTATCCTTTTCTACGGCGGTAGTCCTGTTGGACCCGGATTATACATTATTCAGATCGGAGTACAATTACTCGTCTTGCAGAAGAGGCTCTATTGACCAGTTTTCGAAAAGATCACGTAGCTATATTGTGTGCCCTGGGGGAAAGTTTCATCAGCAACATCAAATATGTGTGCAATTCACAAGCAATGGCATTAGCACAAACCATTTGTTCACATAAACCTTAAAAAAAAAAAGGGTTATATGATCAGAGTAAAGCTAAACAGCATATCTTGACAGAACCACATTTGGACACGGCTGATATCTGCATGAGCGAAAGGAAACGAGACGTATCTAAAGAGGCCAGGGTATCTCAAAGGTACTTTCTGCTCCTGCCTCAGTATTATTTACCGCTTGCTTAACACAGTGCCCCAATCCCCCAAGGCAGACCCACCCTCCATTTGTATCCTGTGGTTGCAGCACTCATCACCTCACCCTTCTCCCATGTGCTGCCGGGCCTGTTGGGGTGGTTTAACAACACAAGTTGATCTTCAGCTTCTGGTTTCCTTTGCTTAATAACACAGCTCGTGTGTTAGTGAATTAATATAGGCGGTACATACCAAAAGAGCAGACAGGCGTCCACTATTTCCTTGCACATATACTGTATCTTTGCTCTAACGGTAGAAACAAATGTCGCAGTCCAGCAAGTGCAGCGGAATAGAAGGTCGCTTTAATTGTAAAAGATCCAATACCAGCTGGTAGACAGGCTGACATTCTTGGATAATTATTCCTGATAATGTTCAGGAATCATTTAGCACTGTGGGCCGCAAATAGTTTTACATTCACATTGTTCTCCCATTCACCGCGGATAGATCCTAAATGATTCATCCGTGGAACCTGGGCACCGACTCATGAATTCATTAGTTTCGCACAGGAGTGCAGAGAGACATTCACGGAGCCTGTTACTCTCAGGTTTCTTTGCTCAGAGCCGCCGACTGTTTCTGCAGCGAAGCCTCCCCTCAGATGTGATCTGTGCCGTCCCCATAATGATTAGAGCTCAGTTGCCATACCAACTACGCAAGGTGGGTGAACTCTGGTCTAGCAAGCATCCCAGAGGTCATCCATCTGAGATGTGATGCATGAGATGAGGGTGATGCAGCAAAAATTTTCTCCCGCACAACTGAATCACAGCTGTTGCAGCACATTACCACTATGTGTCCTCGCTTATCAGGTCCCAAAATAGATAAATAAATACTTGCCTGTAAAGCCTTTTGTGGACCGTTTTAAAGCCGCGTGTATTGCTCACGATCTGCAAGCCAGACCGGCTGCAGCCTGTGAGCTCTGGACCATCGGGTCCTCATGACACATGGTTATATAGCTGTCCTTCTTTAAAAAATATTCTTTTGCGAATATTCTCATCTATATTAAGGGATATCTCGCATGATGTGTTTGCTATTTTCTACTTTTCCTATGCAGTTACTTGTTTCTTTATTAATTCACTTTGTTTTTCATGATGAAATACGCTTCGAGCACGGTGACAGAGGAGGGCAGAGGGAGCTGCATTGTGCCTTTGTGTATCTGGAAAAAGCATGACAAGGTGCCAAGAGAGGAACTGTGCTTGTATGAGGAAGTCTGGAGTGGCAGAGAAGTATGTCAGAGTGCTGCAGGACATGTATGAGAGCTGTAAGACAGTGGTGAGGTGTGACGTAGGTGTGACAGAGGAGTGCAAGGTGGATGTGGGAGTGCATCAGGGATCAGCACTGAGCCCCTTCTTGTTCACTAGTGTGATGGACAGGCTGGGCAGGATCTCCATGGATTATGATGTCTGCAGGTGACATTGTGGAAAGGAGAGGAATGAACGTGAGCCTCAGCGAGGCAGAATACACGTGTGTGGACGAGAAAGACCCAAGCGGAACGGTGAGGCTACGGGGAATGGAGATAAAGAAGGTGGATGATTTTAAGTACTCGGGGTCAACAGTCCAGAAGAATGGAGAATGTGGAGAATCGTGCGCAAGCAGGTTGGAACGGGTGCAGAAAAGTGTCAGGGTGATAAAGGAGTATCAGAGGGGCAGCATGTTCGCAGTTCTGGAGATAAAGTCAGACTGAGATGGTTTGGACATGGACAGAGGAGGGATGGTGGATAACCAGAGGGGGTTTAAGGATGGAGGGAAGGAGGACTGGAAGTTAGTTGGTTTGAGGAGAAAGCAGAGGAGAGGGTTGGATGGAGACGCTGTGGAGACTCCTGATGGGAAGGACAGGAGGATATTTTTGAGGATTTAATTTTTTCCTAACGTTTCTAAGCACATGCATACTACCCGCTGTGTTTGAAAAGGTTTCCTGTCTAAATCGCCAGTATTGACACATGTGCTGTTAAAGTCAAAATGAGATCCATGTCGGTGTAAATCGGTGCACATTTTTCTCCCATGTTTTCCAAGAATTTTACATAATATGTAAAATAGACTGACCAGGCTGCAGTCATTTCCTGCTAAAAACCAAGCCATCGATGTATTTCAATCATTTCCTTCTCCACCCCAATGACATTCTGCAGCAGAGCCTCCAACTCCACCTGCAAGCTGCCTTTAAAACCATAAAGAGGAATACTGCCATCTAGTGGCCTTTCTATACCACTGCACGCTGTCAGGGCTGTGACACCAAGGTGCTAATATTACACTATTTGCATGTATTCTGACTAGGCCTGCTGTCTCAGTCTGCCTGTTGTCAAAGTACGCCCTTTTTGGACAACAGAATCCTTCCTCGATGACAGCGGATATGCCTCGGTGAGGCGTGTCTGTGAAGGTTCTCGGTCATCCGGGTCACGGTCAGCCCTCGTTGAATCTTATCCTGGCAACTGGACCTGGTCTCACTCCTGGAGGACCTGTCACCTCTCATCCTCCTCAGCCTTGACCCTAGAATAACTTCAAACCTCAATAGAGGTTGACGTCTACATTTCAAATCGGTCCTCTAGCGGTTCAGTGATGCAACACACACAGTTGAGACAGCTCATAAAAACTGACACCCTGAACCCCAATGCATGCATAGCGTACAAGCCTGAGTCGCTTGCGTAAACGCGTAGACCGTTCAGGATATTTCCAATCCTTGAAACTTTAAACACGTCTTATTTCACCGTCAGAAACAAGAATAGGGTGTCTTGTAACCTCGGTGCCAACCTGAGACGACGAGCTCTTCTCTGCTAACCTGGTCAGAGTTGGTGGAATTGTGCTGCCGTGCAAGAATCCTCAGTTTCCTGCTTCCCGCTGGGTCTTCTCATTGTGGTGGTGTTCTTTCAATTGGCACTTAATACCAAAAAAAAAAAAAAAAAAAACATTTTGAGAGAAAAAGGAAATGTGCAAAGTACAGACAAAATACTTTAATGATAGCAAGATACATCGGACATCACAAGTAGAAAGATCGTAATATGCCCAAAGTTAAAAACTTTTACACCAGGTCTTGGTTTTGAAAAGGTGAGCTGGAACATATTGCTCAACAGAGGGGAAACATGCAATGTAAGGACGGAGCACCGACAATACAGGGGAACAAGTGACAAAAGAAAGCCATTCAAGCCACTACAGTATTACAAAAAGCTATAGTAATCATGATAGAAAGCCGAACAGGATGTTGCTTTACACACATACAGTACATTCTCAATAGAATTAGCTTATGTCTTATGTTGGGACGACACAGGACTCCCAACTTCCACACCAGAATTAAAATAAAAAATAAAACAAAATAAAAATACACAGCCAAAAAGCATGACCGACGATTCCGAGACTCCGACCCAGTTCAGCTTATCATCTCTTAATGACTGGGATTCAAAACATGACCTCACTGTACAACAGAAAAAAAAAGTTAAAAACCTTTTATCTATCAATCTATATATATATAGATATCTATATATAGATATATATAAAAAAAGCCACATTTTATTTATTTTTTTTTGCACTTAACTTGGAGCTTGTGGTCTGATGTGCTCACAAACTTCACCTCCACAGCAGAATCATTTGACTGGCCTGAATGGGTAGAAAGCCTCTAGATGTAAAGGGGGGGGAGAGAAGAAGAGAGCTGGGAGAAAGAAAGCGATCAGGAGTCATAACATTCAAAAAAAAAAAAGAAAAAAAAAAAGTCGAGTCTGTCTCTCTCCTACTCTGCCGCTCTGCTCTTGGCTTTGGCCCCGAGGAATTCTCTAGAGGCCTCAGTAAATATAACGTTTAGAATACCAGGACCAGAGCCCCCGAGTGTGGACTTAACCCAGTTCCTGGGTCCTCGCCGCGTCGCCTGCAGCTCAGATTGGTGAAACAGCCGATCCCGATATCGCCGCTGAGAGCTAATTTAGAAATATCGAGCGTTTCGCTCGCCACCGGGCCGGGAGAGGAGGCCGACACGGCTCTCGGAGCAGAGGAGCTCAGCCGGGGGCCAAAGGAGGAAGGAGAACGCAAGGTTGGAATTAAGCGGACATGATGTCGGGAGGAAAACTGCGCTGCTCGCCTGGTCTCATCTCTCAACCTTCAGCAGTCCAACAGAAGCTGACAAACAAAGTGCAATAGTAGCTAAGACTTTTGTGGCTAAAACATCACTGTGAAAATAGTTCAGCATCAAGTGAATAGCTTTGAATCTCCTCATAGAACACAGTATCCTCGATTCACCCCAATCACAGAGAAGCGGTCGCCGTGGACAAGAATAAGTTTGAGCACCTTGACACGTGTGACACGACCGAGCATCAGAACTCGCGTTATGACTGAATATCCTCTTTTTTGTTTTGTTTTTTTTTGACGCTGCAGCTCACTGATCAATCTGACGGTAACATGAAAAAATAAAATGAAAAAAAAAAAAAAAAAAAAAAATCCAGAGAATGCACGACAACCGACAGTTCGACGGCTACCTGTGAATAGACGCGTCTCCAAATGTCAGTTTCTGATTCTCTGCGCAGAATGACACGTCGCAGCACTAAGAGGATTCTCAAACTACTGTTCATATTCATAGTATTATATTTGCATTCTCTTAAGAGTGGATATTCACTTAGGATACACGTGTTGATTGGCTTCAAGGATATTATGCACTACAATTCATATGTGCCAGAAATGGACTTGAAACCTGTACAATTTGTATTTAATCATCAAGTATCTATAATTACAATACACATTCTAACTCTGAAACAATAAATGGTGTATGTTACATATCTACAGGCCGATGTGTGTTGGGTGCAATACTGTGAGAAGAACAACAGACAGCACGCCAGATACTATGCCATAGATTATCAGCATTGCATATTGTAACTATATTTATACATGTTTATATAAATATAGATAAGTATATTTCTATGTACATTTTGATATTGCAACATTTCATAAAGAATAAAATAAATAATACAAATATAATCAAATCTTACAGTAAGTATGATTAGAGAGATGCTATATTAGAGCCAAAATAGTCCTAACAATTGAAATAATCATGAGAATAACAACCATTATTGAATTTTAAAAAATTGTGGCCTACAGTCAGGCATAACAGTAAAAGCTACACCACAATTACCCTGCAAGTTTACCATGTGGGACTGCTGGAATGACTGGAGAGAGCGTAATAAGGGCAGGAAAGGTTCGGGCTTGTTTCCTTTTGCTCAGTCTGTCTGGGAACGTGTGTGTGTGTATGTGTGTGTGTGTGTGTGTCGGGGGTGTAATCGTGTGGACATTGAGTCTGCAAGTGTGGTTTTCGAAATGGTGTAGGGTCATCGGTGTGGTAATCTCCTGCGTTTTTCACCTCCGGATGTCAGTGGCCTTGGGATCTTCCTGCTCTGCCGCCGCTCCGGCATCTTGACTCTGGCGGCGCGGCGTCTGATTGCGATTGCGCGGGTGGCCGTTGAAGCCTGCCTTACCGGGTTTGTCTTTGTCCCCGTGCCGTTGGGGGCGAGTGTGCTCGGGTTCGGGGTGGGGAGGCGCAGAGCGCCGGCTTTCCACGGTGGAACCGGAGGGAGACGGGGTCAGAGACGAGCAGAGGCTCAGGCTGTCGCACAACGCTCCCCAGTTCTGCTCGCACTGGAGACGAACGCTTCGACTCAGCGCCTCCTTCACCTCCTCCCCGCAGCTCAGGAGGATGTTCACCAGCTCCACGTAAGGACTGGAGACACAGACAAATGACTCGATGATTGGACTGAGGAAGACATTGGATCCAGGAGTGGAGGAGAAACAATCAGAGGTGAAAATGCCGGTCGCTCACCCTTTGGGAAAAAGGTCTTGAAAATGGATCATCTCCACCATGACGGCCACATTCTCCTTGGCGGCGGAGCACAGGTTGTGTTTGATATAGCACTCCCTCTGGAGCTGGAACACCATCTCCTTAATGGACACGCACTTGCGGCTGATGCAGCTGAACTTGTGCCGAAGACCGTGCGCCATACATTTCAGAGCGTCTTTGATAAAGGACTTCCCCTGCGTACAAACACAAACACGCACACCGTTATGGACGCTCGGAACGGGTCGATGCCGCGCAACCTCGACAGCTCATGCGTCAGACAAACATCAGAAACGTTGTTATTACGTCTAACCTGCTCTTCTACATTACTCTAATCAGATATCGTGCACATCTCCCTGACACCGGCCTGTCTGTTTAAATGCAAGTTCACTGGTAGGTCTCTAAAGTCCTCCTAAAGGCAGCGATCACATGGGTCTCAGGGAGACGAGGAGCTGCTGCAGCACCCCTGTTTTAACCGTCTTGGATGTTATGTTTGCATTTCAGAAGCACAATAAACAAATCTCGATTATTCTGGAGCGGTGAATACGCGAACAGGAATGCCGTCTCTGGTTAGACCTTTTTTTTTTTTTTTTTCTGCAAACACTAATGTAGTACCTGAGAGTCAAATTTGCCAGCATTGTGCAGGAACGTCATACAGATTTCCTGTAGCCCTCGTATCTCGCAGGAGTTATTCTCAAAGCACTCAAACACACCGCAGCCGACATCCCCTGCGCTTACGAGGCAGTGCTGGATCTCAGCTGGAAAGAGAGAACAGGTTAGAGGTGGGACCTTATCATGTGTTCACAGCAGAGACAGCGGCGGATTGTGACGGGCTCGCTGGCAACGAGGACCAAGCAGCTCGGAGGCAGAGATTCCACTTTCGCAGCAAATCGCTGCACAAATCACAAAGCTGTTATGGCACATTTACACACACGCACACACACACACACACACATCTACAGGTGCAGGCAGGTGTTTATGACCTAGACTCTGTTTCTCCTTCCCCTTGCCTGTGAGAGGGAAGGGATGCGGGTGGGGGAGATAGAAGTCTAATTTCCCACGCTGAGGGGGTCCTGCAGAGGAACACTTGGTGACAGATATTACTGTGTCACTCTGCACCACAATCCATCTGCACTGCCTGGCATTGAGATGGGATGGTGCATTGCAGATACGGCTTGGAATTCTTCGGAAGGAAACGCAGAAATTGCCACCGTCTGCGCGGCAACAAGTTTTGTTGCTGAAATCAAAAGGGCACGGGTGAATTATTAGCCGCATACGGGCTGCAGGGACGCGGGCAGCAACTTGGGGGGGGGAATCCCCAAGTAAACATGTTTATCAGCTCCTGTTGGACCTCAAGTGCGCTTTTTTTTCCGACAGGGATGTGAATAATGGTGAGCGGATTATCGCGAGCCTGTCCTTTAAAACCCTGAATTGTTGTCTTAGAGTGTGTGTGAGAGACATCTGACCGGAGAGTGGAGGGGAGCTGCTGCTAACCTTAGATAACACTGGAGTGATTGATGGATTTAACAGCCTGTGGCCAATTGCATGTTGGGTTGGAAGCCAGCGAGCATGCAGTCTCAGTTTAGCCATAAAACCCCAACAATTGACCCAAGCAGCACATTACACGCGTGACTTGTCTTGAGGCTGATACGTGATGGACGTGAGAACTGAGAGCCCACCCCCCCACACACACACCCACCCACCCACCCACCCAACCCCCCACTTGGTCGGAAGTGCACCAAAAGACTTGAGCGGGAGGGAGAAAAAAAAAAGATCTTAATGGATGTCATTCTGGACAACAAAGAGCCTCTGTTGGTGTGGGGGCCGTGGGGGGGCGTGGGGGGACGTGGGGGGGGGGGTCTGATGCGGGGTTTGCAGGAACCAAGTTGAACTTAAGTGCGCAGGGAAAGTGAGCCGCTGTCATCGCGGGAATGCGCCCGGGCCGGAGGAGCGCGGCCGCGGCGGGCTTTGGATTACAGGGCGGTGGGACCCGGGGGTCCCGGCCTGCTCTCCGTTTATTTTATTTCCCTCCGAGGAGGAGGAGGAGGAGGAGGAGGGAGCGCGAAGAGGCTGGAAAAGCATCAATATTTCGGGGGTGTGAAGCGAGCCGTGCGGCGTTCGGAGACCGGAGGGGGGCGGGTTTACGCCGCAGTTCGGCGGGCTGCTGGATGCGGGCGTGGAGGTCTTTCTCTCGGGAGGGGGGGGGGGGGGGCAATGGAGCATCTCATCCGTCAAACAGCGAGTAAATAAAGGGAGAGTCCACCCGCACCGCGCACACCTTACATGCAAAGAAAACTGCGACCAAAACAAACAGCAGTTTGCGCACACAAAGACGCGCCGCGGCCTCCACTTACCTTCTGCGCTCCTATTAATAGTTTACTCACATATTGGATTTCCCCCCGAGAGTATTTACAAGATCTCGCCTTTCCCGGTAATCGAATATGCTCACTCGGGGAGCCCGATCGAAGTTACCCCGGCGCGTCTGCGGCGCAGCGGCGGCGCGGCTCCGCTGCCCGCCGCGGAAACACGTGTCCGGAGAGGAGACCCCCTCCTCCCCTCCCCCCTCCCTCCCCCGGCCCCCCTACCGGCACAGACGCGGTCCGCCGCTCCGGTTCTTACCTGTGTTCTGCAGGGAGAGGCGTCCCTTCTGGCCGGCGGGCTTCTCCGGAGGGCTGTCGTGAATATCGGTAGTATCCGAGCCCACTTCTTGCTCCAGTACGGACAAAAGCAGCAGCGCCACGGCCAGTTTCACCAACATTACGCTCGGATTCCCAGCAAAGATCCTCCAGAGTGTGTGTGTGCGTGTGTGTGTGTGTGCGCGGCTTCACCTTGGATCAGTGCTCGGCGCAGCTGTGGTTCTGTGTCCTCCGAGGCAGCCGTGCGACTGAACGCATTCTGCAGGGGATGCTGCCTATATCCCTCAGAGTCCCGGGTGTCAATTTGGATGAAGGAGTTAAGCAGGTGTTGTCGGTCGGGGCTTCGCGACCAATCAGAGTCGCGGACATCCACGTCCAAGGTTTTAGGGGAGTGTCCTGTGAAAAGTTCCCCCCTTTTTTTTTTTTTTTTGCCATAAAACCCGGAGCCATAAAGCAATATTCATGAGCGAGTTGGATGACCGAGCCGCGTCTCACCGACGCAAACCCGCAAAAAGTCAAACATTTGCCGTCTAATATAACCGGCGAACCTCCGACTGCCCGCAGAGTCATTATAATAACCTCTCATTCACTTCCACGGCCGGTGCATTGCAAAAAAAAAAAAAAAAAAAAAAAAAAAAAAAAACATCGCAGGGGTGTCTTGCTACTGGTCGCGCCAGTGAAAATAAGGCTACCGGAGCGCGCATTGGAGGGAGAAGCCGCTGCATGAGGTGAGTGGGAGGATGAGCCAAACAGTGGAGGACACAGCCGCAGAAAGTCAAGCTTCCCCATGCATATTTGACAGAATGTAGGTGAAAGCCTGCTGGAGCTGCGGGGGAAGGAGGAAGAGGAGGGAGGGGGGGGGGCACAAATGGCACGCAATCATATCCAAACTTGTGTGACTATCAGGCGACATCCTGTTACTTAAACAGCATGGCGAATAGCAATACACACACACACACACACTTCTTCCTGCTCCCTGTGCAAAGCTCTGCTGTAACTGTGAGGTCTGCAAACCACTACTACTACTACTACTACCACCACTATTACTACAACAGGGAGTAATCCCAGGATGGGGGACTCACATTGGCAGGGTTTTGCACATTTGGACACTTTGCTGGAATGTTTTTTTTTTTTTCAAGAGGAACATTTGGGGTGAACCACCAAATGCCAAGCCCGCAGGAGAAGCTTCTCCTTAAATGTTTCCAGTGACCTAAAAGTGTCACGGCTTCAGGTAAAGGTCCTTGTGTAGAAGGCAGCTGTGTAATATGTGCCGCTCGTCCCGCTTGTTGACAGGATTATGGTGCAGATGGGAAGAGATGACTGGAAGGGTGACTGTCGGGCTTCTGCACCTACATGCTGGGCCTCTAGGGGGCCCACTGATACTAATTGTTCATCTCTTTCTGCAATTAAGATCCAACCAAGACCGAGCCTTTGATAAACCCAATCACCAAAACTGAACGCTCCTGTCGACGCCGCCGCGCCGAGTGCAGGACCGGCACATGCAAGGCAGGGTTGAGTGAAGAAAAAGCGAAAACACTGTATCAGACGCACCGTCCCCCCCCCCAACTCCCTATTTTGATTCCTTATAATCAGAGACGATCAATGCAGCGTATTACGCAAGGCCTCTTGTCAAGGAAGGCCCTGGAAGCACAACGGAGACGGATTGGCGTGTGTGTGTGTGTGAGTGTGTGTGTGTGTGTGTGTGTGTGTGTGTGATGGGGAATAAAGTATCAGTGGTCTGTGACTGAATTTCATTATCAGGACATTTCATTGAGGCCCCTAGTCATAAAATAAATCCTTTTTGTCATTATGATTTGATTGCTGGAAAAAAAAAAGCCTCAAAACCCTGGCTATATATAGAAAACTCAATGAAATTAACTTATGGCTAGAACAGGGTTCTAAAATAACCAAAATAACAGTCCCTTATAGCTCTAAGTATACATAATTATTATCTTGAGACGGCAGTATCTGCCGTTAATTGAGGTTCATGTCTGCGGAGTGAGTTGTAGAGAAGTCACCACAGCTGAGAAATTAAGAGTTCATGCATCACTGCAAACCTCAACATTTCAATATTCTCTGTATATTTTTTTTTTGGTGGATATGATAGACTGAGTTGTCCATGCTTTTAAAGTATCTTCACCTACTGTTGTTTTAAAGTTGTCTCATTCTTGCATATCATTATTTTGATGTGATTTTGTGGATCGTGTTAAGTCACAGACCCCCCACCTCAAAAAAAAAAAAAAACAACCAAAAAACAAACACGCGCTGCCAGCCGGCTTGAGGTTGATGAGCGCAGAGTAGAAATCACAATGCAGCAACATTTTCCAACTGCACTGGAATTAAGGAACTCGCTCAGGAGGGTGCATTGCGCCGTGGCACGTGTCTGGAGACTGGGTTGGTGCGTTTCCACTAGAGCCCTCACCGCAAACTGGAATCTCCTGCTCTATTGATGTCTGTTAAACACTACCCTCGCTGTGAGCACACCCTCGATTTGACCCAATCAGTGTGCTGCAGTGGACCACAGACCACTAATAATGTGTGTCAACGCTGGCTACTGATCCTGCCTTCACAACATATGGGAAAACGCTGGAGATTGTCAAATCTGAGCTAATGACATGGATGTATTAAAGTATTATAGTCATTTAAAGACATGAATTATCTTCTTATTCTGAGTTTTCTGACAAATATCAAACACATGGACGGATTTACTGCGAACCAAAAAGGTGCGATGTCAAACGTGGACATTGGTTTTCTCGTCCGTGACAAGTAACGGCTGAGTTTTCAGTATTCAGACGGCAGAAACAGAATGAGCACGATAAAACAAAAAAAACTAAAAGTCACGAGGTTTTTAACTCCATGAGGTTAACGAAACATCCTCACATTGTCCAGTTCCTGCATTTTCTGGTACGTTTGATCATATTTTCCAGACATTTTCAATATATTTCACGTATACTGGTTTCAACGTATTTATTAAATCACACTCACTGTGTCTCAGGTCGTAGACGTGGCAAGATACCAAGCACAACGGTTGCATCCAGTCTTTACACTCTATGTCAGGGGTGCAGGAACCTTTTTGACTGGGAGAGCCATAAAAGTCAAATATTTCTCAATATATTTTATCGAGAGCCATATAGTATTTTTAAAGTATAATAAATTAAATATGTCTTACTTTTTAATGGTGCTGCATGAATTTGTGCCGCTTTATATTTGACTGTTTCATCGATGCAATTCTATCATAGCATATTAGACATACCGCAGATCCAAATGCAAATTCCTCTGTCCACGCAGCCCGGAATGCGCGGTAATTATTGTCTTTTTTTCTTTTCGCCATCTTTTCCGTTACAAGGGTTGACGCGGATAAACTAGTCGGCTGTCTGATAAAATTAATTTCTTCACCTTTACAATGACCCGGACGTGCTGGGAGGCCAACGGTTCCCGACCCGACCGACGGGCGACCTGTAAAAATTTATCTTCAAAACTAATTTCTGTTTACTTTAAAATGACACAGAATTATGAAGAAATATCACAAGTATTGTAAAATGAGTTCCAAACTGATTTTTGTCTGGGAGCCATATGCCGTCACCGTCGCCAGCCATAGGTTCCCGACCTGCGCACTATGTTGACTGATGAATATCAGTCAATCCTAAAAATAATGTAAAAAAAAAAAAAAAATCAGACACCTGAAACACAGAGCAAATGTTATTGCTATGGTTTGTTGAGGTTGGTGGCGGCACAAAGCTCTTTGTGTTGTCTGCTCCGTTACAGATCAGATACCTGGATCTGCAACTGGAGGGAGTGGAGCGGAGCAAGCACAGATGGGTGGATGTGGGTAGTTGAGGCCAGGGGATGAAGCGAGAAGATGGAATGCTGATAAACCATGATGGAGCTGTCCTTCGGAGGGGCGAGTGTGTCTGTGGCATCAATATGTTTGATATGTTGTGGATTATAACGGGCCGCGTGACAGTTACGGGTATTAAATGTATGCTGAAATGGACTTCTAGCACATTCCTTGAGATTTTCAGCGCTGCTGATGATGGTTGGAGATATAATAGTGCCCCCTCAGTTTTGTTTTGCTTTTTCTTAAGGCGGATGGAAAAGATGAGGGAATTTCAAATGTGTGGAGGGGGATTCTGTGGAAAGTGAAGGGAGGACAAGGAAGAGTTTCATGCCAGAGGTTTTGACGATGCTATCTTGACCCTCTGCTGTGCAGGACTGGCATGTCCTAGAGTCATCTGCCGGAGAATTCGTTTAGACATTAGTTAAATGCATCGCATAGAAGCCGTCACCGCGTGAAAAACATGCAGTTATGGAACGAGGACTTGGGTTACAGTGTGCTCTTTGTCATCGACAAGTCACAATTCTGAAAGTAAATGAGCTCCGATGGGTTCTACTTCAGCCAGGACGAATATGCTGTGGTTCACGGCTGACAAATCACGGCATTTCCTAATTTACTCCCTCTGCTCCGAGGATGGATGTGTTGAGCATTTGGACAGGGTTACCTGCAACCGCAGTGGCATTCGGATTGTCTAATCACTCATGCGCGGCACTGTTTGTCCACTTGAGGTGAAGCCAGTCGCTGCTGGTTCAGTATCCACGGTGCGCTGAGACATAACCCTGTGCAGGATATTTGTAAATATTTTCTGTAATGTTGAAACAAACTTCAGAACACCCTGTACACCACTTCTATTTTCTTTCAATTTGAAAATCTCTTCAAAACACTAAACCTCCCACCACAAACCCGTACACACACACACACACACACACACACACACGCACGCAAGCACGCGCGCACACGCACACACACACACACACACACGACTATTCATAATGTGCATCAGGGCATGCAGCTATTAAAAACTCACTTTCCTATATATGAATTAATTAGATTGTAAATTATTCCCACAAACAATGCTACCTAAACTGACACAACAGTACTTTTTTTATAAGGTGAACTTATAAATTCAAATTGTTTATTTTGTCCCTAATGGCCTACGTTACAGGTTAGACTCATCAATTGAACATTCAGTAATGGTCTTGAAGGGATTTCTGCGATAATTCTAAATCTACCATCAGAAGAGTAGATCTCTGCAGAGGAATCGAGATATTCGAAACTATAAACTGAGAGATTTACTAGTGAGTCGACGTCTTGGCTGGTAATTTGATATTCACAATCCTAAAGCCGGACTTTACTTCAGAATAAACATACACTCACAGCTCCTGGTGCAGACGTTCTGTACTTTTTAAGTTTCGCCTCAGACTGTGGATTTTCCGACACGCAGCCGATCTGCGTCTCGGAGGTGACACGCACTGGCTTTCCATCCCACGTGCGGTCGGTTCCTGTGAACAGGCCGGTCACAATGCGTAGGTAGATGTCACGCAAAGCACTGTCTGAACATAAAATCTATGCCATGTGGACACAAGCGACACCCCTTGCAAGGCAGCTGGATTCGCCAGATCACACGGCGGTGGTGTGTGAGAAGCTGCGGAAAGTAGAACGGCTGGATTATGGAGCCACTTAGATTTTGAAAATGACAGCTGCGGACACCATGACCATGCCGTCACCGTGCACTACACGCTCGATGTTTAGATATTATGGGAACGGAGAGGCCGTCTTCCCGCGTCGTACGGCTAACGATCGCACAGACTGGTTCCGGTCGCTTCATCTGCCCGAGCGACGGCCGGATCTACATTTTTATTTACTCTTCAAAACGTGGTGGAACTATCAAGAATCAATTGAATGTTTGTGTTGCATAAAGGCGTTGTTTCTTTTCGGTGACACTCTCCAGAAAATAGTTAAGGCTGCTGTGACAGCAGTAACACTCATTCATTTTGACTGCTGTACTGTAAACACACACAAAGCAGACATGTGTTCTGAGTTGGGACCCCTGGGGCCCTGGCAAGTGATCAACCAGTGAAACCACAACAGAGAGGCCAGGCTGGGGCATGTATGTGTGTGTGTGTGTGTGTGTGTGTATGGGGGGTTGCTTCATTGGGAGAGAAGCTTTTGTAACAGCAATTAATAATACCAGTTTACAGACCTTTTTACCATACTTTACAGGAAGAAAGTGGGTGTAATTGTGGTTGTTATGGAAAGCTGCCCGACAATAATTCTTGAGTGACTCCACAGAGGCAATATTTGAAAACCAACAGTATCATCTTCTGTCACACTCACACACTGCATTAATGCCGTCAAATGAGTGACAAACCACACCGGGAACCCCCCGAAATGGAGTCCCCCACTCCCGTGTGTTATTTAGATATACGAACAGGAACAGTATAAATTTAACGGTTTCATTTACATTTAGCAACGCGGCCTCTGCCTCTCCGAAAGCGAATGTGTGATAAATCATCCAGGACTTTTAAAGGGAGTACAGCTGCGTTGCCGGTGTTCGACTGTATAATTACTTGGAATTTTGCCTCAATGCCACAAGAAAAACAAAGCAGACAATGAAAAAGAGGCTCTCATGTCAGAAAGAGATGACTCATCGACACGAGGTGAAATCTATTTATTTGATACGAGACTGAAACTGCACAAATCCAAATACCAGAGGCACTAAAAATAAAACCTGACCTTTTTAAATGTTCTCTAAAAGGTTGTTGAGGACAACTATCCTGATCGTCTTAAGCTAGGCTAACCATTTGTATCTTCCGACTCACACCGAGGTGACCTCAGCGGGTGAGCTGAGAGGATCACGACTCGCAAGTGTTGTTTCAATAGGACACAGTAACTGATTGATTGACTGATTCATTCATTCATTCAATCATTCGTGACCAGTAGTGCTTATCCTGCACCCAGGCCGGCGAGGGGGCTCGGGCCTATCCCAGCTGTCATTGGACGAGGACCGGGGTTCATCCTGGACCAGTCACCTGTCAATCACGGGGCCGTCATAGAGACACACAACCTCTCATTCCCACCTCTGGACAATCCAGGTTCTCCAATGAACCTGCTGCGTGTTTTTAGCCTGTGAGAGGAAACAGTGAAGAACCCCGCGCAGAAAGCAATCGAACCAGGAACCATTTTGCTGTGTGTCAGAAGCTGTAGCCCCTGCGCCAGCGGATGGGAAAAAATAACACGAAAAGCATTAAAAGTATCAGAATACAAAGGAAAACACAACTTGCAGCTCCTCAAAACTCTGCATTGGGAATGTGACTTTTGACCCCCAATGAGGGGACCCGGCTAAAAGTGGAGGCAGCGTTGGGGTCCGGGTCAATGAGGCCATGAAATATCAAACGCCCAAGCTTTCAAGGAACTCAGCAATGGTGGTACAGATTGAGACTGTGGGTATGCTGTCTTTTTCCACTCTCTCAGCAGCTCCATTTTGACTTGTAATGCATGGGAGAGAGAGCAGATTCTCCCAAAGAGTACAATAGATTTATTAGTCCGGGCTACAATTCGCTCTTAAAGAGCAATGTAAATGGGAATGTTTTTGGAATGGCGTATAAAAGAAATGCACTAATTCAGCCCCGAACCCCCCCGAAGTTTTGAAGTCTGTCATTGCGTGACTCGTGTGTCCAGCTCGCCGGCTCGGAACGATCTGTGTCTCATTGCCTCCACCAAGGTTGTTTACCCAAACATCAACAACATTAATTTGTGCCTAAACCTAACTCATGAGCACTGGTATAACCTTAACCCTCCCTGACTGATACCCTACCCCAACCTCTGCCCGCGGGGGCCGAGAAGGTTCTGCGACGCAGGGGGTGGACTCACATGGCCTTCGTCAGTTACATTCGGTAAGAATATTACTGCATTATGTGGGTTTCGCAACAAATACTCCAGCATCGTTCTTTGTGCGATATATGAACCATTTCATGAGAATTAGTTGGCCGTCGTCAGGTGAGCGCCTCCCAAGTGCTGACTTCTTTGTGGCTGCGTTTATGAAAACTTCTTTTTTTTTGTTTTTTTTTTTCTTCATTTAAGTGGGCTGACATATGGCTTTACCCTGTTAAATTAGAAATTTATGAGCGAAGAAAAACAAAAGTTTTTCAACTTGAGAGGGGTCGTGGGGAATAGAAGTGTTTAACTGTAAGTGTTAACACCGCAACCGAAAAAAAACAAAACAAAACATGCTCGGAGCATGAAGTGGCGAAATCGCTCTCCCTCCCATTAATGCACTCTTTGGTCTGTAAACTCACCTGACTCATGAAAAGGGCGGTTTTACTGGCACAGCTGAGTACGCCAGCGCTGGGATCTGATTCCAACTGGTGTGAAAGCATCACATCCCAGACCCTCACTTAACTCACCTCAAACAATGTGCTATTATAGAGTTTACTCTGTACGGGTTATATTGCTACAGTGCTGGCAGATTACAAAGTTTTCTGTCTCATTACTGTCCATATAAGCCAACAGGCCCCACCAGCACAAAGGAGTGATTGAGTGACAAGGGGAAGAGCTGTGCCGCCCATGAGAGCCCTCACCTTGGCCGCTACACACTGGATGAGGACATAGGTGATGTCATCAGTTCTAGAGACACAGGGGTCGACCCCTCTGATAGGTGGGCATGCTGGGACAAAAGAGAGTAGCATGGACACAAAGGCCCCATTTAATGAGAGTGAGACATGAGGCCGGAGCGAACTCTGTGGGTGGCACATAGTGTCATAGCTGCTGAAAAGACCGGTGAGCAATTAATCATCTGATTCAAGAGCAGGGCAAAGGGCTTATTATGTAAGGTCAGTGCATACAACATCATTGAGGCGCAAGGGGTATTTCTAGCTTACACTTCTATTTGAACACACATGATCCCTCAAGTTTTCCCTCCATAATATTGCATCCAGGGATGCTATATTTATCATGGTGGACAGATCCAACAATTGTGCAACACAATATGACACACTTACCCCTCATTAGAGATGAAGGGCCCATTGTGGCAGTCTGACAATCATTAAAACTTCTCCGCTGGCTTGGCTTGTTTACTCTCTAGTAATTACCAGGTGATTGTGTAGCCTGTGACCCACATTCAGAGTCAGGTCAGCCAAGACAAGGGGGATAATTGACAATATTCAGGGAAGTGCACGTAGAGAAAGAGTGTTAGAGTGGATAGTCATTTGTTCCTGCATCATTAGACTGTGTTAGAAGACAAGTTGGCCCACAGTATTCTTGCAGCGGAACAATACCCCTATCCAGTGTGAGACCAAAATGTGGGCTCTGGTGTGTAGCTGCGTCCGAGGGGGTCGTACGGCAGCCTCATTTATCCATTTATTTATTCGCATGCTGCGTGGAAAACCAATGAAGAATCGGACGGTGTAATCTATATGTCCTCTTAGTCAGGTCGCTCTCACTGAGCGTGGCTTAAAGCTCTCGTGCACGGCTCGGTTCCACGGCTGGGCCCCTCAGCTCCGCCCATCTTACCTGTCCAAGCGAATGTGCCACTCATCCTTTTACAGAACAAACGACTGACTGCATATATTTAAAACACACACACACACACACACACACACACACACATGCACGCACATGCCCACACATGCATTAACGGCTCAATCTTGAATAAACATAATACCAACAGGCTATCGTCATCCCAGAGGCTAAGTAATGGTTGACTCGCCCAATTCCTCTTTTAAATAGGACCCATTGATATTAATTCTAAAAATAATCTCACGGAACAGAATTCGTTTATGATTGCAATCTCTATAAAGCTTACGAAATAAACCAAGGTTTGAAAGAGACCGCATTCTTGAGCCATCTTGAGAGGCTGGCCAACCATACTGGATTCTGCTGCGTTCTCAGATTTCAATCACATCACGCTGTGTGAATCCAGGCCCATTTGTTAAAAAGGGGACCACACAAAAGGGTCGGCCTCTTGAGTTTCCCAGCAGATGCGTTGTTTAAGTTCCTAGAAGCGAGAGGTAGACGTCTCGACGGAGCGGGGATGACAAAGGCCTGAACGTCGATAGAAAATGCAACTAATCACATGACAAAAGAAACACAAGTATCTGAGCGCGATCACGAACGGGGGGGGGGGGGACGTAAAACCCGACCTGGTTTGTTTTGAAGTCGCCGCATTAAGCCGCTGATTTCCCGTCGTACTTGAGAGGATCTTAAGTGGGATAGTCGATTTTGTTTATCACCCCAGCATGAAGCAACAGAATGAATCAGAAGTGTGTCCATTTTAACATTTTAACCAGCTTTCTATCATAAAGCAGCTTCTCAAACCAACTGATTGCTGAGGTTCAACTCCCAAACCTCAACTTTAGTCTCACCAACTGCTCGATTTCATTTCATGTATTTGTTAGGGAGTTGCAGTTATATAAGCAGTCACATTCTTTCACTGGTGTCAGTGACGGTGCTCTTCAGGCATATCTTGGACTCTCCAGGATCATGAATTTCAGAGCAATCATAACGCAGTTAGGCAGCTCATTAGAAAAGTGTTCTTTGACATGGCTTGATTGCAGTGTATTTTTCAATGTTGGCATCCTTGTTTACAGAAAACGACATTTGGTTTTTACGGTGGTAAGAGAATTGACTTATATAAGACAAGGAGCCTGAAAAGAATAGAGAATCTCATTGAGCTGTTTAGGAGTACCATATGTATTTTTTGTTTTTGACAAAAGGCTAAAATCCCCGAAGAAGAAACTATTTTCTGATAGTGGTAAAAATAGAGCCCATGATATATTTAGAATAGTTGTGGTTCATTAGCCAGCTCATGAATTAGTGGTTGGGTTTAGATCAAACCAGCATGACACAGATGCTTGTGAACCTCAGTGCCATGAGGTTACAATTCGAGGATGTTTTGGGATATTTGTTATTTACGATGTGTGTTCCAGAGTCGAGGGGGTGGGGGGTAATTGATTGCTGTGATGGTGTGTGTTGGAACAGGCTGTATTTTTCCGTAAGGCCAGTGGCTGCAAGGGGGGCTGGGCCACTAGCAGATGAAGAGTCACTCACTAAACCCACACACAAAAGGCTACAAAGTCGACTTGTGTGTCGAGTGGTACAGGTCTGTCCGTCTGTCCGATATAGAGGTTTCTGAGCCTTTGCTTTCAAACGGCGGTTTTTGATTTACATTTTTTCAAAAACTCACAAGTATCACAATGGTGTTGCTCCCCTGACAAGGAAATGGTCTCAATGGAGTGCTCGGGCCGCCAGATAGAGCTCACGATTTTCGCTTCACTTTTCACTTCTCTGAAACAGTAGACGTTTCAAATCCCAATTTTTCTATAGATATTTGTGCACACAACTTGTACATATTTACACTGGACTGCATTCACACACACACTGATGGAGGCATAGGTGCCATGCAAGGCGCTAACCAGACCATCAGGAGAAACTTAAAGAGTTCAGTGCTCGAGGACATGCAGACAGAGGGAGCTGGGAATAGAAACGCCAACCTTTCCGATCGGCGGCACGCCGCCCATGATGCTTCTTTGCATGAGGTGAGATGGCAACGACCATCATATCGAGAATTTACCCAACAAAGGAACACATACAAAGCTAGAGGCAATCTTTCATTATGTAACATTTAAAATAAAGGCAAACACTGCTTATAGACGGTGACTTTTCTGCGTTAAGGTTGTAACTCGATGCAGTCCTTCGGTGACATGTGGAATCTGTCAGCTAACTAAATCTGCTTAATCAAATTTTGAAACATTTTCTCATGCGTTTGCATCCAAGTCACATCCTACACAAGATAATGATTTATGTTAGAGAACCAGTAAGGATGCTGGTTTGGAAATTCTCAGACGCCTGCTGGCAGAAATCCCTCTCATGTCACACATGCTTGTGGGATGAGGTTTTGCTTTGGCTGTATACATTCACTTGTTTCTAAGGGTTTGTGGTGGTTTGCCTCACAGCAAGAAGGTTCCTGGTTTGATTCCGACGAGGGCCTTGAGGTGCAAGGTCACTCTCTTTCTACCCCAACCGGTTGAGACAGAAGGCTGACTGCATTGAGCTCAGACCTGTCCACGGTTTCTTCCTGGTAAAGGCCAGTGATTCCTCACCGCTGTTGCCAAGCGCTCGCCCATGGAGGAATGCTGGGTTTCTGTGAAACATTTTGAAGCATGTGGTCCAGACCTGCTCACCATGGAAAGTGTCGTGAGACACCTTTGTTGTGATTTGGCACCATATACATAAAATCCGACCTGACGAGGTTTGAACGCACAATATAAGTGGAGACTATTCCTGTGTGTTGAAGAGTCAGACGGTCACGGGTCAAGAGGATTCATTAAGTCTCTTCACGCTTTCACCCGCTGATGCCCATTGGCTAATCTATGTGCCCGCCACTGTTGCTGGTCTGGGATACGACAGTTGCCGTTTGTCATGGTTCCTGCCTTTCCTCAATTCTGACTGGGTGGCTAGTTAGAAAATGAGAATGACCAAAAGTGGGAAATTGGTGTACACTTAGTGTTAATACTGTAAATTATTGTAAGGTACGCTGTCATTGGGAATTTGGGCTTGGCGGGCACAAGCCCCTAAGCCAATTAGAATAAAGAGGAATACATAAATACGCTGACACTTCTCTAGTTTGGTATATGAGCCTGAGTATTATCTGCCATGACTTGACTTTAAACACATTCATAAAACCATCTAGTTCGTCTTCCACAGCTCTCTACTTCCAATAAAAATAATTACCTCAAGTGACATTTCAAAAATAATGGCAAGTTTTATTTCAAGTGGGAAAAGTATTACATTTTCCAAATGTTAATAAAAAGATACAGAGCAACTGAATTGTGTTGTCAGCCTCTTTGCCTCCGGTGCCAGGGACGCTTACACCAGACACAAATTCTGGTGTAAGCTGTGGGAGGTACAAACTAAGCATGGGTGTCTCTGTTTGCTATGTACATTTTGTTCCTTGGGGAAATTTCACTGATTAAGTGCTACTATTTTGACAATACGTCAACTCACGGGGAGTGAAGATGAATTTATGTACTTGGCAGTTCTGTAAACAGCCATGCTGACCAACATGGTCCCAACCTTATCCCAATGCTGCTGTAAAAAAAAAGGGTCCCTGGCCTTTTTTAGTGCTGCTGTCAAACTGTAATGAATCATTTTAATCAGACCTCATGAAGTACCCTCTTTTTTTTTTTTTTTCTTCTTTCATTTCATTTCTAAATAAATCTTTGGTATAGCATCAGTGTGCATGAATCCTCTATGGCACAAGTCTACCGATTCCTAAAATGCATATGTATGTTCCTCTATTTTTAGGATGAAGCCCCTGGCCAGACCACTCTGCGAGTAGCCCTAGGGATAAAAGGGCCCTTTATTAAAGATGGCATACAGGGGTCCTTCATAAGGTCCACATGAGCACTTTATAACATCTGACATAAGCATTTGTGAGTGTGGTTACCAATGCTTGTGGTTGCATCTCTGACGCTGTGCGGCTGATGCAGTCCAGTCTTATGGGATTGGAAGGCTCGCTCGTTTTCTCTCTTCTCTCCACTGCCGTTCGGCCTAAGAGACAGAAAAAGACAGAGAAAGAAAGAGGTACAATAAATTTAGAACCAGGAAGTCGATGAAGTGATACTAGGCCAAATACAGAGAGGCAGTCGGGGGTGCACTGCGAATTGCGTAGAACAACAACGAGGAAGCTCCCGGTTAATAAAGTGCTAATAGTTAAGAGTCTCGCACTGACTTTATTATCAGATCATACAAAGCAATGTCACTGTGTTAAAACACAAAAGCCCCAAAATACAATGGCTTGCTGTGAATAAAGTTGTTGTTCGTCAGGGTCTTACAAACGGCACGTAAACATCAAACTGGCCTAAATTATCTGACATGTCATGTTGGTAAAGCCTGGTTACACTTGAGGTCCCATTGGAATGTCAGTAATATTTATGAAAAGATAACGTACTGGTGTAGCGCATGAGAAGACCCCGATTAATCAGTGACCAAGACAGTCATCCACAAACAGATGTATACAAACGCATACACAAATACATTTCTGAGAGATTTATGTGGGGGTGTTTCTTCGGCATACGAACCAAAACTGGACACCGATAGGCCGAGGCAGCTCAGTTAAGACTGACACTACTTGAGTTTTACATCGATCAAGTGCTCGTTTTGACGGTGAAATTGTCAAAAACATAAAATCATAGAATAGCATGGGTATTTTATGAAATATACTATTGTGACATTTACTCATATCATATAACAATGCATCTTAATCCATGTAATTGATAAGTATATATAGGGATAAAGTGACAGAATATGCGAACTACATAGACATGAGCGCAGTTGACGAGTGACTGAATGGTTCTTCATATTGGATGCAATGAGTAGGAGTAATAAATCGTTGCCTTATGGCTCGGAGTCAATGTGTTTGTGATCCTGTGGTTAGACTGATCAGTGCAGCTGCTGATATCGGATGTGAAACAGCGGGAGGAAGGAAGTTTCTTGGTTGATGTGTTTTGTTCAAAAACTCTTCCACTTGGAGACGATCATCGCCGCGGCCGCAGCCTACATAGGGAGCGGGTTCGGCTGTTAAAACCTTCACCGCCGCTCTGGTGGTGAATTTCATGTTTCATTTGGTGCGGTATGTTAACAGAATGGTCGGGCAAAGGAGACACTTTTTACAAGTTTCTTCTTATTTTTTTTCCCCAAAAAGGTCACATAGCTGCAAGCGAACCAAGATTTAATTCCGATAGAAAATAATGAATGTCTGAAAACACAAGTGATGAAATAAGGGGTGAATATGGCTCACTCGGTCTAAAAAGATTTTTTTTCATTTATTTTAACACATGCACTGCTTCATCCATAATGGCCATATTACTAATCTGAATCCTGCACACGGTGAGCCACTACTCATCTTGTTTTTGGGGTGATGAGATTGTGGTTCAGGCAAAAGAAATGGTCTGGTGAAATGTTTGGAAATATCATTGCCTCGGTAGACCAGAATTTAAAAACAGCAATTTCTGTTGTCAGAGCTGTTAAAATCCCTCGTGAGTCCTTGTTCGCAATCTTTTTTTTTTTTCTTTTTCTTCTTCTTCCTCTCGTTAGCATCATTAAGCTTCCTCCCATTAAGCTAATTCACGTCAGGGTCCCTTCAGGAGAAAAATAAGCGGCGTGCAGTTTTTCTAGTATGGATCAGACTCAGTTTTAGCCAAAGTCTTCCAGGTCAGGAATGTTAGATAACCTGCAACCAGTTTTCAGCCCGGTGTTTGTGTTTGTATCCGTATGCGAACATTCCTTACATGGCCAAGCATCCGTGCTGAGTGCACAGAGGGGGGTCAGTGGAGTGCCTGTGGACCAACTCAGTGAACCCTGAAAGGTCTTCATCATTACCTTGTGTTGAAAGACTACAGAGAGCACACTGACACCAGATGTTTACACACAGATAGACACACTTTTATCCGACCAACAATTCCTTATCTATCATCTGAACCTCTACTGAGCCAATGCCCCTGAACACCTTTCATTTAGTCACTTTGGAAGCCTTCTCCGTTTTGCGGTTGGTCAGAATTTCAAGGCATGAGTCAAATCTATGTCAAAACAACAGTATTTTTTAACTGTCACAGCAAAGTTGTGAATCAGACTTTCATTACTATACAACATTTCGGGGTGATAAAAATTTGTGGATGTTTCGGTACAATTTTGAAAAGGCATAATGAGCGTTAGTGGGTTATTGTAGACGATGATTGTGCCGTGTCATGTGATCATATATCAATATGAAAAATCTCCTCTGACCTTGTTTGCATATCAAGCAAACCCCAAAGGGCCCGGGGTCAAGAACTTAGGTGTAAACACTAGAAGTTCTGCTGCTCTTGTGCAACAAGTTGAAATAAACTGGGCCCATAAGTACTTGTTGCAATGTTGATGTCTTCTTCTGGCTTGAGCCTCATGTTTTGTTCCTAACTTTCCTGCGAGGGAGACCACATGGCTGAGCAAGACATTTTTAAGGTCTAGAGAAGATCAGTGTAGTGAACTGCAGCTTAGTTTTCATGACACTGTGATGGTGGGCGCCACTCATCTTCATGGTTGTGGATTCTAACCCTCAGTCCGATGATTGGACGGTCTTGGCAATTCCAGCGTTTGTAGTCATACCTGTGGGTTGGATGGGAGCTGCAGACAGCTAGTGAATTTAAGTTGAGCGTTTATGGTGTGAGAAGCGGCCCCAGGGCTTAAAGTCATCTTAGTGGAGCCTGTCACGGTAGGTTTGATGAGAGAGACAGACAATGGCTCCCCCCGTGAGTCTGTGGTTATAGGCTTCTGCGGTCGGAGCTGATCTAGGAGTAATATCGCATGATAGAAGGTATCTTAAACCAATATGGTTGTGGACTAATACTTCGGGTTAGTTTTTGCCTCTTCCCCAAAACCAAGCTTCTTTGTGAGACCTAATGTAGATGAATTTACTGCTCGGGCTCTCAACTGGTTGAATTTACCCCGTTGGGTTGGGTTAGAGGGAGTCGGCCTCGGGAGCTGAGGATGTAGCAGACATGCACAGTGGTATGAAGTATGTGGTAATTATTGTGTTCAGGACTGCCATCTGTCAACTCTCCCCTTCTAGATATTTACTGGACCTGCATTCCTCCTGCTGGGTTGGTTGATGGGATGCATTTTGTACTGTGCCGTGTGTGTGTGTGTGTGTGTGTGTGTGTGTGTGTGTGTGTGTGTGGAGGAGCGTGGGGGGTGGGCAGCTACACAGTGTTGCACATGGTGTGTGCACCAGTTTCTCTGCCGTAGGCCATCTTCCATCATTATACCTCATTGTCCAATTCTTCTTCTCTTCCTCCCTCTGTCCCTCCCTCTCTCACTTTCTTATTTTCTCATGGTTCACATCCTTTCTGCAGATTCAGTTTGTCCTTTTGGGTTATTTACATTTTTCTGAGACACGGCTATTCATTGAATATACAAATATGGCTCTGTCTGTTTATGTGTATGTTAGATTCCAAACATTCTACTTGTAATGATGTGCAATGCATTAGGTGCATTAGCTATGTTGGTCAGCAGACAGGGTTGGATAAAAGCTTTCCATAACAAAAACAAAACCCTTTTTGCATTTTTGGTATGTCCAGTTACCCACAGCCTCTCTATAAAAAACAAAGAAAATCGCCTCGGCCAATCTTCTATTCACTTTCGGTTTTAGGTTTACCTGCCATTATGCTAGTTTGATTCACCCTCGACACATTCAATACCAGCAGCTCCCCCCCCTTGCACATGGAAGTCTATTGAATGCCTTCATTTGAGGTTTGTTTTTGATGCTCAACATATACAGCATTACAAACTGACTCAATGTATCTGTCTGTTCTCATTTGATTCATCAAGAAGCACAGAATAAATGAATACAACTGAAAGAAAAAGGTTTTTGTTCCTCTGTCAGTTTCAGACAGTGTCTCATTCTGTCTGATAAAGGAACGGTGGTCCTGGACTCAGGAGGAAGTAGGTTTAGTGGTATCGCCTGTGGAGCCAGAGCTGATTTAGGAGATTATTATGATTCAGTCAGCTAACAAAGATATTCTTTCACCAAGAGTTGAAGAAGTCGGTGACTCTGTTTCGATAGAAAAAAGAAAAAAGAAAATAATGCAGTCTGTAAAACAGAAAAACTGGAACGGGGAGGCTAAAGATCACGCTCGACGGCAGAGATGAGAAACGTTTCATCGGCTCTCTCGCCGTGGAGGTCGTACCTAACGTAGCGATCGAGGTATCACAAAAACAGGTCTTATATATGTTTACATGAATACAAAAACAGTAAAGGTGAAATGTTGACTAGAAAAGGGCTCAGCAGTCAATCAGAAGATGGGGTCAAACATATGGAGCAAAGTCACTCAATGGATGGTTACCACAGATGCCCTGTCGTGGAAGCTGCGGTATCATAAAGACACTTGCTGTATTCCACCTTCTGCAATTGTTTACTCACTTGCAACAGTCTCTGGGATACCAGAAAAACTTTTCCTTTCTCAATTTCCAAATTGTAATTCTTTGGCTGTTCACAGGGGATGGAAACTAAAGGGACACTGTCCCGATCAGATGTACCAGCCTCTGTAAAAAAAAAAAAAAAAAAAAATTAAATAATACCTCGATTAAGAGCAACAATTGTTTCACACCAGGAAAAGTTGCTCCGTCTCTGCCAAGTGCTTCCACTGGTTCAGAACAGGCTTAAGTATCTTAACAACTCGCAGTTGTTGACAAGCTCACCCCTCCCCCACACCTCCGGCATCAACCTTGGCAATGAACGAGTTTGGAGTGCCGACGAGGTGAGGGTGGGAGCAGACATTAACCCTCGCTTGAAAGACTGGAAGGTTGCTTCAACTTGACGATACCAACGACCTGGTCTGATGACCTAAGGGTACAGACAGAGGACGGCAATTCAACATTTAGCTCCTGATAAAAGCAGCTATTTTCAGGGCCGGTGCTTCTGCGGTGAAACGGGCCTCAAGGACCGGAACAGATAGAGGCCAGAATCTGAACTGTTGCAGTTCCCTTCCGATTGGTTATTTTCTGTTCTGTTTTTTTTCAGTTGAGGAATTTCAGTTTACGCTTGTCTTTTTAGGTAGAATTGTTCAGTTTGTATAATCAGCTGAAATGTTCTGATGATGAGCTTGCGATACGTATTTGCTGTGTTTTAGTTTTGCTTGTTTCATCACAATTAAAATACTTGATCATATTTCATCGTCAAGTTCCTGTCTTCCCTGTTGTCACCCTGTGTTTTGGTCCAGCTTCCGCCTGCAGTAGTAACAGAAGGATCCAACCAGCGAAGGGCCAGGCAGGATGGGACTGGACAAAGAAACTGGGAAAGTATGCAAATACTGTCTTGCAAAGAGTTGGAAAAGAGCCTGCGTTCCCAATATCCACAGACAACTTGTGACGGGATTTGACAGCAATCGAAGTCAGGGGAAGTTAGCACTATTTATACAGGCCCATTTCATGGCCTTTAAGGGCTTTACAGGCTTTACAGAACAAAAAAAAAATAAATGAAGTAAAAATACTGGATGCCCTTGGACTTGAATTGACAAGGGAAAACATTTACCAATCAATTACTGCCAACCACGAGATATTCAGAAAACAGTAAGGCTGGAAATTGGCAAAGACATGTTCATGATACAAAGACCCTCAAGCTGCTCTGCCTGAGCCAGCAACTCAAGCAGCCCTTTCTGCGGCCAAGCGACAGCATACATCTCCTGATCCAAGGCCTTGGTCCTCTCCCCCAGGCTGCTCCGTCTTAGCGAAACCCCTGACCTGCCTTATCTTCTCGGGATAGTACTGGCCCTCCAAAAAGCATTCTTGTAGAGTATTTGGAATAAAAGCGGTTTGAAAACAGAGGACCTTCTGCATGTTCAGAGTCAGCAAGCTAGAAGTTGTCTTCAAAGATACAGCTTCCATATCTTAAGCAAATCCCACAGCCCAAGTCCTTAGTGCTGTTGCTGCAAAAGCAATCAGAGATGCTGATGTGTCAGACTGACCCCACTACCGTGACCATCTGACTCTTCAATGAGTCAGATTCAGACTCTTCAGTTGTCTCAATCTTGTTGCTGGCGCTCAACTCTTACAGTGCACTGCTGCCAAAGCCAGAGTCTTTAGGATAGTGCCAGTCCCCAAAATGGGTTTACCTTCACCACAGGCCTCTTGAGGGGAGTTTCACCCCTTTCCTGCAGGGTCGTCCTTTTGAGAGATTTTTACCTGCATCTCTCATACTAACTTGGCACCCAGGCCCCTCTGTCTTTGTTATTCTGTATTCGAGTTGGCCTCCGGAAGGCCTTCAGCCTCTTGTTCACACTGGGGTCAGCTGCCAAAGGGACTCTGCCTTTGACTCCTTCACTGTGGTCAGCCTCCAGAGGGCTCCATCTTTCTATTCATTGTGGTCAGCTTGTTGATAAGCTCTAATGTCTGCTCTGACACATGAGGTGTCTGGTCTGTTCGGCCCTCACTCGTTCTGCCCTGCTGAGATGGCCTTTCCTTTTTCCCCCTAACTTCTTGCATGGCTTTCTTCAGGGCCCAAGGAGCCCTCTCTTGATTTGCCCTTGAATTGCATTCTCCCGCACTTAAAATACTTACTGGAAGAGAGCTGGACCGGAAGCTAAAAGGAAAAGCCAAACTCCCTTGAGAAAAACTCTGATCTTACCTTGAAAATCCGTCTACTCTACTTGCCCCTCACACCCATCTAGTAGATGTAGCCGGAAACTAATATCAAGTAACAACTACATTTCAAATATGGCAACACATGCTTACATAAGGATCATCGGTCTTGGTAACAAATTGAAATCACTATAGAAAGGCACACAGAACAATGACAATCATTAAAATGAACCGAAGCCAATATTGATCGGGGGATTTGGTTGGTGTTGGAGATGTTAGTGAGTTCCAGAACTGCTGGTGTCATTTCTTGGGAGGTGGTGCTTTTCTGCACTGCAATGACTTTGTACCCATGGTATTTGGGGCTGAGAGTAAAAAAGAAAAAAGAATCAGCATTTCTGTTTCCTCCATCACATCTGTGATGCACTGCAGATGACACAGGGAGGCAGGCAGATTAAAATACTGGCGATCAGACCTCTGACTGCTGGCAGGGTGACCGTTGGGCCTCACAGTATTCATTCATTCATCCACTGATCCCAGCCATCATTGGGCGAGAGAAGGTTACAATCCGAACCAGTCGCCAATCTATTACAGACAGACAACCATTCACACGATAGAGACGTAAAGTCACTCATTCATTCATTGAATCATTCATTTAGTCGTTTACAAACCTGGACTATTAAGGGTCTCCATGAACCTCTTGCATGGTTTTGGGACTGTGGGAGGAAACCGGAGAACCTGGAGGAACCCCACGCGGATACAGGGAGTACATGGAAGCTCCAGACAGAACTCTTTATGAAAAAAAATTATTAGTATTATTATTATATCTATTACAGGAGCTAGATAGCTCTTTTGAGCATGCCATAAAAGATACAAATTAGATCTGGAGATATTTCAAGGAGGCTTGAGACTGCAACTGCAGGTCAAGACACAATTAATCTTTAAAATTCCAGGTCAAACCCTCTAATCCTGCATCACCAGCCAACTGAAAAAAAAAGAGAAAAACAAACAGATTTACAGTTTATTTACCAGTCATTTCTACGACACATCTTTCCCTCCATATTTGTTTCGATTCACTGTTCGAGTACTTTCTACATGCTAATCTTACGCTTGAAATCGTGTCATGTGTGACACAGAACAAGGATGAGTAGTTTTGGTCGTGACTCAATTAACGCATTTTTGTAATCTGCTTTCATGACTCATTGTAGATATTTTAAGAACCAGAAAATCTTTTCCTTCATTCGACAAGAGACAAACTGTCACGACTTTGACATTTTCAAATAAATCAAAGGCCAAAGAGTAATGATATTTATATCTTAAATAAATACTTTCTGCATACATGATGTCAGGTGTTCCTAATTTCCCCATGCAGCATGTGCTGGAGGGGTGAAAAATAAAAACTGGTGCTCGGGGTTAGAAGCTGCGGATGGAAGAAGAAAATTATGATGCAGCGAAGGTTGGAGTAATACTACCAGCAAGAAACTTAATCCACTTTCACCGCTGGCTGAACATAACTGCGTCTATTGTTTACTTGGCTCCTTAAGACCACAGATGTGTATTTTTCTTTTAGTATACTCTGCTTAATGACAGTGGTAAAAAAAAATGTTGTCTTATTCCTGCAATGACCTCAAACATCTGAACACATGTTGCCAACAACTAGATTACATCAGCTCTTTCCTCAATTGACCTGAATTGTCTTTTCAATGCATTTACCACTAAACTGAGTATAGCCCTCCAGGCTATTATCCCACAAAAAGCTTGAAAAAGAATGCCACCATAAAGTCGTGAAAACAGCGGAGCAGAGCTTGTGAACTAGTTCAGGCAGTCGGTTTGAGCTGTGTAGCTCTCACCAACGTCAGATGCCTCGCTCTCGACATCATTATCCATCATGCTTTCTCAGTGCAGCTTGGTATTTAAACGCCGGAATTTTCCAAGCCTCCCTCCGCCCGTTCGTGCTCTGCTGTCGTTTAACCAAGTGTATGGTTCAGCCCTACCTCCACCACAGCATCCACCTGTAAGTTCACCGGGGGTTTGACCATAACGGGCCATCTCTCCCAACTATTTGATCTAAAACATGGGAAATACACGTAACAAAATGGGACCAGACCACAGAACACGAGCGGCACTAACACTAGTTAGCTGTGCGAGGAGAGACAATTCGTAATTCAGAGCAAGAACATTCAATCATCGTGTGACATACAACCGTTCCCTTTCTTATTCACTCATCATATAGAGACATACAGGCATTCACACGCCTGGGCAACTTCCCAAATGAACCTCCTGCATGTTTTTGTACTGTGGGAGGAAACCCACGCAGAAACGGACACAACACAGAGACTCCACACAGAAAGGGACCGTGTCGAACTTGAACCAGGGACCTTCCCGCTGAGGCAGGAGTGCTAACTGCTGTGCCACCGTGCTGCTTTTCCATGCCAATCTTAGTTTACAAAACATGGTCACGTAAGTGTCTGCAGCCACAATCCCATAACTATTTTCACTTGATTTTTAAAATTGTCAGTATGAAGCTTGCTTTTATTAGTTGACTATTTTCTTAATGCCTCGTGAAGAGGAAAATAGGCTGCAACCTATCGATTGACAGACCGATCAGCGTGGCAGCCGAAGACACGAGATGATGTCAGGTTACAACCTATGTCTCGGAGCTGCTCTCTGGCTGGAGACCAGAAATAGTGTTCAGTAAACACAGCAAGGGTCCCCTGTAGCTTGTTTGAAGTATGTAGCGAGCAAGGCCTGAGCAGTGGTCTTGGCTGTCATGGTGGGACCCTCGAAGGAGTCTGTGTTGTTATAGGAAGGGTCCCAAGCCACAGCATTAGCTCTTATTCCCCACAGCCACTCATGACAAACCAGCAGGCTTCAGATGTGGCTTTTCCACACACAAGAGCAGAGTGGTTCAGACTAATATTTTATAGACCTGTAAAAACAGCACTATAAACAGAGGCCTCACAGAGCAACACATGGGGTCTTGTCCTGTAAACCGAGAACTGAAGGGGGCAATGATTTTTGTGTATGTGTGTGCAACCGTTAAAATTCTGTCATCATGATGGGGAGAGTTTACCTGCCATCTGTAAAATTAGGTGTGTGAATCTATTTATTTGAACTCAGCACATTATAGAAGCTGTCAGGAGGCGCTACACGTCCAAAACCTACACTGCGGTTTTCGTGCCGTTCCCGCTGAGTCAGCAGCGACTCCGCCGATATCTCGCTCCGCCTCGAAGGAATGCGTTTCTCAAGGCAATAAACTTAATTTGTTCACTGCTCCTGTCACTGGCTTGTCTTTCGGAGTCATACTTTCCTAAATTAAAAATGCCAGTGAAGTATAGTTCCCTGAATTACTGTACTGTGGTGTCTTCCAAGAATATGCTATTCCTTGAAAACTGGGTGCTAAATCTAAGGAATGCATCCGAAACCAAAATGTGGGCCAAATGGTTTCTACGAAAGCCAGACTTGGAAGCAGATTCCCCAACAAGACTCTTTGAACTATCAATAGAAAGCATAATAGTTTGAGATATGTTTTGGTGGGGGTGTGGGAGGTGTGATGGTCGGAGGGGTACACTGGGGGTGGGGTGTCTTGTTACCCACCAGCCACAGTGCTGAGATGGTCAATCCACTAAACGAGCGCCCCCCGCTACAACCTCGGTGGACTGAGCGGTGAGCACTGAGGCCAGCATTGTTTTCTGTATCACATGCATGTACATATGCACACACGCACACACACAGAATGAGCACTACCACACATGAATGGAGATATAAATGCAGTGAGTGCCTGAGGTTTCCAACGTGGCTGCGTTATATGAGAAAATGATTAATCCACATAGTTGGACCCTGTTTTCTGTCTGCAGCAGCATACTCCAGCACCACACAGCTGGTACCAATTTGCGTGCCCTCTCCACTTTGTGATCCGACTGGATGTGTAGGAATCATGGCTTATCACAGGAGTAATTCACTCCTTCCTCTCAAGCTGAGGCTATTCTTGGCCTTTCTGCCTCTTTATTTTTAGTCATGGCTGTTTCTGTGGGTCATTGAAGTGGTCTTGATGTGGTTTGCTAACTCAAAGCATTGAACCCTGGGTCGTGAACTGTCATGGATTGCCAGGATGACTCCTCCACCGCAGTCACGATCTCTCCGACTTTCAACATAAAGCTTTGTCATCTTATTTTGCTGTAAACTGCAGATTTTTACTGCCCACCTGCTTGTGGTGGAACTAACGACCATTTCAATTTCCGACAGTCACACAAATAAAGGCAGGTCTTCGCTTATATTTACAGGAAAGAATGAGTGGGGTGTTTTATTCTGCCCCTGATGAAACAGGCTTCAATGGTATCTTGCGCAAGGAATCTGGGCCCCACTAAAGCCTTGGCAAATGAAAACCTAAATAAAAATAGATTGGACAGGCTCTAATAAATCCTCAGTTGAGCATGCCTTCTTTAAAGACATCAAAGTGGCTACTCTAAGGACATATGCTGTATTTGTGAGCTGCACAGACCTTGAGGTGACCTCACAAGAGAACAGACAGCCACAGGCTTCTTATTCGATGACCTTATTCACTGTTCGACAGGAAATGAACTCTGCTCCCTGTCCCTGGTGTTTTGGCTCATCTCTGGGTTCCTGTTTGGACTGGGAGCCAAAGAGAACATGGAGTGCATCCCAGATTAACATAATGGAGTTAATTGATCAACTGAAGTTCAGATGAGGGAGAGTCCTTGAATGCACTCCATCCTTTTCTGTCTGTTACTCATTGAGGTCCAAGATTACCTCACTCCATTCATCGCTTCATACCTGAATGTGAGCTCCTGGGACACATCACATTAATGACAGCCTCCTTTGCACAGTATCTTTCCCTCGCCTTTTCTATGTTCAGCCGTCTTCCTGGAGTACATTATGCGTGTAATTCCCAAGGTGCAGAAAGTGTTACAGTAAGAGTTGGACATTGTGTAGGATACACTTTCTGTTCTACTAGGAGATAAACAAGAACATGCCTTGAATATGTATGTCAGCTAAATATCAAGAAACAACCGGAGGTCGATAAACACAGCTTTGCAGGTTTTCTGTTAATCGCCTTTTTTTACTCTTCTATTTTTCAAATAAGTCAAATGCAATACGAGCTATTACTTAAACAAGCCGAGCAAGTTGAGCTATTATGGCTGTAATTTCTTGAAGACGTGCCGTCTGAGGACTGGTTTTAATAATCTCACCCAACTCTTTGAAAGGAGGCAAATGTGCATATTTCCCAAACTGTCATCTAACCCTGGAGCGAGGAGATGGTTAATGAGAATCATGCAGAGGATTGTTCTGCTTCATAACTACTTTGATTGACAAAACCACTTCAGAGCACATTTAGGCAGGTATGCTATATATGTTTGGTTTCATGTCATATTAAATCTCCTGCGATGCAAAATCATTTTTCTCGGACGACAGGAGTTTGTGGACAATCGAAGAGATTCGTGGCCTCACATCTACTCTGAAGTGTTGAGCTGCCTCTGAACTACTGCATTTTTCACTTGTGTAGTTCATAAAGTGTATGACCCAGTTAAAAGCACAGGACAGAGTCCCACCATTCTCAGAGCTGAGACTGCGTTTAAAAACCTCAAGTGACAGCAGATAGTCGTCGAAGCCAAAGTTTCGCCGAATCTTCATGTCTGCTGTCAAAACACTTTTGTTAAAACGGCAATGAAGGAGGTGGCGCCAAGTACAGCCTCCTCGTTGCACGTTTATTTGCCCTGCTGGACTCTCACACAAGCAGATGCATTATTCCACTAGAATGCGAGACACTATCCATTATTACATCATTGGACAGGAGTGGTGTAAAATCACTGGATTTGGGTGCTTAATAGAGGCTCACACTGATCGGAGGCTGTTGGTGAAAATGAAGTTACACACTGGACAGTCATATTCCATTATCAGTGGGGCGAATGTTGATGTTTGAGCTTCTCTCAAACGGCTGTGGTCTCCATGGCCAGGCTGCAGAGATGTGCCCCCATGGGACATGTAGCAGGCTACCTCTTACACAGACAAGCCAAGACGCTTATTCTTTTCCTTCAGGCTGCTCCCTTCATGGTTTGCCACAGTGAACCAACTTCCTCCACGTAAACCTATTCTCTGCATCCTCTTCTCTCACATCAATTAACTTCAAGCCAAAACACTTTTCTTTCTCTCGCCGTCTTTAGTTTAAAAGACACTAAGTGTGGAACGATCAAGAGTTGTGGGGGCCATGCAATTTACAAGTTCTTTAGTCGTGTCCTCCTTGAATAAAAACATCCCCTAATACCAAAAATATGCTGCTTAATTTATAGAACACAGGAATATTATATAGAAGCACACAATAACATCAATATGGCATCACAAATGGTTATCTCATGAAGCAAGACTGAATGCTATAGTTTTACCAAGAAACCAGATTAACAAACCATCCAGTCTCCTCTCACTGCAGCCACGGACTTTGCCACATGCATCACATCAGCAAAAGCATTCATATCAACCAAATAAAATGACCAAAATATATAAAAAGATTTTTACTCACCACAGCGTGGTTGAATATTAATTCGACCCCCCTTTCTTTCCTCAAGAAGAGTTGAGTTACTTTGTTGTACAAGCTGTCAATGTGTTTCAGTTCCAACAAACCCCTTGTTACGGCTGAGATGGACTTGCTAGCTTAGCGGTTGGTCGTCTTTTCCTCATAATGTCCAGGTTCTGATGAAACTTCTGTATTAGAATAGCTTTTTTAGTAAATTTGCGACCGTACCGAGTTCTTCCCCAACTCGTTTTACCATCGTGGATAAAGAAATGCTGCTAAAACTATGCAAAAATACTACAGCTAGCGTAGGTCGATTCAGGTGCACTTTGCTAGCTCTGATGTGGCCGCGCTTCAGCCAGCCAATCAAAACACATGAAACCGCCGCCGTGAGCGTGCGCGTGACAGATAGACGAAGTATTGCCAACTCGAAATCTGATTGGTTAAAGCAACAGCTGCATCGCGATTCATTTTAAATATAAAGGCACTGGCACTGTTGATTCTATCGGCCTCGAGTACTTTTACCCTGGTAACAGATGATGAATAAAATATGATTGGATAAGAGCTTTAATATTTACGTACATTACCGGAAGCATATTGAAATGAATGAATGAAATCCATGAAGTAGAGAGAGAGAGAGAGGACAATTGGGAATCATTTAATACACATTAATGGGAAAAAAAATCATTTAAATATAAGTCAGTAATCCTGATAGTGTTAAAGCCAGCAGAGGCCACTGGTAATAAATTAAAATGGCCATAAAGCATCCAATTATCTAATTAAAAAAAAAATCCCCAACCATAAAGGAAAAAGGAATACAATTTTGGCAAAAGAAGTGAAGTGTAAAGATTGAGCTAAAAGTTCATCTTTTTCCATGAATACTGACCTTAAGCTGTATGTCTTCAAAGATTTAACCTCGCATTAAATTTGAGAAGAAGAAGAGGAAGAAGCATAAGAAGAAGAAGAGATATTAGATCCCAACAGCTTTGTTTGGTGCGGCTGTGGCTCAGTTGGTGTAGCATCCATTCAATCAGAAGGTTGGTGGTTTGATTTCCAGGCTCTTCTTGTCAACATGTCAGTGTCCTTGGCCAAAACACTGAATCTCAAGCTGCTCCCCGTGGCCTGGTTGATGCGTTGCATGTCAAACCCACTGCTATTGGAATGTGAGTGTGAGTGTGAGTGCATGTGTGTGTGTGTGTGTCGTGAATTTGAAATCAAAGACAGTGAGTCACTCTTACTTACGGCAGAGACTGTGCCGTGCGTTCTTTTCAAAGTAAAGTAAACCTTAGCCAAATATAAATCTCGTGCTTGTCTTTTACATGAACAATAATCTATCTACAACATTGAATAACATCATATTTGTTCAGGTTTAATGATGTGGGAAAATAATCTGCCTTTCTCATATTTAATGACAGCTGTGACAGTTTAGTGAGGGTTGATCCATGGTTGTGACAGTTCAGTGAGGGGTGATGTCAGATCCAGTGTAGTTGGACCCCCAGGTTAATAATCCAGTGTGGAAAATAGCTACTGACCAGCAGCAGAACCCTCCGGCCGCAGCCATTGTGGCTCCAAATATTCAAACATAATGGATCGTGACACAGCAATAACTGACTTAGTGGGCTATAAATAGAAGTTCAAGGGATCCTCACAATTCAATAAAACTCTCAGTCTGCAGCTGTGATTCCACATCAAATCAGTTCCATTAAGTCTCGATGTATTTTTAATTGGCTGATTTTCTTCAAATTCCTCTTTGGCTTTCTTAATGAAAGTAGTTGATTAATAGCAAATGCAGATTACTTTTCATATGAGATAGCTCATTTCTTTATGCGTGCTATTTTTTTGTCAAAAGAGCTTGCGAGTGATCTACGGAGAGAATTAAAAAAGAAAACAAATGAGTCTTACAGACTGGTTCTTCCTCTCTTCTTGATTGTTCTTGAGAACAAAGTCCTCCTCTTGCAAATTCGTTCTCTCCACCCTCCACTTACATAATTCTTGGAGGCCACCGGCATATTCCTGTTTCCATATGTCCCAAAAGGTATTGGCCAAGCACTGAACTCATTGCCACTGACATTTGAATAGGTCTCTGTCATTAAACTATCCAGGAGGCAAAACGGGGCCGGTTGCAGCCTCTTGGGTAAGCAATGTGGCTTCACTTGAAAAGACTGGAATATCTGGGCCTGCTGAGTCTGAGGCAAATCGCACTGGCAATGACTGACGCCGTGAGCCGGGCCATCATCTCGTGACTTCGCCTCGCCGCTTCAAGCTCTTGGAAGTTGCACCTTAAATACCAAATTGTCACTCCTCCCTGGTGAAGTGATTGAAGGTTTATTTCCTGTTGTGGTACAGGAGATGGCAGGAAACCCCAATTGAATCAATGTTTTTAATTCTTCCTGTGAAAATTGATCTTTGACACAGGGTTGGTCCCTCAGCTTGGGTGCCATCTGACAATAACACAAACACAACAATTGTGAATTTGGCATAAAGTAAAATAAGTGCTCCTCGACAACCTGTATAATCCGTCTCAACTACTTCCTGTCCCAAAAGGGAGATAGCTTATAATAATGTTTTTGAAGATGTGGGTCATGTTTTTTCTTTTCATGCTACCTTGTGCGTGCCATGGTAGGATCGTACTGACCAAGCTGCTGGACCACTATGGAGTGCAGAGACATGGGATGACTTTTTTTTTTTGGCTATTATTTTGAGTCTTCATTATTTACAAATAGCATAGCTGCTCGTCGTCTCATCACGTGGCTTTTCCCTAAACTCCATGTACTCCATGTGAGCTGAGAGCGACATCTTGGTCGGCAGGGACCCGAGGAGAGCCTCGGTCACAGATGGAATCAGGTTTGCACTTGTGTCCACAAGGCTGTGTTCACATTCAGTTTTACAGCCACCACACAAATAAAATTACTCATTCAGCAATCGTATTAAATATGCTTATCATAGAAAATATGTCTGTGTTTGCTAGGCTATGGATATTGAACTGGGGAATGAGAAAAGGGATACAGCCTAACTCCTAAAATATCAACATTATCTTTTGGCTGGAAGAGACTGATTGGGGAGATTGCACTGCAACGGGTTGTAAATGAGTGAAAAGGAATATACAATTCAACTGTTGCGTCTTGAAGATAAAGTCCAGCATAACTAGAATTACCTCATTCCAGTCTTTACACCAGGGCACAATATTTGCCCTTTGAGTTTAGCTGTGAAGGACCAGTTTAATGTCAGTTAATATTCTCACAGACCGGCCTTTAACGTGCAGCGGTTAAATACATATTAATATTCCTGCTTTTTTCTTACAAAATACTCCAAAGGCTTGTTTTTTTAATGCAGGGTGCTCGGTCTTCAAGTGGCGAAGCACTTTTGAAGGCTTCATTGCTTCATTGGAGAGCCAGGCGCCGCGTATTGTGCAGAGCAGCCTTGGTGCGTGGGAATCACCTGTCGCGGTAAATCCATATATTGAGTCGGCCTCCTGGTATTACCTCCTGGTAATGCATAATTTTCTTAGTGGTCAAAGGCTCTTCTTCTGTCTCCTCACTGGGCCTTTTCCCCTTTGCCAAGAAACTTTCCCAAGACGTCTGTTATTTATTCACTTTGCTAGCTTGCTGGTTTAATATCAGCGTTAATGTATCACGTGACCGAGACGAGCATCTTGACCTGTCAAGAGCGAGTCATACATGGATGTAACGGAGAGAATTCGGCCATTTTTCAAAATAAAACATTGTTCAGACTTGGCTAATAAATGAAACGGAAATAATATAAGTTATTTATTCTCTCTGTGCGACCCGGTACCACACGACCCACAGACCGGTAGTTGGGGACCGCTGGTCTACAGGACAGTGACATACGCCCGTTGACTATTTCTTTGACCTAATGATAGGCCTAAGCTGCACAACTGCAACACGGGCCAGTTCCAATAGTCCCATGCCCTGTTTGCCACATTTTAAACAATACTGTTTTATGTGGCCATTTGCTTGTGGGTAAATGAACCAGCCTGGATGCAAATGCAGACAGCGGGTCACAAATGAACAGCTGTAAAACATAAAGAGGACAATTTTAAATCTAATTTGGACTAAATTGTTACATCTGTGGACGACGGCATCAGCCCTCACAGAATAATGAGTGTGAAAGTGTATTTAAGTGTATTGCCAGGTCTTCCTATGTCTGGCCAAGCACAACACTGGCACAGAAGCAAAATGGCCATTGTGAGCACCTGGCAGTGGCAGCTGACAAACCCATGCCAAGCTGAGACAGATAGAATTAAGTCTAGTCGGAAACTTTGGCACAGCGCGGGCTTGATTGACAAATTACCCTGTGATAATGTTGTGTTAAAGAGACATGCTCCAAATGCATGTGCAACACGTGGAGATTTGGTTCCCGCTCAAGGTATCCAAAGTAACCTTCTGTTTACCAGAAAATATGTTTCAATGGGACTGTCTGCTAAAGGTTGTTCAATGTAAATTCGGAGAAACAGACGCTATCGTCAATTTGTGGCACAGCTGGCGAAGCTCGGTGCCAAAAATCAAGGTTAATCTGATTTAATCGTCAGAATCCCTCCTCGGGGTTTGAAAGCGATCGTGCACGTCTTCGGTCGCGCTCCGACTTTCTTTTTCACTCTTTTCTGATGAGGAAGGAAGCGGTGATATATATTAGAGGCGAAATCATTTTTCCACCATTCATCACGTGGGCATTTCTAATTGTAGAGGTTACTGCCTATGGAACATTCCATTGAGGGAAGAATAATGGGGGTGGATAGATTCACTCCTTCGCTGGACAGAGCTTTCAAACTGTCCTCCATTAAGGCATGTGTTCTGATGAGTGATTCAGTGTGTCTATAATGGGCAGGAACTTGAAACAGTGACATGAAAACGCAGTTGGCAGCAGCTTCACAAATCCCACATCAGGCCCAGGGAAACCATAATCACCACTTTCATTTTTCAGCCTTGTTTATTTCAGAGGCTGTGGTTTCAATTAAGACCATTTGCCTTGCAATTACTGTGTTAAAAATAATAAAACAATTTTGGCCTACCTAAAATACCTGCATTTTGTGTAATGATTCAGGGCGTGCAAATTGAAATTGCAATGTTTGGACATTGTCAGGGAACTGTGCAGAGCAGCCAGAGTGATAGAAGTGTTTGTCTGGGTGTTTGTCTGCTTCTGGATTGGTAGCACTTTGTCAAAATGCAGCCAAGCCTTGCTCAGAATTTTGTGCCTGACCTTCATGGGATAATTTTAGCTGTGTGGATGTATAATGTCATAATTTACTGCAAGGATTAGTTTTTCAACAGCCACAACGTAACCGAGGAACGTCTCTCAAGGGCCAGTAAGTAAATTCCCCTGTCAGTAAGTCATCCCCACACCGAATAGCCCCCGCCACTCCGCACTCATATATGCGCCCCACCGCACCACTTACCCTAATTTTTCCAATAAAGTCACAGAGCTCAGCCAGCCATTGCTCTCCAGCCAGCAGACAGGGACATGCAGAAACACTCGCAGGGGCCGTATCCAAGCACAACAGGAGGACACCAACATGCAGGCACGCACACGCAAACATCCAAAAACAAACGGACGCTTGCGCGCACTTTCTCCGCCACATCATTATCATATACATATTATGAAATATTAAATCACAGAAAAGAAACTTGGGGATTTTTGCATGCATGTGCACGCCCCGTGCACAGAGACGCAGTGTGATATATCAGTGGGTTGGAAAATAAGTTGTGGAGATGCTAATGAAGTTTGTAAAGCTCCAATACCAAAAAAAAACCATCCTTCTATCATTAAAAATGTCATCACGAGCTAAATACGCCTGCCTGAAATACTTATAAAACCCTTTACCCTTGAGTTAATGCACCAACAGAGGGAAATTTACACTTTGTGTCATACGGGTATGTGTTCGTATGATTTTTTATTTTTAATCAGATTGTGTAGAAGCTTATAAAAAAAAAATAGATCAATATGAACCGGTTCTCATTCATTCGCTCAGACTGACAAAGAACAAATACATGTCGACACGTGCCCGATGCAGCAGCGCGTCTAATCATATCGTGAGGTGCTTTTTTTTCGGAGGTGGTCCCCTGCTACACAGCTAGGCTACATCGGTCTCGTCGTATCCTACCTGTCCGTAGCCAGCTGTCAGCCTGTAACCCGATGCCTTTCCCTGTGCGTTGCGTTCGGCATTAAATGTAATCCTGCGGTGTGCTGTTCATTAAACAGCGCTCCGCAGGCCAATTTGCCCCCATTCACATCACGCATAGCTAATGATGTGCGCACCGGGACTTCTATCAAAGTCCTAAACCGAGTGCCAGTAAAACGTGCGATCGACCTCACAGCCTTAAATTTCCCGAGACAGAGCCCTTTTTCACCTCGGTAATATTCAGATGAATAACTTTGATAGCTCCTCGGCAAATTGAGATGACATCGTCTGGTCTCTTTCCTGCCTTCAGGAATACTGACAACAATGTTTTTGTCTCCGACACTGCCCACAACTGTGTGGGGACCACAGAACAATGCAGTGCAACAGGGTGTTTGTTTTTGCACTAAGACCAGGGCCCGGTCCCTGACCACACAACTGCAATCAACAGCTATGGGATCAAACCGGGCCTGACAGTCTAACCATGGTTTCTCTTCATGCCTTGACAATATTGTTGCACGGATGACAGCTCCTGCATCATATTGCTGCACTGGCTCCTAGATGCTTTCCACATTAAAATCAAAACCTTGACACTCACTTACAATACAGCATCTAAATCTTCCCCGACATATTTGTTAACCCTCATCCAGCTCAACGCTCAAAGCCACTCGCTGTGCTCTGCCAGTGAAAGGCGCCAAGTATATACCATTTGGTTGCCCCAAGTCACTAATCAGACTCTCCTCTGTGGTAGCGCTGTGGCGGAATGAATTGCTAAACTCCATCCAATCTGGAGTCTCTCTCTGAGCTGGTAGGAAAAGACTAAAGAGGAGAGCCTCGCCAGCCCAGGCAAAGGTGTCTAATTAGTCGCTTATCAAGTGACGAGTGTGACACATCGGGCGGAGAGCTGCCGCATCTCGATGAACCTCGGGCCGGGAAAAGTGTCTCATTACCGGGTAACCCCACGAGTGTCCGGCTGAATGCGTGTCATAGGCCACATGTAGAATCTCTTCATATTAACGATTAACTTCACGAGATACTTGAAGTACTTCACATGAAGCGGCGACCCTCCTCCAGCCTTGAGGGGGCAATCCACTGCTTTCCAGGACAGAACAATGGGCTCTGACACGGTGGTGCTGACACACACCTCAACCGCTTCACACACCGGTGCAAACCACCGGTGGAAATTATTCGCCGATGAGGTCAACAGGGCGGAACGTCCACGAACCGTAGGTCTCCTCGCCGGACGGTCGCTACCCTCCGACGGTGCCTCGAGATCCTGTCAATGAAAATAACGAACAAAATCGGTCACAAACAGAGGCTCGAATGGATCCCAACGCCAACATGAAACGTGTTTGGCTTAGAATGCAGACATATCTCTGGCGCTGTTTATACAGAGATCGGATGGCTCATAATAACAAATCCAAGACCCCGTGCTCCCACAGCAACCCCCACAGAGCCAAGTCAACAAAGCACACGGAGAAAGAATGAGCACATTTCGGCAAACCCCCCAGGATCCCTGTGGGAGTGAGGAGCTGGTCCGCCCGTCCACGACCTGAAGGAAATCTATATTTTTCTTCTGAAATCAACAGTCGGTCGGCCAAGGTTTCCTTTCAAGAGCGGTGCGAAACACACCCTTCTTTCCATCAACATGGGAATCACCACCCTGGTCTGCTTCTCCCTGGGCTGTGACCCGGGTGCAACCCCAGAATGATCAGGTCCTTCAGCATCTCCAGATACGGTCACTCCTCGTTTAACCGCGATGATTCGTTCCGACGACCACGTCGTTGAGCGAATTCGTCGTAAAACGAATGATTCCCTTTATGTCGACTCAACTCGTCATATATATGTAGTGTACCACGTAGCCTTGTAGCCTTTCGGTAGGCTAGCCCAGCCACGCTGTTAGCGGTTGTTTACTATCTTCCTCATGTTGCTCGATGATCTTAAGCTTCGTTTCTAAATCGGTCGCTCTCCTTTGCTTCTTGGTAGAAGATCCATGAGCAGCGCTAGCCGCCTTTCTTTTTTCCGACATCTTCAGGGGATAATAAGTATCAAAAGCACTGCGGAAAAATTGGAGGTAAATACGTTAATGGTAACTGAATGAGACTTGAGGGAGAGAAGATGCCGGCTGTATCTCAGCCTCGGCCCAACTTATCGTCCAAAGGACCTCGACATGTTTTCGTGAAATTAATATCGGTCAAAGTCGACAACGCTCTGAGTTGTCGTCGACCGAGTACACCGCTAAGCGAGGAGTGACCATCGTCTCATCCTCACCCGGTGCTTTCTTGACGACCTCACCTCCACCACGGCTATGGAGGAGGGCAACTCAGAGTCCTCCAGCGCCGCCTCCTCCACGGAGGCCTTGCGGGTCGGGCTCAGAAATTCCTTTCCACTACTCAGCGATGTCTCTGGTCAAGGTAAGTGAGGTCGCTCAACTGTTGTGAACAGCTCCAGCGGATGCCCTTCGCACGGAGCCTCGGGATTACGTGTTTCCAATCTCCGCAGGAATGCAGATGAAATTCCCTTGGTGTCGTGAACTGAAAACCTCGAGGACGGAGTCGTCCACCAAACCTTCTCGGTACACTCGTACGAACCGTTCGGTTTCACCTCTTGGATTTAGCTGGCGTTCAGTTTGAGTTCCTTCCAGTCTCCTCTCGAAGGGTTTCTCTGTCGTTGCTTTAAGCGAATGTTGAAATCTTGCAGCAGAACCGTGGAGTCACCAGCCGGCGTCCCGTCGAGGTCACAACCCAGTGACTCCAAGAAGGCTGAACGCTCGGACGGAACCGCATACAACCTTTGGAGATCTCCATCCCACCCCACATAATTGCAACCCTTTACTTCAGCAGGGAAAAATCCAGTACGCTGGCACGCAGATGACGAGTTGCGAATATCCCCACACCCACCCTACACCTTTCAACCTGAGCAACGCCAGAAACGAAAAACGGAGTCCGACCCCTCTCCAGAAGCACGGCAACGTAGGGTCCAACTATTTCTAGCTGCTACGGCTCTACCTCTTGCACCACCTCAGGCTCCTTTCTCGCCAATGAGGTCACATTCCGCGTCCCAGAAACCGGTTCGCCGCACAACGGGCCGGCAAATACAGGTCATCACCTCTGTCTGCCACCCAAAATACATTGCACCAGACCTTAATGTTTCTAACTATGGGTGGCGAATCCACAAGAGAACGGCTCCATGTCATTTGTTCATGCTGTACCTAGGTCGCCTGGGGTTGGGTCCGGCCACCAGGCGCTCACTGGCGTGCTCCCTGTCCAGGCCTGGCACCAGGAGGGCTCCTCATTGTATCTATTCCGGGGCGAGATGCTTCGCTGCCCTGTGCTCCATCAAGATCTTTCTAAATCGCTCTTAGTCTGGATCTACTTTGTCTCGCGGCCCCCTGGCAACGACGCCGATCCCACCAAGTCGTGTTTTAACTTGGTTATCTCCCGCTAAGATGCATTGGAATTATTTTATTTGAGTCTGGCGGCTAATTTTAAACAGAAATAAAATGCAGCGGCTATGAACGGTATGATATAACATCTTGATTTATTGTACACAGTCAACATGACTGTGAAACACGAGACGGCGTGCCCTAGTTTTCCCGCGTGGTGCCAGCAATACGCGAGGAGGAGTAAAGATCGTTAGCCGGCTCTGGCCATTTCGATAATATATAGTTATTAGTCGAGCATGACTTCACCGTTTTTGCATTCGTTTTCACACTGTGAGGATCTGCGGCACATATGCGGCAGGAAAAAACAGCTGATTCACACAGTCGGCTGCCATGTATTCTGAGTTTACTGGTCTTATTCACGGGGTTAGTGTTTGCTCAGTGTTTTGTTCACCGTCCTTTGCGCCTGACACGTAGACATGTGTTTATCAGAGCTTTCTAGTAAAAGCGGCGCCCTGCATTTAGAGAACCGGCTCAATAAGAACGGCGAGGCCGAGTCCAAGACATGTAACCGCGCACCAGAAAACCAAGACAGCAATGTGTAAGATATTAACACGTCAAGCGCTGGTATGTCAGCGTTCCCTTGACGTCACGCGTGGTCATTGAATCCATTGAGCTTCCGTGGGTATAAACAAAACAAGGCGCAAAAACGTCAACGGTACTAACCGCCACGATTGCCACACGGCGCTCAGAACGCGCGGGGGTCAGGTGCCCGTCACACAGTTTATCACAACATTGCAAAACCCCGACCTTTTGATTCTCGCAAAGCCCTGAAAATGAGGTTTTAGACGTCCAATGGTAATGTCATTCAAACTTTCCCCTTCAGCTTTAATTAATCGCAACCTGGAATTGTTTTCTCGAGGCTTAAATTGGTTCAGCCTTGTGATATTTGGCCAGGATGAGTACCGAAAACGTGTGTGTGTGTGTGTATGTGTGTGTGTGTGTGTGTGTGTGTGTGTGAATGCGGCACGGATGTCTGTCTTTTTGATCTTATTGTTGTGGAATCCGATTCAGCCTATGACATGTGTGCTTTTAAGATGGGAAATAGAGAGTCCATGAAAGTTTGTGCGTCACATTCACACGAAATACAAGCTGTATGTGCACAAGGTCTGGCTTTGCCGTGCGGGGGAGAGCTCAAAGTGCACGGAAGGCTCGTGTCTCACACTAGGCTCTGCGCTGCAGGCCCGCATACGCTAATTAGACCTGATATTCGGGCCGATGTGCGTTGATTGAAAGCAGGCTTATCTAACTCGGGACTGGATCTTGTTGCGCTGCTGCGAAATGCCTCGAGGGTGTCATTTTGTTTCCAGGCGCCGGTTTTAAGGTCACTTTCACGGTCTCCAAACAAATTTCTTCGTTCCCGATTCGGAGAATGTAAACCGCTTCGGATCTTTGGATATTATTTACCAACATATCGAGGGTGTAAAGTGATGTGCGGATTTGTGATCTTGCGCACGAGCGGTCGTCCATGTGGCGACAGCCCCGGTTCTGAGCAGAAATGAGCGGCATGCGACAGATAGCGCCGGCCGCGGCGCCTCGCCAACCATCCCAGATCCTCCCTGGGCGCCTCATGCAGTATGCAGCCCGCGTCGGATGTGCTACGCTTTAGTGCCTCGCTCGAGGAATGATAACAAAGAATGGGCGCCTCGAACTCCCCTTTTCTGTTTCGCTTTCCTTTTATCGTCCGTCTTTGTCACGAAGTTTGAATTTGGGGAAAACGCTCTCATTTGCTATCCTTCCCTCTCAGCTGCCTCGCTCTCATAAAATGGATCACCGGGGAGGCACTAAGATGGCAGGACAATTACCCAAAGAGCTGTTTTCACTGGAACTGCAATCAAGCATCTGGAAGGCTGAGCCATCCATTATCAGGCTTTTAGCCAAAGTTTAACTATTTTCCATTGAGAATGTTTCCATTGTTTTCAAGCAGATATTCTGTTTAGGTGAGGACCCCGGCGGGAATAAGGCTGGAAGCCACACTTGAATTCACTTTCGTCGGACAATCCAGCGGCTTTTTAGGGAGAGCGTTCTCATTAGCCTCCCGAAGCCTCGCTTAATTCACGTGAAAACACCGTGATGGGTCAGAAGCCCGCCTTACCGGAATTTCGCCGCAAATCATGCAAGTGAACGTCGGCGGATAGATAGCGCGCGCGCGCGCGCGATGGACGACGGATCAGCTATTACAAGTTGTGTTTGGCCGCCGTGGGAATCGGCGATTTTAATTGCGTTATTTTGCGACGTGTCCCGCGGGAATGCGCTCTTCATAATTTTTATGAACAGAAAGCAACTTGGGGTACATCCCATATTTCATAAATAGCACTCATAGGCATCTATCATAAACCACCGTGAATTATGTCTTCATCTCATTATCGCTGCACTTCAAATTCCAAGTGTTTTTCTCTTTCCAGCTACCAGACGTTGTGTGACCCGCGAGCCAACGGAGAGACACAAGTCTAGTGTTAGAATATGCTGATTCAGCCATACTTCATTATAGTGTGTTTGAAAAAGAGCAGGCTCTGTTACTGACAGAGGATAAATGCAGGAGAGCTGCACGGTGGGTGACGTTGGTTTGTCCTGTGATTTAGCTACCATTTGGGACTTCTCACAGCGGTACTGATGCACTATAAAAGTCATTTCAGTAACGCCGGCCGAGGCCAGCAGTAATGATGTGTTGCAGTACGCCGACCACACTGCGGACGCCGCTTCACTCGCGGCCTCCCCAGACATCAGACGACGCGGATACACCTTACCGTGTTCGGCTGTGCCTCGAAATTAAAGCGAGTCGCGCCGTCGTGTCAACATTTCAATGCGGGATTATTATTACAGAGGACTCTCTGGAGGACGGAGGCGTCTGACGGACACTTCGACCGTCCAATCGCGTCGTTTCACTTTTACGCCGTACCTCGTCATCCGATTCTCTTCCTCCCTCATCCTTCCTCCCAAGCTGCCTCTCCTCTCTGTTGACAGCTTTGCTCTGTTGAAGCAGAAGAAGAAGAAGAAGAAGAAGAAGAAGAAGAAGAAAAAAGAAAAAGACGCAGAATTACTGAGTAAAAGGGAAAAAGAGCGCAAATAACAGCTCTTAGAATGTTTGGATTATGAAACCAGAACATTAGTACAAACCATAATGGCTGGCCCGGAGAGCCCAGCGACTCTCCAGAACTTCACTCTCACAGGCAATGATGTAACGCCAGCCATTTCATATGAAGCATTTGCTTGTTGCACTTCTCAAAGTCTATTTATACCACCTTCTTCTACTCAGAATAAAGCGGCCTATGTTAGACTTATGCTCTTTAAATAGCATGTTTATTTAAGCCGACTGAATTAGAATACAACTTTATGATGTTGAAAGCGTACTATAAGTCTGGAAAACTTTAGGTTGCCTAATGCTTGCAGAGTCAAAAAAAAAAAAAAAAAAAAAAAAAAAAAAAAATGCCAGCTATTTATCACCGGAGACGTGGAAAGAAGAACTATTATGTCACAAGAGCCGGCATGTTGGTGATGATTCCTCGTACCCAGATATCTATATATAGCGAGTCACACAGGCGTCTCACTCAACTGGCAGGTATAACCTGCTGTGCCGTCCACGGTAGATACTCCACTACTAGAAAGTATTGTGTGTGTGTGTGTGTGTGTGTGTGTGTGGCACGTGTGTTCGCGGTGCCAACCAGGCTTCGGAGTATACTACACTGCAGAATAAACAAGTCTGTCTGTGTTCACGGTCTGTAATTAAAGACGTATAAAAAGTGCACACGCACACAGCACCAGCACCAGCGCACATCACGGCCCTCGCCGGGTCCGAGGCCTCCGCAACAGCTGACCCAAACCGCCCGTCCGGCCCCCCCTCCCTCCCCCGCGCGAGATATGAAACGTAAAAACGCTGCATAGAAAGCTGCATGGGCGTGGGCCGCTTGGCTCGCCCGGGCGCAGCCGAAACGTCTTTTATATAAATGCTGCGTAATAACATGCTGCCGCTTCGCAGGGCCCGCGCCGGCGAAACTCGGTCGGACAGCGCGGTGCCCCCCGGTATCGGCCGCCGCCGGGCAACCTTGACGGCGCGGGCTTCTATCAGAGGGTAATCAGACCCGGCCACCGCGCCGCCGCCTCAACCGGAGGAATAACCTAGAGATGAGAAAAGACCGCATCACGCCGAGTCCTGCCAGAACCCGTCTCCGACACAGACATAGTCCAGCGGCTCATAATCTACTCGGAGATGAGCTCATCGGGGGGGGGGGGAGTCCGCCTCAAGACCTCACGGCTCAAAGATGACAGCTACCTTTCTGAGAGTGCGGTCTTGGGGGGCTCTCGGACGAATTATTGGGATGATACATTACATTTTCCTCTCTAAACATGATATTATCTTAAACCCTCGCTGGACTAGGGGTCAGCCACTGCAATTTTGGTCAGCGAGCCTGTTTTACATTTAGTTCCATACAATGAACAGAATGTATATTATACAAACATTGTGGATTGTATAAACTGTATATTACAGAGAGCTGGAAGAATGTAAATGCTGACATAGCTTATGCGTGTGTGTGTTGAAGTCAGATTGGTGTGTGTGTGTGTGTAGCTTGACTTTGAGGGACTCACTATTATAGTTTCTGACCAGATTTTGCCCTCTGGTGGTAAAATTTGGGCAGCACTGTTTCTGCGCCCCCCCCTCCCTCCCCCTCCCCCTCCCCGGACAAGTGAAGAGCATCACCGACGGCCCGGGAACCGGCGCCGAACGTCTCACGGCCCCGAATCATCGACGGGCCGAGCGGGTCCCGTCGAAGGAAATGCAGAAATGTGTGTAACTTCTGCAAAGATAAACACCTGCAGCCCGGTGCGAAAAGCAGCGATTGTTGAGTGGTTGTAAAACTGTGTGTGTTTGTGTGAGGGTATTCATGCATATATGTACGTCCCCATGTGTGCGTCAGTCACCAAACAGATCTGCCCGGAGCCACTGATGGTCTACAAGTCCCACGCATTTCCCATGCTCGCTCACACCAAGCAGCGAGATCCACCGCTCTCTCTCTCTCTCTCTCTCTTTCTCGTCCCTGCTATGTCTTCTCCTCTCCTGTCTTTCACTCCCGTCATCACCGCTGTCATTATCGTCCCACTTTGTTTTCTGCAGATTTTAAGCCTGACCTCATCTCTGGAAGAGGATAATTGCTAAATGGGGACACAATGTTTTAATGGTGATTTTGAGGTCAACAGCTCACTCACGTTCCCCGGACGTTTTTTTTTTTGTTCTCTGCAGTGAATCTTGCCAATGTTCTCCTGTCCCGTCCCCCACCCCAAAACCCCCCCATAACCCGACCCCACCTCCACCGCCACCACGCGTATACACCAGTCCGTAGTGTAATTGCTTTGGGAGTAATCACTGCAATCTCTCACTGTCGCTGGAGTTGGCAGGGCAGCGTCCGCGCGCCGCCTCTCGGAACATTGTGTCTGCGCGGGCGCTATGTAAAAGTTGGTGGCACAGTTTTATCCCGTTATTAAATTTATTACGTTTAATTCATGCCAAGGCTATGTTGCGCCCTCGGCGAGCTGCGTGAACGGGGCTGCGTTTTTGACGTGAAACGTACGATCGCTCCCGAAAAGATATAATCATGGTTTGTGCAGAGCTTTTATTCGCGCGCGGACGGAGCGACTGCACTCGGCCGGATGAGGGCGACCCGCTTCGGCGTGGGCGAGCGGTGGTAGATAAGGTGGATGGAGATGGGGCTCACAGCGGTCGCGCTGGTATTCCACCAACCTTGAGCATTTAAAACACTATCCTCGTGGAAGCGGTGCGAGGCGTCGGGTGCGGAGGTCGAGGGAGGGGGAGGGGGGGGTCGATCTTGACATAGATCACATATCCGGACCAGCGTGCGACAGAGTCCGCCTTATGAGGCGAAACCCCCGGCGTGACTCGTGGCCACGTGTGAATAAAACAAGATAAGAATAATTGTCTCTTTGATTCCTGGGAAATGATGGAAAAGAAGTACATTTTTAATTGGACCAGACACATCCCTGACCGATCACTACCCTATTCATTCCCGAGTAACATCCATCACTGCCCTGTGTGTCAGTTTGAAGGAGCAGCATTTAGGGAATGTAACTCATGTCGTACGTGCCTCGAGGTTGCCACAGAAATTAAGCACATAGGTGTAAAGAAATGCCTCAGTCTCTCCATGGCTCCCTCAGTCCAGTCCTGGCAGTGTGCTGGTGAGGCCCAGGGCCCAGGAATGCTGTGCCCATCTGTCAACATGAAGCTGCCTTCCCTGGCAGATGCCACAGAGAGGATTTTGTAACCTGTCCCTGGGTGGATTTCACAACGTGGCTTGTCGGGCCTCGGGGCCGCGGGAGGATTGTGAGCTTGGATGTAAACGTGGGTGAACATATGTGTTTGGGTACATGGCGCTCCCTCCCTCCCTCCCTCCCTCCCTCCCTCTCGCTCTCTCTCTCTCGCTCTTTTTCCGTCTCTCTGGTTGGTTAAACGCCGAACAGTTTGACTCTGTTGAACTTACTGTTGTATATCTAAAAAAAAAAAAAAACATATCTACCTGTCCGGCGCTCATGACCTCAACCCTGCCCTCTTCTCTTCTACCCTCGTATCTCTTCCCGCATCTTCTGCGCCGTTCCCGGAGGACTGATATTTATAATGAATGGCGTTCTCTATACGGGGCCTGAATGTGTGTGGTCGAGCCAAGGGAGCACCACCTGAGTGATGATTCTGTCTTCCCAAGTCTCTCTCTCTCTCTCTCACATGCACACACACACACACACACACACACACACACATACACACATGCCTGACCTGCTCGCAACACAGTGACTTGCTGTATCGGGCCTCTGTGGCAGGGGCAATTAGAAAGGTCCAGACGGAGCACAAGCTCTCTTCTCATGCTGTCCCCATTAGAGACGGAGAGACAGGCAGTGTGGAAAGACGGGACGAGGACACACACACACACACACACACACACACGCGTAAACACAGACGGGCTCAGTGGCTGCAGAGGTGACTTAGTGGCACAGGGAAACAGTCGCAGCAAACGTCTCTGTGAACGCTCTATTCATGGGTGTGCGACCGTCCCGCCGGCTGCGGAGCCCTCACGAGCACGCTCCCGAAACCCCGCCATCACGTGAAAATAATCGAGCGCTCTCGGACGGGAGCGACGTCTGATTTGTCGAGCCGCGGCGCCGGAGCCAAGAGGATGGCACAATGACTGATGCTTTGAATGCTGTAGAATTTGCCACACAATTAAAAATGATGAAAGTGGACTCCTAGTATGTGAACAATGTGTTTTTGTGTGTGTGAGCCCGGGCACGCAGATACACAAACCACCCACAAATTTACTTTCTACCGCGGGTTTTCGGCGCTCGTCGCCGTTCGGGCCGTGCCAAGGACTCAGAGTTCCCCCTGGCGTCTGCCGCGCACGACAGTACGAGCGTGCGTTTCCGCATGTGTGTGCGTGCAGATCTGATAAATGGCAAAGGGCTCATCCTTGACCAGAAACGTGCACGGAGACCAGCGCTCTTTCCACACCGCCTTTGTCTCCGCATGAATTATCCATTGAGCCAAGTGTGGTAATCAAGCTGCCTGGGCAAGCTTTATTACAAGTTGGTGGATGTCGGTCTGTTAGCCCTTTGGCAAAGCTCTTACCTCATTTCTCGGTCAACTCCAATTGCATGGAAAAAAAGAGCAGTCGGCAAACGGTCTCGGGAAGGCTGCTCGAACCCGGGGCCATAAAGTGACGGCAGGAGGGGGGCGACGCGCCGTATATCCTGCTCCCGCCGTTCATACCTGGATGATTGACAGTCGAAAAAGGAGAAGACGTTGGCGACGCTCGCATTCTTCTAAGGAAGCATTGAATTATTTTTTTGCATTTCGTGTTAAATACTACTCCCGCTCCCCCACTCGACCTGAAAAAAGACAGACAGTTTGTGGGAATGGATGTGAGAAAGTTACAATGAGGTACTGCCCTCCTGTGGTGGCTCTTTGCAGCGAGGAGGATGCAGGCGGATCATGCAACAGGCTGCGTGGTGAGCTGCACGCCGTCTTTCAGCCGCAGACACCCCCCCTCCGATGTCTCACACACACACACGTGTTTGTTACACCCATGCGGTGATGCAATTTCAAAAGCGGTATAAAACATAGGTCAGACTAGACCGAAGCTTCTTATCGAAGTTGTAAGATCATGTGGAAAGGTGGTCCGGAAGATAAACAAAGGGCCCGCGGAGTCGTCACCGACAAGCACGCCGGTGACTTCACCGCCGCCATGTTTGTCGGCGCGAAGAGAATTAAAAGAAAAAAAAAGAAACAAAGTAAGATGGATAAAGAGGGAGTTCTGGATCTCGATAATATCTGCGCTTCATGGCACTCACTCTTATTAGCGCGGATCCCCAGAAGCCCCGGCTCGGCGCCCGTCTGCTCGCGACTGCACATATATTTCCACTCAAAAGCACATTCTCCGGCCGTGAAGTCACGTCCCATCGGCCGACTGCAGGGGGAAACTGGAACGGGGGGGGGGGGGTTCGTTCTGGCACCGAAAACCACCAGGTGGCATGCAATATCCGATAATTAGCGGGAGAGCCTCATCCACATGTGGCGTTCTTTCACCGCGGGAGTCGCATTTATCGTCCGCGTTCGACTCAGATCGGACAACGGATGTTTAAACTCGGTTTTTCCTTCTGAAAATCAGTTTCCGCAGCCGCTGGGGGAATCTAGGTGAGATGTCTTACTGCTGCCGCGCCTCACGTTTGTTCCCCCGGGCTGGAACTTCATCTGCGGAGCCATGTAGACAAAACTAAAACAGGTGCACGGGGGAAAGCCGTAATCTCACGCACCCCGGGGCCTTCGCGTCACCTTGAACCCGGAGGAGGAACGTATGAAGCCTTGCCAGACCTCTGAACACGACCTGGGGAGTGTGTGGGCCGAGGCAGAGCAGCGCGAGAAGATGAAGGGGACGTCGCCCCCTCCGCCAATGACAAGACAAATGATGCATGGACAGATGGCGCTTGACAAGGCCGCCAAGGGGGGGGGGGGCGTTTCAAACCTGGCTCCGGATGAGCGAGGGTTTACGATTACGACGATATCGTGCAACGCATGACCCGGCGAGCCGAGCGGTGAGTGACCTTTTGTCGCAAGGGGACACGGGACGACAAAAAGCTCATTAAAACGACACAGCGGAGCAAATCCCCGTGGCGGGCGCGTGTTCCCCGAACTTCCACCCGGGGCTTTTCAACCGAGGACTTTTCTCCAAATGAGCAGAAATCCAGATCCGAATTCGACGGATCTCACTAGCGTGGCTGGTATGATTTGAAAAAGGCCGCGCGAGGTCGTCCGGTGCGACTGGGAGTTGGCGTGCCTTGCTCGAGGGCGCTGCCGCTCGCAGACGGGAGGAGCCGGGGGATCAAAACGCCCGCCCTACCGGGTGAGATGGAGACGCTAAATGATGATCTGGGACTAAAAGCAGATTTACCCGGAGGGGCTGAGGAGCGGACAGAGGAGGAGGAGACGCGAGGATCGCGGCGGAAATTCGGGACGGGAAACATTTCAAACTCAAATGAGATGTTTTTTTTCCCCAGTTATGGCACGTTAGGACTGAGGAGGAACTGAATGTGTATTTCGGTGAAAAATCAAAAGATGTTTTTCCGAAACCCATTCGTCTTTGACGTCCAGCGATTGTCAACAAAATTGATGAAACTTCAAATAATCCAAGGACAAACTACATGAATGCTTAACAGCTTTTATTCGGATGAAGTCCCTTCTTTCTTTTTATGTGTTATCCAAACACTCGTGGGAATTATTCTCACTGTGCACGCACTGATGGGTAAATCTTGAATTCAGACCCTTTTTTGAATTTTTCTTTTTTACAAATGAAGGACTTCAAACTGTTTGTGGGGTCTCCTCTATCTACATCTATAATTCTATAATCTGTTAGGTAGGGGAGCGATAAGCTCACCACTCGCTCCCGCGGCCTTCGCCCCGTCTGCAGGTACATGCTCGGGACAGATATTTGTCAAGATAATGATCCCTGAGAGGTCTGCCTTCCTCGAATAGCTCGGCACTGAATGGACTGTCTCCTGTGAGCTCACAGCAAACTCTCCGGCCGCCTGTTTACACCACGGAATCCACAGGTTAATACAGGGGCTTTTAAGTGAGAGATAATAGCTGCTCATAACTGTGGTGACGACAGCGTCTCTGGTTCACGCGGGGCGGCTGCTTTGCTTTTTTTTTTTTTTTTTTAAATGCAATACAAACTGGGCTCAGTGAGCCTGAATGGGAGAGAAGATTGATAGCAAAACACAAACAGTTTCCTTTTACCTGTCTTTAGGTGGAACTGGTCATTTATCATCTCTTCCAGGTACCATTTGCAGATGTTGCTATTATCGTTGCAATCGTTGTTCCTGACGCTCTCCTGGGTGCAGGGATCCAGGAGGTCCTCCACACCAGCTGCATCTTTCTCCTGCCAAAGATGGGTTTTAAAGATGCATGTTAGGTTTGGTTTCCATTGATATCTTTGGTGTTTCGCCCTTTGAGGCCACTTGTGAAGACTAAACAGGCAAATAGCAATTAAAAAAAACAAAAAAACAAACAAAAAAAAAACATTGTTACATATCCAAAATTATTATGAAATTAAAAATAAAATTATTATTTAATAATACTATATATATATATATATATATATATATATATATATATATATATATATATATACATATATGAGTGTGTATTAAATAATAACATAATTATCTTTAGGGCTGTTCCCTCCAGGATTATATATAGATATAAAATAAAATAAAAAAGTAGTAATAATCATCATCATGATAATAGTTCATCATTACTATTATCATTACTTACTATATATTATTGACGTTGCTATTATGTTGTAATTAGCATTTATAATTTTAAATTTAGCTTAAAATATATTTATAATTTTGCAAAGAGTCTGTGAGGTGCTCTTGACTGTGTCATAAAGAGCCTTAGATAAAACGTATTATTTTAATGATTATAAATAACATTATTACTGGTATTACGGTATATTACAATATACTGTAATAATAACAATAACATTTTATTCAAGGTACCTTACTCTGGAATCAAAGACATCATACACTCAAATGGATTTACACAAAATACAGATTAAAAAAAAAACAATAAAAAGACTATCAGTGAAAAAGGGGGTAAAATTAGAGAAATAAAAGTGACAGAATGTAATGATATATTATTGTTATTATTATTATTGTTGTCGTTATTAATATGTTATATGTCAATATTAATTTATGAACCGGTTTTAAAATCAGGCTTATAACACCATCTGATCTATTCCACCCGACTGTCCACTTCATCTACGGCAGGAATCCGATTACTTTCCTGACATCCTTGCATTCAGATGCAAAAACACCAAAAAACTACAGTGCAAATCGTGTGTGTGTGTGTGTGTGTGTGTGTGTGTGTGTCCACAGGTGTGTGTCCGCAGCGTGTGAAATGTGTGCAATGTCATTCCTTGCAGGATTACGTCCAGATGACTTCATTAGCGCCATTACTAAACCGTTAGTGCTGCTAAATCACCCGCAGGCCTGCAGGCCTCTCCGAGGTGGGGGTCGGTTCTGCACACACACACACACACGCACACACACACACACACGCACACACACATTGAGAATGGGTACTCCGACACGCATCCCTCAAAATACCCGCGCCTTTGCCGCAGCGGAAGTTTTTAAGCGGCCTTATCTGGCCGTTTATCTGCGCCGGAGACGCGCCGCGGAGAGCCGGGTCAAAGGGCTGCTGCTGGCGGCCGGACGGAGCGTCAGGGGCCGGGAAACACATGCCAGACCCGCGGCGCACGATTCCCAGCCGGCGGACACCGATTCACCGGGTCACTTCACCGGGATCCGCGCGTCTCTTTTCTCAATGGCGCAAAAGCTGCGTGGGAATCAATCACGATGGAAACTAACCCCCTCCCGGCTTCCACCCGAGTTTACTTTATTTCTCCAATTCTTGCAGGACAGGACGTAAAAGACCCCCCCCCACCCACCCACCCACACACACACACACACACACACACACACACACACACACACACCTCTCCACCCCTCCACCCCCACGCCATCCATCAGCTGCCCGGCGCGCAAATACTCTCTCCAACTATAAACACGGTCCCAGGCGGAGGCGCTGGGCCCCCTTTCCCCCCGCGGCTGGGCTCCACGCAGGAGATAAAACAAACGATAATGCTGTCTGTCTCCGGCGGAGCGTCTCCGTGCGCTCCGTGAGCCGCCGAAGCCGTGGGTTTTGGCACCGCGACGCGGCCGTGACGCGCGGCCTTGTCCGCCTGTTTTTTTTTTTTTACTGCCGCCCATCGGCGTGATTTATTCTTTGTGATTGTTCACGAGGGGAAAAAAAGACAAATATCTGCTTTTTTTGACGGACAGCGTTACATACGAGGGTGTGTGTGTGTGTGTGTGTGTGTGTGTGTGTGGAACAGGAAAAAAGGGAAAATTTTGCGCAATACTTTTAGGGCTGCTGAGAAGCGGGTGTCACTCATGGCACTTTTTTTTTCCTGATAACTAAGGCCTGCGGCGTGGGTGGGAGCGTGCGTGTGCGCGCGCGTGCATGCATGTATGTGTGTGTGTGCAGGTTTGTTGTGGTCTGTTATCGCGTCCTGATAACGCAGACAGTGGCACCAGGGCTCTCTCGGGCGCAGACAGCACAGCGCGTCGCTCCTGGTTTCAGGTTCCGTGTTCGGGGCCACCGAAGCCTTTGTCTGCTCCTGGTCTGCTCAACTTCCCCCCAACCCGGACACACACACACACATACACACACTGTTCGCGCCTGCACATCCTATCACATCATCCTTGTCAGATTTTTCCAATTAACTAAATAATGAATTAGTCTCTGCACAGCGGGCCGTATTCACCCAGCAGATGATGGGGTCTGCGTGTGTGTGTGTGTGTGAAGTATTTAAATACACAAATGTAACGTTGACGTTACCGCACTTAAATCCTATGAACACCCGCCCATCTCATTTCACTCCGCCCGTTCATATAAGGTGATGAATTCTGATATTAGGTTGTTTAAACTGTCCCTGTTTACACTGTTTCACAAGCATGATTTAAAGATTATCAAGTTTTCTGATACCTAAGTGTATAATGATACAATACAATATGATTAAAAAAAGTCACATTATGATATAATAATAATTATGGTCTAAAAATAAAGTTAATGATAATACAATGTATCATACGTCATAGGATCTTATATCACATAATTTAAGTCTAAAATAATAGAAAAATAATATAACATAACATATAATATAATATAATGTGTGAGTCAGTGTTACTACATGCAATATGTGTTTTCTCGGGGATAAATGTTGTAAATATAATTCTAAAAAACAAAAACAAATACTGTGAAGCAGCCAGTGTCATGACTAGTCACTTTGATTCTAAAATCTGAATTTCGCTGATCCGTACTGGACATTTCGGATGATTGGTTTTGTTTAATCGTGTATTGTTTTACATTCACCAGAGCGAATACTCTGTGTGTGTGTGTGTGTGTGTGTGTGTGTGTGTGTGTGTGTGTGTGTGTGTGTGTGTGTGTGTGTGTGTGTGTAGGGGAGGGTGGGGTTCCATGTAATATAAAATGATACTATCCGTATGTTTCAAATATGAAATACAGAAAATAATAAAACAGGATTTATCCAGTTGTGCAAAAAGTGGACCGACTATTACCATCCCTGCAGGACCAGCGGGCCGGGCCCTGCGTGCACCTCTGTGTGCGTGTGCTCGTTTAGCATGCATGTGTGTGTGTGCATGCGTGTGTGTGTGTGTTGCTCCATACATAGGGTCCAGTGGCTCTTTTCCAACTCCTGACTCCTCAACGCGTCACCAGGGGAGGGTGTGTGTGTGTGTGTGTGTGTGTGAAACAGAGAGAGAGAGAGAGAGAGAGAGGCTTCACTAAGCCACCGTCTGGCTCGCCGAACCACCACTTGAGTCCAGTAAACACCAGCGGGAAGGCGGGCGGCTGCTGACGTCTCCCCCCGCCGGTTGACTCCCCATGACAGGCTGAGAGCTGGTGGAGATCGTGGCCATGTTCCCCAGCCCCAGCACCTCCACGCCCTTCTCCGTGAAGGACATCCTCAACCTGGAGCACGGTGATGGGGTGATGGTGTCCTCCCTGGACGCGTCTCCCCGGATGGACTGCTGCGCGGCGCCCATCACCTCCTCCGCCTCGTCCACCTCCATCTCCTCCTCCTCCTCCTCCTGCATGCTGGCCCGCCTGAAGCAGGAGCCGCATCGGGAGGCGCCGTCCGCGGCCTCGCTGTTCGGGGAGGAGGCGCCGGAGGACCGGAGCGCCAGGGCCGCCGCGCTGCACTTCGCCTCCGCCTTCTTCGGTAGGTCGGCCGCGGAGATGACCTCCGGGAAGGACGAGCATCCGGAGGGGAAGCACGGGAAAGGTGAGCCTCTGCAGGGGGGGAAGCAGAACCCGATCGAGGCCTTCCTTTCCATTGATTTTCCACCTAAAAAAATGCACATTTCTATTAAAATCCGATTCAGGTGTTCAGGAAAAAAAGATTAAAAAAATAACAAAATATTGCTTGCTTTGCACGATGGCAATAAAAACGTCCGAGTCTGTATGGCGTTACCAAAAATAATACATTATGAATGGTGACATTTCTACACTGCTCAAAAAAATAAAGGGAATACTAATTGAATAAATGAAATATTCTTAGATATTTTGTTATTTACATAGTTGAATGCGTTGACAGCAAAATCACACAAAAATGATCATTTGGAAATCAAATGTATGAACCAACGGAGATGTAGATTTTGGATATTATATCTTTAAAACAAGTCAAAATGAATCAGCGTCGCTTTCCAAGTGGACGGTTTGATTGACTGTTTAAGTGTTCCCTTTATTTATTTTCCATTTTGGCGCACATACAGCTAATTTCAAATCGCGATCGGAATGATTTAAAAAAAACAAAAAACAAAAGAAAAATGCAGCATAATTGCCGACATACTTTGAAAAGGCGTTCCTCCTTCTCCCCCTCACATGGCCTCGGTTCCCCGCGGAGCAGCGGCGTTCAGCCCGGGCCCGCAGCCGGCGGAGGTGAAGGCCGACGGGCCGGAGCGTCCGAAGGCGCGCCGGCGCCGGAAGCCGCGGGTGCTGTTCTCCCAGGCGCAGGTGTTCGAGCTGGAGCGGCGCTTCAAGCAGCAGCGCTACCTGTCCGCCCCGGAGCGGGACCACCTGGCCGGGGCGCTCAAGCTCAGCCCGACCCAGGTGAAGATCTGGTTCCAGAACCGGAGGTACAAGTGCAAGCGGCAGCGGCAGGACCAGAGCCTGGAGATGGTGTCCCTGCAGCCGCCTCCGCCGCGGCGGGTGTCGGTGCCGGTGCTGGTGCGGGACGGCAAGCCGTGCGTGGCGGGGGACGCGGCGTCCTACAGCCCAGCCTACGGCGTGGGGCACCTCAACCACTTCACCTACAACAACTACCCGGCTTTCAGCAACTACCCCAGCCCGGGATGCAACACGAACTACGCCTGCAGCTACCCGGCGGCCCCCGCGCCGGGCCCGCCGCAGGGGCCCCCCGCACCGGGGGCCTACGTGAACTTCGGGGTCGGGGAGCTCGGCGCCGTCCAGAACACCTTCCCACCCGGGAACGGCGTGGGGTCGTTACACGGCATCAGGACGTGGTAGAAGAAAAGGTGTGTGTGTGTCCAAGAGGCGTTCAATGCACACACACACACACACACACACACACACACACACACACACACACACACACACACACACACACACACACACACACACACACACACACACACACACACACAGACGTGTCAAGATTTTACGGGGTTCGTTTAAATTTTTTCGTATTTAATGATTTATTAACTTTCGCTAAACGTTCTCTTTTGTCCCCCTTTTCTTTCAACTCGAATTTAATTTGAGTTTCGTTGCATCAGAGCTTAAAATCATGTCTAAGAATATATAAATCACAAGGAAATGTATCCCAGCCGCAGCCACAAGTATCGTGTTTGTCTCAAGAAAACCTCCCTTAATAATAATAATAATAATAATAATAACAATAATAATAATGAACATAATAATAATAATAATAATAACTATAATAATCATACATTTGATGATTGGAAATGTAATCATAATTATTATATTACATATTTAATAGCTGTAACAGCAATACCACCAATAATAATAAAAATGATGTTAAATACATAATAATAAATTAGATGGTCAAATATTTAATAGTTATAATTATAACAACAGTTATCATAATAATAATAGTAATAGTCATTACAATTATTTATATTATAAAAATGATGATTCATCATTTCTGGGATTATTGGTCGATCACAAAGAAACTAATCTGAAATACCAAAAAGCGCAGGTCTAAACTGAGTTATGATTAATTTATGTCGGTTATTTATGTTTTATGACAGGCTGCGGCCGTAGATGATGTATTTCCCCCACAAGGTCACAAACTGGGTGAAGTGGTGTTCCATGTAAAGCGTGGCGCTGTGTGGTTTGTGTCTGCTTAAAATGTTCAAGAGGCTTTAATAAGACTTCCCTCACCGAGCGCAAACAAGACTAAAGGGTTTTTAGAAGTTTACACAGTTTACGGCCTGCTGTCATACGTGTGTGTGTGTGTGTGTGTGTCTGTGGAAGCTGCTGGGGACAAAAACAGCCGTGAGTGTGACCTTTAGCCAAAATGAAACATTTTCACTTGTGGTCTGCGGGACAAATATTAAAACTATTTAGAATAATAAAGGTCATGTGTATAAATTGGATTGTGTTTAAGCCGTATTTATAGTACGTGTGTATTTATAGACTGAACCCCATGTATTGTACCTAAACTGGATTTAAAAAAAAGGTTGTGCTTTATAAGAAGAAGTGTATTTTAGAAAAGGATGGATCTTTAAAAAAAAAGAACAAAAACAAATTTCTTCCATCGAGCACCTTCTGTCCAACATGTATTACAAGAAACTCGGTAATTGACAATCAAACACACCGAACAAAGAACTGAAGATCCAAATGTAATATAATATATATATATAGACTTGCCTTTTTTTAATCTAACTTTATATTAATCCTCTGAATATCATAGAATAACTGGTGAGTGAAACTAGTTCAGGGGAGGTTTTCTGAAAGCGTTTTTCTCCCAATATGACTTTTCAAAACTGTGCACGTCTGCTTGACGGTTTAAAGAACATGAAAAGGCTTTGTGAGGCCGCCCTGCCGCTTTGCCGCTCCTCGCCGTGTCGTTTCCGCTCCCGCGACAAAGCCACGCACTCTTCGTCACACTAAGTCAAACACTTGATTGACGCCAACGCGAGAATAGCGTAATTTGCTCGACAGAGAGCCAGAGGCCTCATTGAAGTGCGCGGTTATACGACCAGACCGGGGAAGCGGCCTCGCACAACCGCCGCCACTTTACTCGAGTAAGAGATGCTTAAACGTCTCTCCAGCCCCTCCGTGCACACTCTTGTCTTTATCTCATTTAAAATATGACAAACACACGGCGGCGGCGACCCTCGGCCAAAAACGGCGGCCCATACTTATTCGACGGGTAACGGTCGTTCGTGTCCGCATTTAGCGGAATAACAATGGCGGGCAAATTGCAGGGGAGGGTAGCAAGGTCACGTAGCCCCTCTGGTCACGCTCTCCTGTGAGGTGCTGAAAAGGCAGCGTCAGATAACAAATCCGCACAAACCTAAAAATATCCCTCCTCGCCCTCCACCCGCACTGGAAAGGGAGTGGGAAGCGGGCGGGATAATCTGCTTTTCCGGGTCTTATCTGAAGAAAGACAGGGATGCATGCTTTTCTGTCTCTGCCAGTGTGATTGCTGCCACCGCCGCTCTGCTGCGGGCCAGAGCCGCCGCGACGCGGCCCGAGAGAAACCAGACTGAGCGCGCTCAGCGGAGGTCGTTTTTCAGCCGAGTGCCAACGTGCGGCGTCGCTCCGACCGCCCGGACATCAAGCGCTAGGCTTCGGACCGCTAAAATTAAGGCATTTATTTTCCTTTCAAGCAGCATGATAATAAAGCAGCGGGAAGCCGCGCCGATTGTACAGCAAATGATCAGAAATAATTTAAAAACTCACCTGAAATGTAAAAATTATGACGCTTTTGTTGCAACGTCAATGTCGACGCGTTGACTTTCTTTCAACTCCAACTCACGTGTGACACCTAATACAACTTGATCACAATATCCTGACACTGATGCCAATAAAAGATTGCTACACCCAAGAAGCATTACTTGATTTGCTACCAATAACGGAATTCCACACAAATTACCCGAAAATGAAATAGCGATCGTTACCACAAATCTTATACGTGTCAATAAATATGGATTTCTCTCTACACCGGCTTGTTTCAAATCAGTGAAATGTGAGTTTGGGCCGCCAGTGTCAGATTATACGCGGCACATTATTGATAGAAATTGGCACGTGACTAGTTTTAACTTTTCAATACTCATCCTCGGCGGCCTCGCAGTCGGGCATCGGCTGCTTCCCCTCCCACGGGGGGGAGTAACTCTGTGCGCGCGCGATTGGACATGCAGCATTCGGAATGGCTCGGATCCCAGGCGCCCGCCGACGGCCGGCGCTCGTCAGAGGAACGGGAACAGTCGCTTTTTGAGGATGTAGAGGACGGTGGCGAGGAAGAGGGCCAGCGCCAGGAAGATGAGCAGTTTATCCGTCAGCTCCCTCCGGTTGTACTTGGTGATGAGCTTCCTGCCGAGCTGGATGGTCCCCGTCATGGTCTTGAATTCCTCGTTGGTCTCCTGGATGGTCCTGGAGGAGGTCGCTGGAGACGGACAAAAGAAAAACCTCTTTCATTTTTCTCACGGGAGGAAAAAGGTGAGTTTTATGTCCGGAAGGATTTTTAGTCATTCAAATATGCACGCTGAGTGTTGAAATAAATGTTAACTGCAAATCTCCCCCTCACATCGTTTATCCCTTGTTTCCACTTTATGCTTTTCTATGATTGAATAAAAACAAGTGTTGAAATACCATAATTTCCAGACTATAAGCCGCTACTTTGTAGCAGTAATTTGGACAATTTTGTAATTTTTGTAATTTTTTTATATATATTTCCCTTTTTTTCTTTTCATTTCTTTAATTTAGATTTATTTTAACTTTTCTCTTGATCCCCATGTGCCCCAAAATTGCCCCTCAGGAAAAAAATTAAGTTTTTCTTATTCTTTTTCCACACGCTTTCAACACTCCAACTTAAACAATGACTCAGCTAATTTATGGATTTTTTGGGGGGGGGGGTGAATAACAATCTCCATGACGGCAAAACATTTAGCCTAAGACGACAAAAGTACCCTGAAATTCTGAGGCCGTTTAATTCCGACACTATGAAGTCCACTAAAAATATGGATTTTTTTTTTTAAATTCTAAATTACGTTAGCTTATGATGTGATGTATTCCTAGATTCTCTCCGACAAAAATCCCTTTTCACAAACATGCTGTTTATTTTTAGCCTTTGCTGTTCATATTCAGGTACGCTCAATAGTCCAGAAGTTACGGTAAGTGTTGAAATAAATGTTAATACTTCCAATTACTACAAATTTCCCCTCCCATTTCAGGCATCCCTGGTTCCGGTTTCCGCTTTTCTATGTTTGAATAAAAACATATGTTGAAATAAATATCAATAATTCTAATTACTACATTTCTCTCCTCTGATGAATTCATCTCTGGTTCCAGTTTCCACATTTTCTATGTTTGAATAAAAACCAGGCGGCAGATAATTCTCAAACCAGGTGTCAGAACCCGTTCAACCTGCTCGGTGGCGAAGGCCTTCCCGCTGCGACCGCAAACCCACCGAGCGATGTCATGGTCTCCTCGCTCTGCTGCACCTGCTGGGCCATCATCCTGCTGATGCTCATCAGGTTCTCCGTGATGTCGCTGCTGGTCTGGGCCAGGCCCTCTTTGGTCATCTTCCTGGGAGAAACGCATTCTGGGGAATTAGACGCGTTTCAAGCAAAAAACGGGAACGCTCAGGTTTGGCTCCTTCTTGTAAACTGTCGCCCCACCTCTGCCTGGCGGCGCCGTCCGCCCCGCTGAGGAGCGACTGCTTCTCCGCATTGTCGATGGACAGTTTGCTAGCCAGGTTGGCTTTCCTCCAAGCCGTCTGGTTGCTGCAGAGACAGCCGTGGAGAAACATCTCAACCTTCACGCACTTCTGTCAAAGAAGGGGTCACAGATTTACCTTTAACGAAACTGGAGCTCGTCTGACCTGAACCAAAATCAATCAATCAATCCATCCATCCATCCATCCATCCATCCATCCATCGCCGCTAATCCTGAACTCGGGGTCGCAGGAGCCTATCCCAGCTATCGTCAGGCGCCAATCAACCAACCCCAAGAAACCACTCACTCACTCATTCCAGGCAATTTTTCCCAATTAACCTGCATGTTTTTGGACTGTGGGAGGAAACCGGAGAACCTGGAGGAAACCTGCGCAGACTAGGGTAGAACATGCAAACTCCACGTGGAAAGATCCCCTTATTGTTATCGAAGCAGGGTGGCTAACCTCTGCTAGCCACCGCACCGCCCCCTGAACAAAAATATTAACAACAATTAAAAAAAAAAGTGTTCCTGATGAAAAAAATTTTCATCGTTCGCGGCCTGGTCACAGATTCCTTTCAGAATTCCTCGGTGCGGCCAGAGCATTGAGAGGATCCGGTCCCTGAGGGGCCCGAACAGCCTCGGAGTAGTTTTTCTCTGGGTGTCTGGGATCTCCGTTAGAGCCGGGGTGAGAAGCTCTGCCATCCAGGATAATATTAACCAGAGGACCCTCCATCTGTTCAGGAAGCCTCCTGGACGCTGGTGAGGTGTTCCAGGGAGAGGAAGGGAGACACTGGACTGGGAACGCCTAGGGATTCCCTCAGAGGAACTGGACCCAGTGGGCGGGGAGAAGGAGGTCTGGGTTTCTCTGCTTCAGGTGCCGCCCCGGAGAGCCCAACACGGGTAAGAGGCAGAAGATGGATGGATGGATGGATGGATGGATGGATGGATGGATGGATGTTCCCGGCATGAACGATGATTCTCACTGAACCCGGCCTGGATGGAGCTGCATTTGTTCCGCAGGTTTTTCCATCTCCATGGTCTGTTCTGTTCGCTTCTGTTCCTCCTCCGTGTTTTATCTTTATTCTAAATACTCACACGTTTGAGGTGATGCGAGAAAACATTCCTAAATTTGACAATTTGGACGATGATAAGCTCCCAGAGACGACTTCCACCCTGATACTTGAGGGGACATTTCCCCAATTTTATCAGATCTTAAGTAGCAGCTGTTGAATCCAGCTTGTCTTAAGCAGGCAGATAAGATAAACCAGGAACTTAGAGATAGAGACATTCTTACAGACTGCAAGTACGGGCTCGGTCAATCATCTCAGCTCAAAATACTGACTATTATTATTGACGGGAAAAGTTACCGGCCGATCCCTCGCCTCTCTGTGACTGACAGGTATGTGATCAGTCGTTTAACACGTCTGGTAAACCTTCAAGTCTTATTGTTGTTTTGGTGAGCTTTGAACAATGATTGTAAAAAATAAAAATCGGTTAAATCTGCACACCCATTATTTTGACTTTCGGGCTGCTTATCTTCTCATTTGACTTGAAACGCAGCCATATTCATATCATCCCTCATACCAGCCGCATCATTTATATAACTACGCACCAAATGCATAACTTGTCTGTCCATTTATTTTGATTTTTATCAAAAACCTGGACACAATCCGAGCCGGGAGCTCTCGTTGCAAAATCTCACCGTGCCTGCACAATGACAATTCCAAAATCTTGACTCTTGATGTGCCCGGATGAAAGTGTTGTAATAATCAGAGTAGAAAATATGGCAAAGATGCGAGTCAGCTGGGAACCCCGGGGGTTTCGGCCGGAACGGCGGATAATCCGCTCACTCGACCGGTTCGGTAGTTGGATCCCAAATAGGTGTCGGACGACACAATGCTCGGCATTCACACGGGTCGGCAGATAATCATCTAAAAACCATCACCTGAGCATCTGCTTCCTGTGTCCCTCCACCTGAGCCATCAAGGCCTGCTTCTGCGACTCCCGGTCTTGCTCCATGGCCAGTTGTTCAAAATCCTGTCAATGTGACAAAGCGGGCAAAGCCGATTTCCGGCCGTGAAATTAATTTGCGGACGCACGGACAATTTTGAACGGAACATTGCTCCTCACCTGAATACGCAGCCGCAGATTGTGGAAACACTTTTTCACACCTGCGTTGAGTTCATTCAGCTGAATTTGAGGGCCGGCACACTCGCCGATGTCCTTCGGAAACAAGAGGGAGAACTTTTTAATATTATTATTCTGTGATTTGCGTTGTCACCGTCTCCGTGGAGCCGCTGTGGCAGAACGGGCGTCTCTCTGATCGCAGGGTTGCAGGTTCAACTCCCGGTTCCTGGGGAAGACCTGGTTCCTGCCTTGCATGGAAGCTCTGACCCATCGCTGTGTGAATGTAATACAGGAGGACGATATTAACTCATTCACATTTAAAGTTTGTATTTTAATTTTGATATATGATTAAAAAGGGGGTGGCAGGTTTTCAAGACTGTTGCGTTTCATTTTCAAGAGAATTGCCCAAAAACTATCAATAAAGATTGTAATATTCTGTTTGCTTTTTAATGCAAAATCACAGGCTGGGCCAAAAGTCTAATGTCTGCAATTTATTGACGCTCTCCATGATCCAAAGTGCATATCAGTGCTTCCAACGTGTTTAAAACTTTCTTCTATCTGGTTAAATCTGGTTTCCAATTTCTGGAAATGAGACTTGACAGTCCGCCGGGTTTGCAGAGCCGCTTCTTCCGGGGACGTCAGGAGACGCGGACAGCTTTGACCCGGGAGGACGAGGTCGGACGGCTGGGCGGCGCCAAGAAACCTTACCGGGGAAACATTCGCACCTGGATCAGAGCCTTGATTTCCAAGTCGTATTTCAGGATTTCTTGTTCGCAGATTCGGACGTGGACATCGGAGGCCGCCATGTTGCCAACGTCTGCAGCCGCCGCTACGGAAAGCGGGAGGGAAAAGTGCGCGTTTCGTCTCACAGAAATCCCTTCACAACTGGACAAGTTAATGATCTGCTAAAAGGAATTTTAAAGCGCAAAATACCGATAGGATTAATGAGTCGGTGAGATGGGAATAAAAGAAGCTTGTAATTCATTTTGTAGTTGTGAAAGTGAACCAAAAGGTCATGAGATGAGGAAAGATTTAGATTCACTGCTTCTCAACACTGCGGTTCAGATCCATCACTTCGATCGGAAAAGGAGTCAAAACATGAAACGTGCTACATAATTCATTGATGGCAAAGTCATTTATATCAACAAAAGCTTTAAACACAATATACAGAATATAAAGGGCATCAGAGTTAGCACTTTTATAAATTAGTTAAAGCACATAAAGAAAGATTTTTCAGATCGTCCTCTGTCCAGGCACCGCTGTGGGCGTCAGTTTAGGATCTGCGATTTGAAGGCAACTGTGAAGGAATGACGTCCGTGTGAAGTGAAGAGCTACGGCTCCACCGGCGTGCAGCGGGGGTGCAGCGGGGTCCCCCGTTTCCCTGGTCGGACAGAATCAGTTGGTATCGGCATTTCCAGCGGAAGGGGAAACGTATCGACAATACGTCGAAAGGTTTACCTGCGCAACCAGGACACCAGGTGGGAATTAAGGCCAGTGATACCTCAAGTACCAGATGGTTTCAGTGGACAGAGAAGGCCCCATCAGCGGGTTCAGCTGGGCCAGAATGGCTATGAGCCAGCTGGGGAACAGAGGATTTGACAATCGTTATCATCGACGATCACCCCTCAGGGATAATTACATTATTTCTGATTTCGCACAACTAAAAAACACATTTCCACATGCCTTTGTGTTTTTATTAGTGAAACAAACTCCCATAGATAAGCCTGTGGAGAGCAACGAGATACCAGGTGTACAATTGCAACCCGATGCACCGCGTAATGATTTATTTATTCAAGACGGATTTTATTGATTCCACGACGGGGTAGAAAAAGTGTGCAAACAGTGATCATGGAAGAATATGCAAATAAGGATACAGACACCAAATGAAGAGACTATGTACAATATGCACACTAGAACACAAAACATAAAAATATTTTAAAAAGGAAATAAAAGAGGGATTAAAAGAAGTGCCTTGAGTAGGGAGTGATAGTAGAATAAGTGAACACGATGTGGGTAGTAAAAAATGCTAATAGGTAAGGTGTCCTGGAGAATGTATAAATAGAAATATTGCTTGGATGAGCGTGGAGATAGTTGTGCAGAAGGATATTTTTATGTGATTCCTGTAGCAGCAAAAAACAAAAATCCACAGCCTGGTTGTCGGGTGTCAGAAGACCCTATATCATAGAATTGACCTTGAAAAAAAAATTTATAACTTTTTTTTTTATTATTTTGCAAGTGTGCAGGGCAAAAAAAAAGCCGATTACAGAGTTCAATATTAGTAGAGGTCATTTTAGGGAAGTATCAAAACAGTACAGTACATAGTACGACTTTTTCCATCCTCTCTTGACCTCACAGGGATACTGTCCAAACGCAACTTATATTACTGATTTGTGAAACATAATCAGGAAATATCAGATAAATCCTGAAGTTCATACTTACAACAGGTAGCAGCAAACTGCCGTTAACACCAACATAGTGACGATCACACTGTGGAAAACACGCAACATTGAAAACACACTCTGTGTACTTTAAATAGTTTTCTCTCTGGATCTTGTGATCATGTGATTTCACATATATATCCGAGAACGGGAAGTTACTGTGCGCATATTTTCCATTTGCTATATTTCCTTTTTCTTTTTAAGTTGTTTTAGGTTGTGAGCTCCAATGTGTAGAAAAGTCAAAACATGAGGAAATAAAACTTTCAGGGAGAGAAACTCGGGGAGCCGACTGCCGGGTTAGCTTCGTTAGTTAGCATTAACTTTTACTAACTTCAGAGTAATTCACTGACGTATTCTTCGTTCAGTTGAATGGTAACGTGAAATAATACATACAATAATCTAAATCGGAGACAATGTAACTGGAGTTTATTTATGTTTTTTTTTTTTTTTAAGGCGGTACAAGGAAAAACAAACACTTTTAAAGCTAACCCGAAAGCTAGTTAAGCTAGCAAACTCACCCCCTGTTGGGTCCCTTTGGGATAAACCAGGGCACCACCCCGCCGACAATCCCCCAAAACAGGGTCATCACCGACATGGATATCACGAAACTCAGCTCTGCCATGCTGGCGAGGGTTTGTTGTTGTTTCTCAAACCCCCAAAAAAGTAATGAATAAACAACAAAAACGTTTCACTCCGTGGAAGTGTTGCGTGTCTCGGCTCCCATGAAGAGTGAAGGGAGCGCTCGAGTCACGTGACCTGCAGCTCCTCTGGCCAACTCCTACTTCAACTCCAGGGAAACCAAATTTAGAAAACAATTGTTTTCCCCTCAAATACATAAAGTTAGCTGCTTTTCATTGAGTTATATGGTTCCTGAAAACAATTTGCATGCCTGCTTGTGTGTGGCTGTGGAATACAAACTTTTTGATAGATCAGCTTGAGTTTGAAGGATCTATTCAGACAAATGACCTCTTGGATCCTCTGATCTAAACTGATGTTCAGTTTGCAGATAACATACACTTTATCGATCCCACGATGGGTATTACAGGGTAGAAAAGTATGCAAACAGTTAATAGTGGAAATACTGTACAAGATGGTCCAGGAGCAGAGCCATTGGGTTATTCTGAGTGATGTCTTTCAAACGGGTTCAGTCACCTGTCTGTTTAACATCCTCACTCTTTGCCAACTGTTTAACAAACTCTATGGAACAACATATATGCAGTTTCTAATCATATTACTTGTAAGCACCCTCTTTTCTTTGCAGTGTCGAATTCTGTCCGGATGAGGGAACCACCGGGCCTCTTTGCTGCCTAAGCCCACTCACTTCTGATCTGTGAACACTTTGAAACACATCACAGCACAACACAAGAAATGCTGTTAACTATCGGTTTCTAGCCTGCAGGTTCCGTCGATAATCCTGGCTGGATGATGACAGGAAATACAATTCATTGCTCCACAAACATACAAAGCATCAGTCCCTGATAATCTGTTCTTCACGTTTTGGGTCAAGAAAGTCTTTTTTCCAAAGGTGGTTGTACCTCAATTCATGAACCCTCATGCCATTTGATCTGGTGCTCGATAGCCGTGTTTCCCAATAAAAATGCTTCAGAATGACTTATTCGACGCATGTGTCTTCATACATCTATATCTACATATTTTTTTCAATCAGGACCCTCTGATCCCAAAGAACATTTGGACCCAGGTGAAGGTCCAAGAATGATTAGTGGTCAGAAGAAAGTAAAAAGGTTAACTCAAGACAAAAGCTTGTTCCAAGCAACTTTAAACACCATCTCCAACCTAAAAACCCTTCACTCCAAGATAGGAACACAGTGAATTTTATTCATCTGCGTAAACAGAGAAACAAGCAGTGTTATTGAAAACCACCAAGACCAGTGAGAAAGCTCTGAAAGCTGGCAACTAAAGTTGCTGAACTCATTGCTAAAGCCAAACAGCCGCACACCTCGGCCCCCCTCGGTCCCCATTAATACTACCTGCCTGCAAAGTCATCGTAGAAGAAATGCTCGGCCCTGGTGCTTTTCAAGAAATAGCTCGATGCCAACTAAGTAAATTGAGACTACAGATTCATTCAATTTCATTAAAATCGTTTTTGACATTTACTTGGTGCTGTGCTCAAAAGAGGTTAGGAAACACCACTCTATACTCTGTTTAACAATCAAAGTATTTTTGCGGCAAAAGAAGACAAACCATCAATCCATTTATACAATTTATTGATAGCAAAAGATCAGTTTCACTCCTGCATCTTCTCAATGGTCTCCTCCTTGTATTTGCCCTTCTCCTTTCCATCGGCACGTGATTTGGCCTTGCGCTCCAGAATCTTCTTACGGTCCTTGTCCAGCTTTAGCCTGGTGATGACCACCTGCAAATCAGGGCATCAGCTTCGTCATCAATCAATAAAACATCAGAAAGCTGGGAGAATCGTCTACTCTTAAAATGTACATACATGTTATATGTTATAATATATTGTATAATATATTGCGATGTACAGATGTTTACACCGTGCTGACTGACAACTACACACGCAAGAAAATTATACTCCAGCTTCAGACCATAAAGCATAATAAATATTTTTAATGCTCTCAAATGTCTTATCTTAAACTTTATTTTGCATGAAGTACAATGCAGTATTCAATTATTCCTACTAAAGGACAATTACCCTCTGGGGGAAAACTATCCCAAAACAGATTAATATCCACAAAACAAAGAAAAATCTATCCTCACAATGTGGAAGATGTACATAAAAGGAACATCAAAAAGATTGAAAACTGCAGTTTTGCCCAATGCAACAATTTTCTCAATGTAACATCAGCACGCTTTAAGGCATGAAATCTATAAAAACCTGGAAATAACAGGCATCCTTATGTTGGGTAAACATATGCTTTGAACAACAACTGCAGCTCACTTGGGCAGTCACTCACACTGCATCTTGGATCCTGCAGCCGCGATGTTACAGTTTGTGTTCAACGAGGGCCACCAAGGAGGGTGTGTTTGATATATATCACTAAATATGTGGGACACCTCACCATCCTGAAAATTCTCAACATAGCTAGATGGATTGTTTAGACAGCAACAATAAACTGACACAGGCAGCTCCAATTGCTGTTGGTGATTAAATACATGGTAGGTATGATTTTAGTATCACTGATAATTCTATGGTCCCGATGTACTACAACCAGTAGAAGTAGCGTCACCAAAATTTCTGACAACAAAATGCTGCAGCCTCTTTCCCCAGCTCCACAAGGTGATATGACCATAAAATCTAAAATTTTAATCTTGACCATTCAGCCTCCTTGACTTGCGATGTGATCAGGTGACGATTCACAGCAGACGGGAACATTAGCTCACCGCCGCAGCTCAAGTGCATGATATTCACAATTTCCCCCGCAAGCCGTCTTGCATACTTTGTTGAAGAATACACTCTTAACAAAATGATAGTCTCTCCATCTCCATAAAGCTGTCGCACAAGCAGATGCTGTCACTAAACCTCGCCCAGAGCTCCAGCCATCCCCATCGCTTTAATGAAACTCCAGCTTTCGACAAGGACAGACGTGGTCTAAACCGTGCACTGCATCCTCCTTATTCAGCCATTTACATTTTCCCCCTCTGTTACTGCGGTTGTTATTCTCCCTTGACCCCAAGCACAACTTCATCCCTCTAAGAGCATCCAAACTTTTGCTAGAAATTCAAATGCCTCCCTGTGCGGCAAATCTGATAATGCTCAAGAGTGAACATCTTGATGCTGCTTTGAAGTTCTTCTAGTCTTAATTTCATTTCTCAGATCCAAATAATCTGAGTATTTTAAGTGTTAATATTTAACATGTGCATAAGAAACATTACAATTTTCAAATTGAAAATGAGACTAAATGCACGACTTTGATGAGGTGCTGAAAGATTCTTGAAAGATTCAAGAAATCTTGAACTACTGCTTGTGCCACCTACCACCATTTAAAACCAGAGCAGCAGTAAACGCTTATGACCATTGCCAGTTTAAAGTAAAACAAGAAATAATCAAATATACACAGCTCAAGTAAATCTTTCCCATACAATTTTTCACCACTCCATTTCAGTGATTTCCAACCATGGGAAATTCTAAGTTCACTTAATTGGTCCAAGAAGTTATTTTTCAGCGAGTGATAATAATGTTCATCATTATTAGGTGTCTGTGTCTGCGATGTAGTGACAGACAGAGCAATTAAACAGTCTTCCACTCTACTGGATGACAGCTGCATTAAGCGACAGTGAAGACTCCTCATAACTTGTTCAGTTGTGTGAAGAAGCATCATCTTAAAATTGCCATGCCTCAAACACGGTTGAAACACACCGCTTTACCTCACATTCACAGCAGCGTCATGGTTCACCTAACTCACCTTGCTGGGGTGAATGCCGACATGGACCGTGGTTCCGTTGGCCTTCTCTCTCTGCACGCGCTCGATGTAGATGACGTACTTCTTTCTGTAGACCTGGACCACCTTGCCAATCTGCTGGCCTTTGTAATGCCCACGGACTACCTGTTTGTGATCAGCACACAGAAACCACTTCAGATTCAATTCAAGATTCAGCGTGTTCATTGTCATGTGTGCAGTCTAGAAACATGGGTCTTGTATAATGAATTTTTTTTGCATTGCTGCCTGCAGCACATCCAGTCAAATATTGACAAATGACTACAAACACTGTTATAATATGTTATTAAAGGGCAGGAAATGCAAACAGTGCTGAGAAATGTAGACAATGTTAGAAATATGATAGTATTGGCGAGTTGTGTGATTCAAAAATGAGCACCGCTTTATATGTGCAACTAAAAAGCACAAATGTACACTTTGGGTAGGCAGTTCAGTCATTATAATTACCCCATGCATCACAAAATACAAAACCCAAACTGTACCTGGACTTCATCATCTTTGCGGATGGGCATCGACCTCACGTTGTATTTCTGTCGCAGCTCCTTAGACAGCGGGGAAGACATGATCTTCCTCCTGATGTGTGAGGGGGCATTGAAGTGCCTCTTGCGGTTCTTGCGGCGGGAGGATGTCACAAATGGATTGAGCTTCATGATGCTGCAAGTCGACAAAAGATTTAGATGTTAACTACAAAATGGCAGCATCTTCATTTTAAAAATTCTCATGAGTTAACTGTTCACACCTAACAATACTGTACACTTCATATAGCTCACAGCATACACAAGATGTACCGGGTAGACGGTGGCCTAGCATTACACACAAAGATAACACTTCACCTACGTAACTAAGCTCATTTAGACAATAAATAAAGACGAGACTTGCACGTTATATTACTGGTTCATAAGGATTTAAAATAATTTAACTTTGCCGAAGACATCCGACCCATTAGGAGCTAGCATAGCAACGCTACAGTTAGCATAATAGACAGAGCGGATGAAGACAGCACAACTTAACACAGCGTGAAGATTTAAAACTTGACGAAACTATATACCGACATATAAAAAGAGCATTGTGGGCCGGGTATTAATAGGTAATATTTAAAACCGGGAATGCTCCTTATGCGCCAACATGCGGCTAGAGCTAGGAGCCACAGGGAGACCAGACACGGAGCGGTTTCTTCCAACATCGTTCACCTAACAGGGTCAATATCGATGGTCTTTTGACCGTGAAATGTCCGAATGTGTGATTGAACTTTATTTTTGATCCACGGTAAAATGATAGGAAGGATGGATGGCGATTATTTAGAGAAAGTGGTAGCCTCAAATCTTACCCTGCCGTTTGCTCCTATATGGCCGGCGGAAAAGAGGCTCGGCAAGTACTTCCGCTGACATTAGTTCACACCAAATCTCGCGAGATTTGACGCGAACAAGGATACAGGCAACCCACGAGTGACTCCCCTCGGTCGTGACAGGTCACATGAACATCTGGAAAAGGAGCAAATCGATCCCATAATTACTTCTGTATGCAATTTATTCGTTTAAATGTGGTTATCTGGGTGAAAATGATCTTTTGTCATTTAAAAACTCCATAAAAAGCTTGTTTATCAGCTATGTCTCTTTGTCACAGTGTCCAACAGTCACTGTGGTAAGCATATTAATAATTTCATTGTGCAAGGAAAGACGTTTCCTTCAGGTGCCAGTAAACACTTTGAATCCTTGAATAGTTTTATACTTCTCAGCTGACGGCTGGAACACACAAATACAAGCTGCATCCTCTCCTCGGGGTCACTGAGCTTGTCGCCACCTTGTTGTAATGACTACGTAGTTGTGTTGTAACAGTTTGCTGTGTGTCTGACATGTTGTCACCAGATGGCGCTGGAACAGGTTACCTCACAACAATGGTCAGCGCTGGAGTGAAAACAAGTTGAGTCTATGATTCATCAAGTTTTTTCTTGACACTTTCTTGGCGGTTGGGATCCACGTTTTTCAGTGATAACAACGATATTCAGTGTACATAGGCCGTTTCGCTCATCGAGTGTAAACACGCTCCACTCTTGTTGTAAATACAGATTTTATTTCGGCCACCCATCCTCACAGATTCACTGTGAGGGGGCATTTTCATCATCTTCATCTTCAGCAGCAGCAGCTGGATCCTCTGTTCAATCTCAATTTGCAGTAACCGCCAGGCGACGTGCAATCCTGCAGGGAGGGTGTGCACGGAAAAAAACGGCGCCGGTGGCCCCCCTCATCCGGAGGGACAGCAGCGACCCCATGACTTGGTCTCGGTCCGGGATCCGGGAGTGAACCGCCGGTCGCCGCGGCCGCGCAGCCGCGCCGCGTCGTCGCTCTCCAGGCGGCGCGCCGATCCAGCGGCTCCCGCCGCCCGCCTGCGATAAGTGATGCTGTCATAGCCCCCCTGCGCCGCGGACACGGTCCTCCCCCCCCCCCCCCCCCCATCTCCACCTCCACCTCCCCCGGTTCTCCTCTGACTGGCTGTCGAGGAGGCAGTGCGGATGTGGAGCCCGCAACCCGACGCTCTCCACCCGTCGGAACGCATCGGAGAAGATGAAATGTTTTTCCCGATACCTGCCGTACCTCTTCCGCCCGCCGAGCACCATCCTGTCCTCCACTTGCCACACCGAAGGTAGGGTGGGACGCCAGGGGAGCTGCCTTGGGTCTGCGAGTTGTTACTTGAAGCGTGTGACATGAATGTTAAGGCTACTACTACTGTGTCCCCGCCGGAGGGGAGAAGAAGACCCTGTGCATGCATGGAGAAGTTGCATCGTCCGCTTGCAGAGCACGGAAGCCCTGCAGCGTGAAGTTGTCTGGAGATGTCTAATGTGCCCGGGGCTTGCGGCACTCCCGAGTTCGATCACGTTGCTTTGCTTATGTCTGTCAACATGCAGGCCCCCCTGCTTGGGAGACACAGTTTGTGGAGTTGCATGATAGCCATCGCTTCTGTTCTTCTCACTGAGGCCGGTTCTTCTCCGGACGGCAGTGGGGAATGTCTTTAAGCGGTGCTATCAGATTGATTGCAGGGAGTGGAATTTCCCATCAAAGTAGCATTTACAGCCTCGACCGGAAGTGTGACCTAAGAGTTGGGTCAGCGTGAAAAGGGGTGACCTCGGCCGTAGCCGTGACGGCGACCCAGGGGTTGAAGAAGGCGGCCGTGCCGTTGGCCGAGGCGGGTCGGGATCCCGGTGTTTGTATAATCGTCCGTTTACTGGGTCATAATGTGGAGACCGACTGAGCCGCTGCATTATTTAGTTTTGCATGGTTGCCCTCCTTCCTGTGCGCTTTGCCCCGTGGCACGGGAAACGATGATTTTGTGGCACAGTGTTCAAGACATTAATGCTCACCCGGTCACTCACTCGGAATAACTTTTCAAATCATGATGAAGAGCTTGGGACTCACACACACACACATGCACACACACACAAATATCACCACTAAAGTGGAGAGTAAATACACTGTAAAAGTCATAAAAACACAAGAAAGCACAAGGAGAATAGTTACGTGTCTCTCGGGAGCGACCGTAATAAGACGCTCTGCAAGTTGTTGCTGTGACTTATTTGCTCCAAGATGTTGGTTGTTTGAGAGAAAAAAAACAGTTTGTCTTGTTTTTGTAGAAATATACAATGCTAACATTGCTACGATGCTGTGTATGTAATCCCGCTGGTTGTTATGATGACGTGGCACAACAATCGTTTTGGCCCAGAACGAGTATTTGTGTCGAGCAACTTCGTATCTTAATCGGTTACGGTTTGCAAACCCGGTCTTCTCCGGAAACCACCGAGATGTGGTTGAAACAAAGGTCTGGAAAGAGATGATAAGATGAGCTTTATGTGATTGCCCCACCAAGCTAACAAAGAACAGTTATGCAAATATAATCATATTCATTTTCCCAAGTTTTGAACAGTCCATGTAGAGTGTGAACGGCTTGATTTATTTATTTATCCAACAACAAGGGTCATCTGAGAGGCGCGGCCTTAAGCGTTACATTAATAACATGTGATTGGCTTCAGCTGGAAAGAGAACCGCCTGACCGCAGAATCAAAAAAACGCCTTCCTGAATGTCAAGACGTGATATAAACCGACTCCCGCTCTCGTAACACACCCTGTCGGCGTGTGTTTTCCAGCGCGGAGGATATAATAGAGGAAGCAGTAGATCAGTAAACATGCGGCTGTAATGCTCAGCCACAGTAACATGATACATGATCCTTGGCTGCTCCCCGCGTGCACAAATATTAAGCGGTCGAAAGCGAGGAGAAGATGTTGAATCTTGCACTGTGTGGGCCAGCGGGGGGATGCGATGCCACAGTAGATGACCTTGGGAATGTTAGATGTAAAATGCCATCTCCCTTGAACGCGTCCGCCGCGAGCGTTTGAGAAAACAGATGGATATTTACGCACGGTTCCTCTCAACGGGAGCTTGTGGCCATTTCTTCATTTGCGCTTGCGTCCGCCCGACCTTGCTATCGTCTCTCGCCCTTCCACTCAACCTGCCGGTCTTGAGGAGTCTGATGGTTGCGCCACCGTTGTCGGGCCCGTAAGCCATGCCCTCGCGCTTCATCATCTCCTAACACTCATGTCCACTGCAGCTGAGCGGAGTTCACTCCAGGGGAGATGAGTGTGCAGTTATGTTAGTGGAAAATATATTATATAAGCCTTGCACTGGATCGGTATATGTGCATGTTCCCTTTGTTTATACTTCCAATATGGAGCGCAGAGCAGTGTGCCAGCATTGCATCCATACACCTGTGTGTGTGTGTGTGTGTGTGTGTGTGTGTGTGTGTGTGTGTGTGTGTGTGTGTGTGCGCACTGGTCTCCTGTCTACATTTTTTCCCCAACTCTTTTGTCCCCCGGTGTTCTTTTTTCATCCGGTGTCACATTGATGACATCACCGGAGTGATAGATTAAGTCTTAAATGTTTCAGACATGTAAGCGCGTGTGTGTGTGTGTGTTTGCGTCCGTGTCTCCCCTTCTGCTGTGCCGTGTTCGAGAACCCAGCTGACACTGCGTCACGTCTCATGCTGCTATCAATCAAGCGAGTTAAGTCCAGCTCCGGCTTCCTTACTCTCCTCCCGCGAGTAGCTGTAGAGTCGACATGAGCATCCTTAAAATGCATGGCCTTATTATTCGTGCCTGACAGAGAGACGCTCGGAGTACTTGCTAGCACAAAGTCCTCCCGGAGAGACGTCGCGATGTCTGACTTTAGTTGACATGAGTCCTGTCCTGTGGTGTTTTCTGAGGAACAGTAAGCTTCTCAAAGCGAGGCCTGAGGCTGACTGAGGTCGGCATTTTATTAGAATAGCATCTACTTGGATTTTTGAAGGCACTAAGACTATGCTCCTGTGTGTGTGTGTGTGTGTGTGTGTGTGTGTGTGCGTGTGTGTGTTGTTATCATGCGCCCTGCTGTGTGTTGTTTTCTTGACAGACACCCACTTCACACGCTCTGTGTAGTTGCCCTCCGCTTTTATGCTTTGCCCCTGGGTACAAACGCCCTGGATGTACAAACACATTTGACATGCGTGTCATAACACCCGTGACTCTGTTTGTCATGGTTTGGTGAGAGAGAGCGGAGATGAAAAGTGGAGGTACGGTCGGCGCGGAAACCCCCGTCCGGCTGTCTCGGTTCACAGGAGGCTATTTAACACATGGCCCGCTAAAATATCCAGGAACAGTCAAATCCTCCTTTCGCTTTAATGGAGTGACGGTCGGGTGGCGGTGCTGGGGACGTATGGAAGGAGAATCTCCTGATGGTACCAACAAGAAAAGAGAAAGCGCCTTTCGTTTGTGTCAGTTCCCAGAATTGAGAAAAGAGGGATTACAGGAGCTATGATTATTTTCCACCAAAATTCCACTGTCGAACAGAAAGATACAGGAAATCTTTCTTAGCTCCTGCCATAACCCTGTACAATAACTCACTCTAATCAGTTACTGCGCTACTTCACATTGCCATTTTGTTCATCATTTATTCAAGTATATTTATAAATATGGTGACACTTTTTTTGTAGATTAAACTTTATACTTTTACACTCCAGAGTTCATTTATTCGATTCATTTTTTTTACTTGTATTTTTAGCTAGCTTGTCACTGTCATGCAAGTCGTGCCGCTGCTGCTAAACATTTCCCAGTAAATCCAAACTACATCATTTTATCTCATCTCATCATTTCATTCATTCATTCAGCATCTACACCTGCACTGATGGTCACGGCTGGGATGGGAGGCAGGGTTAACCTGGGAGCGATTTCCTGTCGCACAAACGCCATGTAGACATGCAACTTTTTGCTGTCTCATTCATGTAGATCTGTACAACCGTTCATTTTCTCACTCACACCTCTGGGATGTTCCGGGTCTCCTCTGAACCTCCCGCATGGTTTTCGGACCGTCAGCGGAGAACCAGGAGGAAAACCACGCGGGTACGCGGAGACTCCAAACAGTTCGGAATCCAACCAGAGATCTTCTCGCCACCCTCCACCTACAGAAAATGTCTAAAAGCAACAAATGGCAATCTATACATTGGCTGCTGTTCGCTGGCCGGCTAGCGTGATGAGCGTGATACTTAAGAAAGGCCCATATCAGCGGATTAAATTGGCAGCCCCATTTATTGGCAGGGTTGCGTTTTTACACGGAGCCCAGTAATGTCGGAGATGTGTTTGACTTGGTGACACGCTCCCTGCGGGTGAACAACCCCCCCCTTAACACAATGGTCACTCGCAATGATCTCATTAACTTCCTTTCCAGCCGCAGCAGGTTATTGTCTTGTTGTTTCTCTTTTTAGCAAACGGGCCGTGTAAAACCCAGCCACCGCAAACTGACGTTCAGGGAACGAACAACGGAAATATTAAGAAATGAATCCCTCGGCGCTGGCCGAAAACACCAGCAGGTAACGCACAGCTGCGTTATTCCATAAATAGGCCGCCGCCTCAGAGTGTTTACAAGTGCACTGACTCATCACACGGGAAATGTTTTATATGCAGCAATGTCAGACAGAGATCATATGTCACGCACACACACACATCCCCTCCTGTCGTCATGATTACGGTCACACAATAACTCTACAAAACAATCTAATCACATTTCGTTTTCTCGTGAACTCGCAATGGCCGTACGTCGTATCCCGACGCTCGTGATGTGTTTTCTGTGTACTCCGAGAGCTTGTTGTTTCCTCTCGGTGCAATTGCTACAGTGATTATCTGTGGTACGCGGTCAGCGATACAGTGTGTTCTCTCTTGAAGCCAATAATGGAAATACCAGGGGCTGGGAGCGCGCTGGGCCGGGGCCAAGCTGCAAGACGGGGGGGGGAACTCATAGATGACTGCGTCAGAATTAACATGATATATGTTTGGGAACCAGCTTTCTTTTTTTTTTTTTTAATTTGGGGAAGCATCATCTGATATTAAATGGGATTTGTTTTGGTTAAAGTCAATGAAAAGCAGACTGGGTAAAATGTCACTGCAGCGCAAAGGAATGATGACCATTTTTATTTTAAAAATGAGTAAAGATGCTTCAGATGGTGGTGAAAAGTAATAAGTACAGGCACATCGTCCTTTGAATCCCATCCGGTGACTCACGGGAGCCTTGGGGACCCGGGCGGTTCATGACGTCTGCGTTATCACTGATATGTAAACACAGCAGCACGCCGAACCTTTTCTCACGCAGTTCTCATCCAGATTCTCACCTTTCCGCAAATACTCCCCACTAGGTCCCCGCAGTGAACCTGCATGAAAACAAGAAACACCGTTAGCATTTACAGCAGCGACGAGCCTCCCCTCCGCCCCCCCTTCCCCGCGCAGCAAACGTGTTATTACAGCAAACACAATGACGCGAATCACATTCGAGCCTTTCTTTACCTCTGTTTTTCAAAGCAGTCGCTGTTTTTTTTTTCCCCGCTACTCTAACTTGATGGTGGGCTTCTATATAGCCCAGAGAGAGACAGAGAGGCTCCTTATTGAGCCGGGCTGATGGGCCTTCGCTGTAGCTGACAGACTGCAGCACAGAGACACAACTACTATTGGGTTTGTGGTATATATAGAACATCAGGATGTGCTTCCTTTCCCTCGCTCTCCCCCTCTCTGCCCCTCCGTCTGTGTGCTTTCATAAAAGGTCCTGTTGTTTTTACTGAGACCGTTTACCGCCGGCAGATTTGAAGCGGCGGGATAAAATAATCACAATGCAGAAATGCACAAGGTCCCTTCATTGTTTGCACATAAAACACAAATGACGTTAACTGTGATGCCGTTCCTCATTTGGATATGTTGTCATATTATCTGTGTTGTAAACAGCTTTTAGTTAGATTTGGAATTTTCATTAGAAGCACAACAGCTTCTAATATTCTGTGTTTACATAATGGTTACATGAGCAACTTAATGACAGCAATGTTCTACAACAGCAACAACAACAACAACAACAACAATAGACATAATAACAGTTACGGTGATAACGGCAATATGGATAGATAATGACTGAATGAATAAATGAATGAAAGAATAACAAAAATCTTATTTATTATTCAATTATTTTATTATTATCATCATCATCATCATCATAATCTCAATTATTATTATTATTATTATAGTTACAGTAATAGTAATAACAATAACAATAATAACAATAATAGTAATAACAACAACAACAATAATAATAATAATAATTATTATTTATTTATTTGATTTTATTATTATCATTATTATTGTCATTATTATTGACATTATTATTATTATTATTATTAATGGATTTTTGTATTTTATATTCATTCTCTGAAAAAAATGTAAATAAGTACTTCCTTCTAAATATAAAGATGTTGGCATTAGGATGTTGGGGTTGATAGGTCTGGTCCGGCTTTTTCCGGGAGGGACATCGGAAGAAGAATTCAGCAGTTAAGACAGTGAGCACAGATGGAGGAGACGGGATAGAAAAGAAGAACTTTGTAAGTAGTGAATATAGGAATGATTTGGAGGTCAATGTCCTTGTGGTGCTGTGTGTGCTGGTGAAGACACATGCATCTGAACTCTCCATAAACTCCCTCATGTGTTCAAACCCAAGAGAACGGCGTTGCAATAATCTAGATGTTTAATAATGAATAAACTGATAACGGTCTGTGGAACAGATCAAGGGAGGGAAAGTCTATGGTGATTGAATGAGGCTATTTCAGATGTTGGAAAAATAAAGCACTCAATTCATTCATTATCTATACGGCTTAGAAAAAAAAAAAGAAACGGCCATTTAAAGCACTTCATCAGGGTGTGAAAAACCTAAAAGCTACAGTTTAACTGTTTGTAACCCAGCATAAATAGAATCATTTTACAATTGCACTAGAATAGGAATATAGAATACATATCTTTTAGAAAGTTGCTTTATCTCATTTCACTCATTACACTGTATTTTATTGTTTCACTATTTTAGATGCAATATATTCAAACACATATCATTTAAAATGTTTTCCTCAGCAGCCAACGACCGTGCGTGGTTAAATCCCCGTTGCCTTAAATTCAGAAGATTTCAATTATCGAATCCGGTGTCATAGCGGCGATTGCAGCGCTGAACGTCCTGATTTGAAGAGTCGAAACGCAGAGAAGAACAATGCACCCCGACTGTCCTTTGCCGTCTAATTGCACCTGAAAATATCGATCCTGCCCTCGTTTCAGAATTTACTCTCCACCTCTGGGTTCCCATCATGTTTTCACCCCCCACCATTTTTATTAGCTTTAGCCGCACCGCCTTGTTTGAATCGTTTGACAGAAACATGCTTTTTCACCAGTGGACTGTGAAAGTAGTTTTGGCGTTATCGCACACCAGACGATCATCTTAAAGCAATCGCAGAAAAATAAAATGGAAGTATATGAAGCAAAAACCCATTGGAGCCACTGATGTAGAACATGAAGATGTCCTCCACCAATGGCAAATGGTGCTCCTCAAGGACAAAAGAAGGAAAACTGGCGTCCGCTGTCACCTGCATGGAGGATTGTGATGACGTGTACATTGGGAAGACCAAACAAGGAGAACCGCTGCTTCAGGTGGAGGACCATCTGCACCCTCCAAACAACCCGCAAGGATCCTCCACCACAACCAGCCCCCTGGTAACGTCCACCTGAGCCTCATTTTGTGTGAGCCAACAGGTTTGGCGTCACCAATTCAGATTCTAACCCAGATAAATCCCCAAAAGTTGTACCTTTGTCTCCGACGACACCTCCATTCACATAACAATCCTGAGTTTCTGCCGATCAACTCTCCATTTGTATAACAAGCCATCATCATGCAAACCCGCCCACAACCCTGGTAGATACATCTGGAAGCCCCCCACCAGCCAGTAGAAGTGAAGAAGCCTCTCGGACGAGGGCTGAAAGGTCCTCAAGTGAAGAAATTCGAGTCCAGTTGCCACAACAAGAAGAAATCACCACGACCTGGATGACTGAGAACCTCCATGCAAACATGAAAACATGCATTCCGTGCAGAGTTCAAGCCAAACGTTGTGCGACATATTACGCAGTGAGTTGACCTGAAGTAGCGAAACGTAATGCCAGATGTTTGCCAACTCTAGAAATTTGACCCAGAATGTCACTTTCCAAGGACTTGTAGTCGATCTGATAAGTGTGTTAGCATGACAGCCTGCCGCCCTGGATGTTTACCTCCTGGATGTCTTGGAGGTCTCAGACCGACATCGGCGTGGCCTGGGGAGGATGAGGATGGGAGGAAATCACTGCCAGAGCAAGTTCTTTTTACGATCCCTGAAATAAACGTCGGGTAAACGGCCGTTTGCAGACCCGTATAGATATGTGTACATACGTGCAAAAGATAGGTCACCTGGTTTTCTTTTCCACGCCAGAATCTTAAACCAAACGTCCTTGAGGGTGAAGGACAAAACAAAATCACAAGCTGGCCTGAGAGGCCTTTGGAAACCGAATGACACTTTCCTGAGCAATTGCTATCATCCAGTCGGATCTTACTTAAGGTGCCCCTTTATAGTTTCCCGGCATAGTTTTTCAATATCTCTCTGGAAATAGCCTCACTTTGTTGCACAGTCATCACAGTCCTGTTTGTGCAAAATAACCTGAGTAAAGCGATCGATACCGTGCAGGAATCTAAACAAACCGTCGTCTCGAGCCGAGATAAGAGATCTGTTTGTGACGTGTTCTGTGCCTGTCAGCACCATGGACAGAGTGTACGCGGTATATGTTTTCTGTTTGGATGTGCAAGTGTCTTTTAGAAATGGAGGCAAGATGGTATCCAGTATCAAAAGCTGGCGAGGTTCGACGCGTTGGACGGAACATAGGATAAATAATGTCGCCCGATGCTTCTGCAAGAGGGAGCAGACAGCAACAGTATGTGACGCACCAGTGTCTCGATGCTCTCCTTTACTTGTTTGACAATCTCTCTTTTCATTCATATGAAAACTCAACAAAACTAAGCTACTTGCGTTACGTTTTGGATTTAAATCATTTGACGTCTTTTACATAGCCGTCAGTTCTCTCCGTTCATATCCAGATCATTACCCTGAGTTCCAACTCTCACCAGCAGCTCGATGGGTGTGTGTGTGTGTGTTTGTGTGTGTGTGTGTTGGGGGTGGGGGTTCAATTCTCTGAGGGAAATCAATAGTAATCAGCGCTGTATTACATCACAGAGCAGTTTGGAGTTTCATCCAAATCAAAGTTTGCGCTTTTATCGACGGTGAGGAATGAGGCGCTCATACTGCAATTCAAGAAGTTAAAAAAGGAATTATCTTGTCACCGGGTCACAACCAGAGATTCATTCATTCATTCATTCATTCATTCATTCACATGTCCAATGAGGCTCCGAGGCCCTCCTACCAGGGTCCTTCACGCCGCGACACATTGAAAACACTGAGTTTTTCCTAGATAGCTCACAGACCATCATTATCACGTACACCCTCTTTTCTTATTTATAGACAAGGACTCTCAGCCCGAGTTATCTTTCTGCTGGAGAGCGGTTGTTCCAGCAGAGAACCCCGTCGAACAGCTGCGTCTCACTTGATCTTAACGAGGTTTTCAATTCAATCACCGCCGGGGAGGGACGGCTTCTCCCCCTCGCTCGCCGGGATTATGCAGACATGACCGAGTGACAGCGGCTGGGATCGGCACGGCGAGCGGCGCGGATCTATCAATCGATCCACGCATCTGCCGCCCGTCCCTCCGATCGTAAATAACACGATTAGCGATATGAATCACCGTGAGCCACCGAACTGAACATTCAAGAAAATCGCACGAGAAGACAAGGTTTGGCGCCGCAGACGCGTAAACCGCTGCACTGACTTGTAAACATCTGGCCTCCAAAGTGGGAAAAACGCAGACCTAGAGGTCATGGAGTTTCCCACCAGCAACCAGCTGAACGCCCGCAGGACACTTTCATTTCCAGTATCGGGAGAAAAAAAAGAAAAACCCTGATTGCCTGTTCTTTTGTCAGAGTCTCACACTCCCGCTCAGCCCGACGCCTCCCGGAAAGGTTTTTTTTTTTCCTTCTTCTTCGGTGGTTGTATTATCCTCTCCTTGAAGTTCAATTTTTTGATCCCTGTTGCTTTTAAATATATCTTTCTCAACCAGTACTCCGCAAATTTAACTTGTAATACATTTCACCCCATCATCTGTCACCATAATGATGAGAGATAAGATGAGAGAGATGAGAACAACTTTTTTTATCCCGAAGGAAATTGTTGTGCCAGAGTTTCAAGTAAAAAACATAACAGTAATAGATAATAGTATAAAGGAGGAAGAATAAGAATACAATGAAAGGTTTCTTCCGTTTTCCGCATTTTATAAGAATGCTGTCGAAGTCCAGTCGACTTCTTGTAATGTCTGCTGGCATTTGTCGGTATTATTCCTGCACACGATGGCCCTCACCATTAATTCTGAAAAACCTTTATTGTATTTATTGAACGTTCTTCTCCAACGACACCCGACGTTTATTCTTTAATTTTTCCCATGGATGCCTTCCTGGAGCCGAGCCCCAAAAATGACCAGATCGTTTCTTTTCTGCTGGATTTATTTCTCTGGCGCTGCCGTGACGGGATAAGTGGTCCTGTGCTAAGCTCCTGTACCATTTGTATTTGGAAATTAAAACCGCGGCACGGCAATGATTTGGGAAGCTGCGGACGGAGAGGTGCGTCCACCGCGGCTTCTCTCAAAGCGCCGCTGAGTCTTACAGACGCGGTCAGGTGGGGGAACGAAGGGGATGATGGGGAGAAGATGAGGGTGCAGATTGGTAGGGGAGAAAGGATCCCTTTCCGGCGGAGTTGAGACTCCGAGCTTGGCTGTGGCACACTGATCTGCCTGTTTTCATACCAAGCACTTGGCTCTGAGTCTTAACAGGCGTCAGCCAACCAATGCCTCCGAACCCCGCGACCCACCCGCGCACCCTTTTCACCTCATTTTCTTTTTCAGCTTCTCCCAACCTCCTCCTCCTCCTCTTCCCCCTTCATCTGCCTGACTTTCATTTACCGCCTCCTTTCTTTGGTTTTGTTCCTTTCCCGCTCCCTCCCATTTTTCTCCACTTCCCTTTTCATACTCGCTCATTGACGGGCCCTTTTGCCAGCCTTCCGGTTGTACGGAGGGGTGTGGAATCAGGGTCAGGGCCTCCTGGTTTCTATAGCGATACTTTGTATCCTGATGTCATTAGTATTGACACTGTGCAGCTAGGCCAAGCTGTCCTGGCACAGGAGCTGTTTACTGTTTACCCAGATTTTAACCAGTCACTCAGAGGTTGATGAGAGTGCGTGCATGTGTGTGTGTGTGTGTGTCAACACAATTTATTCTGTCTGACCGTTTTGGTTTTCACAGAGGGATAACAGCAAATGAATAAGCAATGGATAAAAGTGTTTGCTACAGTCTGCCGTCAAAGCGCTGCGTGCGGAGCAGCTTGGTGTTCCTGAGCTGAATTTGCTTCAGGGAGATGTTTTATAACGGAGACCTCCTCCGTCTGCAGGCTCAATGTGTGAAAACCCCAGTCTGTCTTACTGGGTCAAGAAGTCTCCGGGATGGAAGTGGATGGAAATCCCTTTAGCGCCGCTCCGCTCGGTGTGTGTCAGGGTGTGTGACGCGTGGGTGTGTGTTAGTATGATGTGCTGTACGGGCGGATCTGATCTCTCCTGCAGATCCGCTGGTAGGTCACCGTGGCCCTGTGATGGGATGCGGCTGTTCCGTCTCTGGCTTTGTGCGTGAGGCCGGGGCCGAATTAAATATGGATCCCACATTGATGCTGTCACATCATGTATACCTCGTCCATGACCCACACACACACACACACACACACACACACCATAGGACATTGTATTTACGTCTAGTCACTTGTCACTTGAGCAAACCTCACCTGGCTATGGAACAAAGTCTGAAGCAATGAATTATTTGTTGAGCAATCCAAACATGAGGATGCAGAAGTATTGTGTTTGCAAATGCACCTGTCAACAAGAGACACTAAAAGGCGGGTTATTTTGAGCCGATGTAACTATTTTGAAAGTACTATTGTCTGTCCTTCGACAGGACACCAATGTCGCAGAAGGCAGGCAGCAGGTCTGCAGAGACTTTGCTGAAAGGATGCATCTCTTTGATTTCACTGGCTCTTCACTGAGTCCACATTCATGTTGAAATGCATTGTTCCCCCCGTTCAGTAACAGAAGCAACTAGCTTTGGACTCTGACTGACGTTGCAGGAAGATGTCAACCCTCCGACCTCCAAAGAATGTCTGGGGTTCTTAAAGTTTGCCCCCGAACTGAGATGAGATCAGTTGTTCACCCCTGGCTCTCCAAGATGAGGTCAGAGAATCAGTTTCATCAAAACGTTAAAACATTTTACGAAACATTTTCCAGTTGGTTTTATATTTAATTTAATTTAATTTAATTTAATTTAATTTAATTTAATTTAATTTAATTTAATCTAATTTAATTTAATTTAGTTTATTTTTGATTAAATGCAATTATTACATTTTTTTGTAATTTTATTTTATTAATGTCAGGCTAAGCTAGAACTTCTTAGTCTTTTCCTTCCGTGTCTTCCCTTCAGGGGCCAGAAGAGATGTGTTGCACAAATCAGGACATGCAATGGACTTTGATGCAGAAACAAAATGCTACATTCCATGCAGGAAGGCAATGCCCACAAGCCATTTTTATCCTATTTTTCTGTAAACGCAGCACTTGATTCAACAGTTCCTACTCTATTATTTATCTTTTTTTTTCTGTAATTAGAACCTCTTTCATCACCCATTGGAGGACTCAGACTCAACTCTGTCGTATTTCTTTCAGCCAGACGGTGGTGCTCTAAGATTAGCTCTTTTGTCTGTGGAATTCCACCAAATCGTCACAGCTCCTTCTCTCACCGTGGACTGGAGGAGATTTTCCATGTGCTGCATTAAAAATGATGGATAGATTGTCTTACAGATAAATAGATTTATTGCTCGTACTCCCGTTTTCATTTTAGATCAGACGCATTAAGGATACCCCCTGTCATACTCCTACGAAATTATAGTACCGTATTGTCTGTGCGGTCCATTTTTCATTTGACAGCCAGCCAGGACGGCAAACAGGCAGATGGACCGACCACCGGCTCGTCTCCTCACACTTGAAAAACGGCGAATCCCCGAGGTCACTTTGCAGGAGAGACCCCTCCACCCCTCCGCCCACCGCTACCCGTGCCAAAATAATAAATGTGGTGCTAAAAATTGAGCCATGTGCAAATGACAAACTGCCCGGATGAGCCCTTTTACATGTTTCTATTAAAACAAGGGGCTTGATTTATCATCGGGCCGCTCGGGCTGATCCCACCTTAAGCCCATCTTGAAATGTGTGTGTGCGTCTTGTTGATAGAGAAGTGTGGATGGACAGCTTGCCACCCTGTGGGCACTGCAACTAGCGTCTATCTGTGATCCATGCTGGCAGCTGCTCTGCCAAATGGGATTTTCCTGGAGATTACCGCCTCTAAGAGTGACACGCTCGCATGTGTTTGTCTTTGTTGTTGACAGAGTGCGTTTGTGGGCGATTGTAATAAAGCTGTGTGTTTTTTCTTGCTTTTTTTTTTCCCTCCCCCCCCCCAAGTGTTGAAATGTGTGCGTATATGGGGGGGAGAAGGGGGTTCTTGAGCCGAGGTGCACAGGGAACATGTTATGTTGACACGGCTCTGGTTGGAACATGACCGAATGGCTGCAGGGGAACCCCCCCCCTCCCCGGCTTGCTGCGTGGAGAAAAGGGAGGGTTGCTTGGGTTTCGACTGAATTTTCTTTTTAGCAACATTAGCTCATGTTGAATTGACGCGGCATCGCTGCAGCCCGACGGACCGGCAGTCTGTTGAGTTTGTTACAGAGGCTAATGTTCCCTTGTTCGATGCAATCATGTTCGGTGATTCAGTGTTTAGCAAAATCACTTTTCTTATAAATAAAGTAGAAAATATCAAATCACCAAACAAAACAAGGGATTGGAAAAAAAAATCACCCTTATTTTGAATGATCCTTTTTTAGGCACATTAATGACATTTCATATACTTAATTGCTTACAATCCACTGAGCTACCATTGACATACTAGCTAGTTTTTCAGGTAAATATGTGAGAAAATAATCAAGAACCGCCAAAACATTACATCAGAATCCACATCCTTTCCATTCATCGCGATTTTCTTTGTGATTTAGACACTTACCGCCATGCTGTCTCATTATCTACGTTTAGAATGACTCTATAAAACACCTAATGCTAATTAGCTGTTATGCTAATAATAGCGCACTCTCAAACAGTGCATCATTACAAATAAAAAGAAGAGGAAATTAGCCATTTTTGATTTGCCATTTCAAGCACGATGCCAATTATTGAATCAAATGAAAAGTGTTTTTATTTGTTTTAAAAAAAAAGCAAGTTAAAAAAAAAAATCACAATGGGGTTGTGTTTATTCTGCGTAACCTACATTTCAGAAATGTTGTAGATGAGCTAATGTGCAGGGCGAGGCGCTGTCCGCGGTCCTGAGCGAGGGCGGCGGACGCGTCTCCGCTCTTGTATGGGGAGGTGGCTTTGTGTTCACTCTCTAACCTGCTTAACCTACTTTCCACCAGCCCAGCTTTCAACTGTCCATGGCGATGACGGTGCTGTGGGATAAATACAGCGTGCTAAACAACAGACACGGTCGGTCCTCGCCGGCCGAGCAAAGCAAATGGCACCATGTATTGTCTGCATCTCTACCTTAACGCACCACTGATTATTTGACAAATGAAATCCAGTTCCTCTGCGAACACGCACTCTTTATGTTTGGCCCATTAACCCAAACTGTATAAAACATGCCGGGGCGGGCTTGAACCTTTTATTGAGATGAATATGAGCAAAATAATGACATTTTAAGATCTTAATTGTCCAATTATGTTGACAGCTGTTGTGCTGCATTGCAATGTCAGTTGAATTGCAGTTTCCTAGCAACCGGAGCTGTACAATGCAATGATTTTCCGTTAAGTGGCATCATTTGCTCTCAGTAGGCTGTCTCCATATATCCACAAAACAAATCGAAATCTCTAAAAAAAAAAAAAAAATCTCGTTCACCTTTCGGGCTGGTAGATGTTGCGTTTCTGACCACGCGGTCGCAGCTGGACGGCGGATCTAGAAGTCTGAGGCTGTGTGCATGTGAAATACAAAGACATCCACGAGGAGATGTGCACGGATTCCTTCCTGCAAATAAAACCATTCAATTTGAGTCATTTGGCTCCAAAATGTTATTCCTGCGCTAATCTGCGTACATGCCTTCTTTTCAATTATTTCATTATCAGTGGAACGGTGGAGGTTGGGGGAGGGGAAAGGAGAGTCGGGGGGGAGCCTGTGTGTGTGTGTGTGTGTGTGTGTGTGTGTGTGTGTTGGGGGGGGGGGGGGGCAGGAATCCACTCCTGCTGGTCTGAAGTCTCCAAGCAGTGAAGCATTAGTCTCTTCCTGATGTAATTGGAATGACACCAAGAGTAAAGCCTGCTGATTTAGGGACAGCCTCAAGATGTGATTTAATGCCTCCACCCAAAACTATCATCTTTTTATCTTTCCCCGCCTCCCTCCGCCACACCCTCCACTCTCGAACCACGGACCTCCCCCACTCTGTTGTTCAACAGCTACTGCTCTGTATCACCCTCTGTTCTCTATTAATGGAACAATAGTTTTACTTTATGATCTATGAAGCCAGAAGGCTGTGTACCCCCACCCACCACACACACACACACACACACATACACCCTTTAAACCATTTTTTGTTACACCAATTAAACATAATCTATTTTACTCTAACAAAGGATAAGCTTGGATGCTAGATAAATATCTCCAGAGAAGATTGCAAAGAAAGGGCAGACTGAGCAGGTGTATCCAGGCCAGGGTGCATCGTCCCTGGGGTTTGCTGCTGCTCAGTCCCCTGACAGATGGACTGCCAGGGCAATCCTATTACCCCCATGTGTCGAGCTCCTCTTAATGCCAGGGTGGGTTTCATAGGGAGTGGATCTTTGGAAGCAGGAGCTCATGCTACCGAGCCCTTGTTTTATTTGGTGACCCGGAGGAGATCCGAAACCGTAGCGGAGGTTACGAGCGCCGCACCTTCCCGCTCTCTGATACAGCTGTCTCGCTTTAGGGTGTCGCGTCAGATCAGATCAGTTGCTAAATAGGATTTACTGTTTACATTTCACTGGCTGGTTTCATCTTCCTCTGAAACGCGATGAACACGATGATGAATGGAGCGCTGCACCTGCAGGTCACTGCAGAAGCACACTTTTTTTTTCATCTTCTTGAAAATGCTCTGATATTTATATCCAGTTAGCACACATGCATCGGTTAGCATCCAACAATCCCTTTATCTCATCGTCTTTTCAGTTCGCCAGCTGCCCGTATCTTCTGCTTATACTTTTATGTTTTAGTCGGGACTTTAAAAAGCTTTGCCCGGCATGGCACCGGCGTATCTGACTGGGTTCCTGAATTGTTACCCACCTCCTCGTAGCCTGGTGTCTTCCCATGAGACCCGGAAAGGTGTTCCTGCGTAAAGGCTGGAAACAGAGGGTGACTGGGCTTTTCTGTCAGGCGGGCAAAACCTGAAATGAAATAAATGTTCATTTTAGTTATTTTTGGTTAGATTGATATATATATGATTTTATATATGTTGTATTTCTCATTTATTTGGGGGGGGGGTATATACAGTTGACCCTCGCTCCTTCGTGGTTCGGCTTAGCATCCTTGCTACTTTCGGTTCTCATGATTTATCGTTCTTTACTGTTTTTTTTTGCTGTATTTAATTTTTTTTCATGATGAAATAGCCATATACTAGTTTGAGAAGAAAAAAAAAAGTAAAAATAAACTAAAATTGATTTTATAAAATAAATAAAATTCAAGATCTCAAAAAAGATACCTAGCATCGCGAACTCTTGCTTCTACCGTTGTACCCACGTGTGATCTCATACGAAATAACATTGGCTAAGTAGATTCACCAGCGAGGAAGAGAAGCGACAAGAGGAGGAAGAAATCGAAGAGTCTGGTCTGACGCTTGAACGACTTGCGGCGATGACAAACGCTGCAAAACCCCTGCAAAAAATGTCGCTAGACTCGGACGACGATACGCTTCGGTCGGTCCATTTGATCGACCATAAAACCATTTTCAACCAGAAAACAAAGCAGAGGCAGCAACTGCCTATCACGATGTTTCTGATGAAAAAAAACGCCGGTAAAGCATCGACCTCCGCCTTCAGCAGAAGACCCACAAGAATTTGAAGAAACCGTACCAGAGCCAAAACCGCCATCAATTTGCATGAGGTTCGTAAAGGACTGAGCGAGGTTCGTTGAGGGTTATACTATTTTAACCCTCATATTATGTTAAGGGTCAATTTGACCCATTGGGTCAATGGGTGAAATGGGTCAAATTGACCCTTAACATAATATGAGGGTTAAATACTATCAAAATGGAAGTGTGAACCACTTGATTGGTGCAGTTTTAGCATTTCCACCTCCTCGGAAGAAGGTCCCTGCTGGTATTCCCACAGGAGGCCTGCCTGTGGGGAGTCTCCACGTTCCTCCGGGTTCTCCGGGTTCCCCTCGCAGTCCAAAATCCCACAGGAGACCCCGATCGGTCCAGACGTGTAAATGAGATAGTGAACGGTTGCGGGTCTCTGCATGAGGCCGCAGCCCTCCTGCAACCAGGATAAGCAGGAAGGAATGAATGAGTATGTCATTGATATAGTTATTTTTACAGTTTGTGGACTGATTGCACTCATTCCCATGTTTTTGCATCAACTAGCGGAAGTAACAGACTATCTCTGTATCCGGTACATCACCTGCTGAACCCGGCTGAAGAGGAGAAACACAGCTAATGTTGGGTAACTCCAAGCGTGTTCACGCGTGTTGCTTCGTATGCAGACGGCGCGTTCGCTGCCTGTAAACCCTTCCCCGGAATCCCCAAGTCAAGCAATTACCACACATCAAGGAAAGCAATTGGCCATGACTAAAATATCAACGCCATGTGATTGTCCCTATGTTTGGACCGCCGGAGTTTAATTTAACCCACTTTGTCCACGCGGTCGAGGAGAATTGAGGACATGCTCTACAATTCGGGCGGCCCCCCCGAGCATTCCCGGCGAGTTTGACGCGCAGCAGCTGGGGGTGCAGACGCACTGTCACTGGTCTTTACCCGGCAGACCGGGAGACGGGGCTTAATGAGCGGGAGAGGGGAAGGAGCCGGGGAGGACGGACCGAGACGGCGGGCAGCAGAGGGGGAGCAATGAGCCATGGGATGCAGAGACTTGAGGTACTTTGTGAGGTCGCATAAATGTGTCGGTTCGCAGTCCGAGTCGTTTCCTGTCATTTCCTGCCGCTTTGGAAGCCCTCGGCCCGGTTTGAGAGCTGCAGAAGGTGGAGGGGTTGATAAGGCGGCGAGGTGATTGACAGGTGTGCACGAGGAACGGGGGGGGCGAAGGCTGATCCGGAGGTTGTGCACGTGATTAGAGGCGGCATTGATCCCAGGCTCTGGCTTCAAGGTGTATTCACAGATTCATTTATTATACAGTCAAATTTCTCTGCACCTTTTACTCCTCTGCTCCTGCTCTTCATACATCTGTCACACACACACACACACACACACACACACACACACATACTCTCCCCCTCCACAGAAATCTGACAAAACTGAACCCCTCAACCGTGTGGCTTCATCCTCCTAAACCTATTGTTTCACTGGTTCCATTTCAATTTCATTGAGTCCCGCCGCTCGACTGTAACTCAGCCGACTTCTTCACGGCGGTGAAGAACACGCCGTGTATCTTTTGTCCTTCTCGCCGCTGTTTAAATATTGATAGTGAGGGGAAAACGCCGCTGACCGCTCAGTCAGATCCGAGAGGTCAAGGATGGCGGCGTTTTTACGCAGATTTCATTAGGGAGGCAGGGAACTGTAAATACGGAAGCGAATCAGAGGCCCGGGCCGATGCTCCGGCAGCCTTCATTATCTGCTGCATGGATAATGTCCCATAATGTATTAAAATGGAGGTTGGGAGGTGATGGGGTGTAAAATAGCATGTGTAGGAAGCCCCCCGTTCTTCTGCTGCGACGGGGCCGCCTCCCTCACAGCCAGGTCCCCATTAGCAGAGGGCCAGAGGATTGGATGTGCAAATGGTCCTGTGGATTAGCAGGCTAATGCATTTAGGAGTGGGTGGAGGGGGAACGGCGGCGGAGGCGGCGGGGCCTTCACCCGCTTTGCGAATAGGGGCCGCTCGCAGGGGTGATACTCGGTCCCTTTGTGGATGCAAAGAGATTTAGGGTTAAAGTGAGGAGATAAGATGCACGGCATGCACACACACACACACACACACACACACGCATCCCATCACAGATTAGGGTCCGAGCGGCGAGGCGAAGGCTGCGGCGTTATTGGTTATTGAACAGCATGAAAATGAGATATTTCCAGGGAGCGGCTCAGACCGCAACCTGCTAATCTCATTATCAGTCTGGGCTTTTTCCTTTTTTCCCTTTTCTTCTTCCTATCTGTCCCTCTCTGATGCTCCTCATCCTCACAACTCCTCCTCCTCCTCTGCATTAGAACTTGAATTATTGATGTTTTTTTCTTTTTTTTTTTTTTTTTACCTGCATGCATAGAAGCCTCAAAACGAAAAGTGAGGAGCTCTTCAGCCAGGGAATGTGTCAGCACTCAGATGGAGACTCAAGATCTCCAGGCTTAAAGGGGGCAACCAGCTGTCGGCTTTACACGCACCCACCTGGTCGGTGGTCATCTCTCCGCTCCACGGCGTGACGTTTTTAAAGAGCCAGGCTGCAGGGGAGGGGCCGCCGCGCCACGCAAACGCCACGCCGCGCCGCGCCACGCAAACGCCGCGCCATGTCTCTGCGCCTCCTGGCGCCACAGTGAGTCAGCTGAGCTGCCGGCGCCCAGGTCTGCACCCACGGGTGGACGAGCGGAAGGACGCTGCGGGATCCGGACACACACATGCATGCACACACACACACACACACACACACACACACACGCACACACACTTCCGCCGGGAGGGATGGAGCTGAGAGCCTGTGACATGGAAATAGAGAAGTGATCGGTGCAAGCTTGTTGACGCATAATCCCGCCCGCCCCGCTGGCTCCGGGAGGGGGATCTCGCCTACCTAAACTCAAATCCGCCAAAAGAGCTTTGCGGAGCTGCAGCGCGGAGAACACACTCCTCGGTATCACCGGGATTTTTTTTTTTTTTTTGTGATTCAACGCTACCGGAGCGGCGTTTCGTGCGTCCCGAGGTGCGGACAGGACCCGCACCGACACCGTCCCCCGCTATTTGATCGGTGCAGCCCCGGGGAACCGGAGCCATGACAGGCCCCCCGCCGGTCCCGGGGCCCGCCTGCTGACGGTACCGGGCAGGATGGGAGAGAAAGGTCTGCCGCTTTCAGGATCCCGAAGCAGCCGATTCATCAATGGAGGAGGAGAGTGACGCCCGGAAAATTAACAACAGCTTCCTTCGCGACCACAACTATGCAACCGAAGGTATTTGGAGAGGCTCTTCATTTTTTTTATCATTAGTATTAATATTATAACGATTTAAATCTGTGTTCTGGAAATAAACCCATAGAGCAAGCGGGTCATTTAAAATGTGCGACTGTGATGGGATTGACCGCCCGTCGTCGTTTCTAGTGAAAATGCATTGTGCGTGTGCGTGTGCGTGTGCGCGGGCCCGTCAACGTGGAGATGATAGATACCTGCTATTTTAAAACGAGCGCCGTGACAGAGAGAAATGTCAAACACACATCCGCAGGAAGCATGTGTTGCAGTCAAAGTGCACACACACACACACACCTTGACACACACACACACACATATGCACATTATCAGTAATAGGGTTGCAAGAGAACTCCAGCCACCCCATCCTGCAGCCCCGGATCCTCCCCGGCCTCTTTGATTCCCAGCCAGTCTCCGTCTCGCCGGTTAGCGTCCCCCTCCTGCGTTCCAGCATCAGCCCCCCCACAAGCTGCTCCACACTTTGATCAACACAAAAAAAAACATCGATTTGCAAGTAAAAGCTGTCATTAATCTCATGGCCGTCGCCGCCTCCTGTCACCGGCTGCGCAGGTCGGTTCGAGGCCAACGATCGGCGTCATCGGCGAAGACACGAACAAAAGGGGGCTTTCCTGGGTTCACCTCGAATATCTGCCGTCATTCCTTCACGTTGGCCGGAAAATAATCATCGGGGTGGTTCTGACGAATAATACCGCGATCTTTTTAGCGTCAGGGATGAGAACAAGTGTCATTTCGTGCTTAATTTGGGGTGGTCGAATGTGGGTTGACTGTGTGGCCTCGGAGGGGGTCGGCAGACACGGCGGCCCACCTCCAGCTGTGAAGGGACGCCGCCGACGCGTGGGGGGGGGGGGGGGGGGGGGGGGTTCCACTGAGGAAAAACCCGAGTGGGAGCGTTTCCTGCCGAACTGTGGCGAAGGATGTATAAGCCGTTCTACTCCAGTCGTCCCTACTGGGGAAAAAAAAAAGGAGGCAGGCGGTTGAAGATAGCGAAGTGTGGGTGTGATGAAGATCTTTGTGTTCCCTGAGATGAAAACAAGGGGAGGGGAGCAGGAGAGGGGGGGGGGGCCTTCTCTCGGCTTGTTTCTCCACAGCTCTGCTTGATTCTCGTGCTCCTTCCATCAGGAGAATGGAGACACGGGTTGTAAAAATGTGCCTCTTTGGTGCAAAATCCCGTCTAGTCTGGCGGGCCCATCTGTGCTTTTCAAGCAAGAGTGGCCGACTTTTGTTGTTTTTTTTTATGACTCTAATTTATGACTGGCGGTCACACCCCGCGTGTCACTCGTGATTCGGAGCCCCCTCCCGCCTTCCCGAGTGCTATGAAGTCCGTTTTCAGCCAAACATCACGGTGTTGGCCTTTCCTCGTAAATTCACCGCATCCAGACCACACACACACACACACACACACACACACACACACACACACAGACTCGGTCTGTCTCACACACAAGTCCCTGATGAGTAGCGGTGAGCTGGTAGCTCCAACCCCCCCACGGTGCTTCTCCACGACCACAAGAGACCCTAATGATGTCACATTTTAATGATGTCAGCGTGGCTGACCTGCGCCTCCCACCAATCCCATGCCTCAGTGGGTGTGTGGGCAGTTACATTACCTCTAAACGTGTGCACGTGTGGCGCGCTCAGTATGAATACGCTGATAGGAGATTACATTGTTCCACCGCCGCCTGGCGAGCCGCTGATATTTCAAAGACCATAAAGCCCCCACCCGCCATGCGAACGCTGTCTAGTTGAAATAAAATTACATTACGCGCTCGTTTGCAAAAAAACTCGGCGGCCGCCCGCGGGTGTCGCGCCGGTAATGGCCGCCGGATGGATGGCTCCGAGGTCCGGGGCCACGTGTACCGCCGGATGTCGGGTAAATGAACTGTTACGACGCTCGGGCGTTAATTCTCGCCGTCTAATGGAGGATTGTCAACAATAGCCGAAGTCTCCGGAGTAAAGATGCAAATAGCTTCCTCGCTGTGAGGCAGGATGTAACCTAATGTCTGCTTCGCTATTGATTTCTGGTTCTTTACGATTTAGCCACGGAGCGGTGACCTAAAGATCTATCGGAGGGCCGTGTAATCCTCCCCTGTATCTCTCCCCTACCCCCTCTCTTTCTTCATTTTTCCCTACAAGTCCGTGCGTGATGCGACCCCTCCGGTCTGGCTGAATACTGATGCAGTTTTGCATCGGGGAGCCGACGGCCTTTCTCGCCGCAACCGATGAGAGCGTAGCGTGGTCGCCTGTGCCAAGGCAAACTGCCCGGGGCCACACTTTAGGAGTCCGACGTATAAAGACGGAGCCCACCATACCCCCCAGCTCACATCCATTATTCACTGTGAAACACTCAAAATGCCTCGCCTCTGCGCACAGTGCAGGAAAGATAATGCATATGTGTGTATGGGGGGCAGGGGGTTGCAGTGTGTGTGTGTGTGTGCGTTTAATGGCAAGCTGTGAAGTTGGGGCGAATCTCACTCCTTATTCAGCAGCTGCTTTCATCCTCTGATTAGCTTCTTATTAAGTCTGCAGCCCCATGAAAATTTAATGAGAATTTATTAAAGAATACCCGTGGTGTTTGTACTGTAGGACCGTTTGCGAAAATATCATTTCTGAGCTTTAACCTGCCGCGGTCAGGAGATTTTTCCAGCGTCGCTTTGACAGATATGCGGCCTGGAGGCGAACCAATCTGCAACCTTTCACACAGGAAATAATGCGACACATTAATAAGTTTCAGCGGCTCGTTCGCAGGCCTCCCGTCGCGGGAGTGATGTCAGCTCGTGTTTACTATCGAGGTCGCTGTAGAAAAGGGACTCCGTTGTGCGCGCAGACGGCTCATCTTTGATTCCCTTGAATGGTGAAAGCGGGGGGAGATGAAAGGGGATTGCACCAAAGCAACAGACAGACGTGGAGAGGAGCGACAGCTTTGTTTTGGAGGTGGATTACAATTCTGTGCGGCTGCGCCTTTACTCCCCCAGCTCCTCCCCTCCCCTCTCCGTCTTCAATTTTTTAACAGAAATATCAAAAAACAAGGATTCAGAATCCCCTTCTTGGTATTCGGAGACGCGCCTGCAGGAATCGATCCCTCGTCTCGGCGTTTCTTAACATCTCGGCCTCGCTCTCGTAGCGACCACGTCGCGTCTCCAGTCGGACGCGATGTGGTAATGAAGTGTGAGAAGTGCTGCGGTAACACCCATTTCACCCTTAAATCCCCAGTGTGTGGGGGGATACCGAAATGCACACACACAATGAACGCGCGCACACACTCACACACACTCTTGTCTGGATCTCAGGGGGGCCGATCCAGGAGAAACCAGGTTAATTAGCTTGTTCACATCAGATCTTACAGCGAGTCATGCTCTTCAGATGAAATGAGCTGCATTGTGCTCTGTTGCCTTGTGTGAGGCTAATAAAGACTAATGCAGCTTTAATTATACGCCGGCGAACCAGACTAGGAGACGATTTTATTCAAAGTGTCATCGGATCTCCATTGACGAAGGTCTGAAGTGACGCCGCTATCAGCCGTGTATTCAGGGCAAACACCGATGAATGCATGAATACCTGCAAAGCGGCCGCCGATACATATCGACGATTATCACAGTCGGAATTAGAGAACGGCGGCGCGGGGAACGGCCTTGAATTATCCCCGGTCTGAATCCTTTGACGCAGGCGGTAATCCTCTCCTCCGCGCGTCGATGCTAACAAAGCATTTACACGACAGCGTGCCGCTCACATTCGCTTCCCTCCAGCGCAGAATTACCAGTCACTTATGCAACTACTTTTCCGTGCAGCCGTGCCATTTCGAGTCTGCGTGTCTTACACAACTCTCACCGCGCCGCGAGATCGAACCTCCTCGTTTTGTTTTTTTTTTTTGTTTTTTTTTTCCGGCCCAGGCGGGATTATGTGTTGTTTAAAGGTTAGCCGGGGTCCTCCTATTTCGGTCTTCGCTTGAGTCTGTGCCGGTGAGACTCGCTGTACTATCTTTTACCGACCTACTTAGAGCAACAAATCTCCCTCCCTCTCCGTTGCACCTGAACCCCGCGCTGGACGGGTGTTCTCTCACACTTCCGCGTCTTTTCCATTTTTTTGTTTCCCTCGTGCTGCGCCGTCCGCAGGCGCGTTCAATATTCAGAGCCGGCCCCGTGTTCCGCTCCGTGCGCGAGGGTTTCATTTCAGCATCAATGCATATCTTTTGTTTCCATGTAATTGGTTGGACTTCCAATTCCATTTTGCACTTTGAAGGTGGGTGTCCACCCCCAGATTGAAAAAAAAAAGGAGATTAGACTCTATTTCATTGGAGTTGCACGTACAGATCCACACACACACACACACACACACACACATACACACACACCAAGCCCAAGCAGGCCAGCAGTGTTGTCTTTTATCACAAGTGATGGATGTGTGTTATCTTCAGGATCCCTCTGATGCTGCGAGAAGCTGAGCAGCCTGTGTCAGACCTGGCTGCCCACAGGATTTATGAGCTTCAGCGCGTTATGGTCTGCTGATGAAGTCGTGTGTGTGTGTGTGTGTGTGTGTGTGTGTGTGTGTGTGTCGTGTCAATGATCAAGTAAGGGGCTGTATGTTTTGTGTGTGTGTCTGTGAGTGTTTGAGTGATCAAGTAAGGGATTATTTACAGTATGTTTGTGTGTGTTTTTGTGTGTATGTGTGTGTATATGCTTGTGCGAATGATCAAGTTTGGGTGTGTATTTTTGTTTGTGTGTGTGTGTTTGTGTCAATGATCAAGTAAGGGGCTGTATGTTTTGTGTGTGTCCGTGAGTGTTTGAGTGATCGAGTAAGGGATTATATACAGTATGTTTGTATGTGTGTGTCTGTGTGTGTTTTTGTGTGTGTGTGTATTCTTGTGCGAATTATCAAGTAAGGGAGTGTATTTTTGTTTGTGTGTGTGTGAGTGTTTGAATGATCAAGTAAGGGATTATATTCAGTGTTTGTGTGTTTGTGTTGTCTGAATATTTGAATGCTAAAGTCAGACAGTCTGTGAGTGTCTGTGTCTGTGTCTGTGTCTGTGTGTGTGTGTGTGTGTGTGTGTGTGTGTGTGTGTGTGTTAATGATCAAGTAAGGGAGTGTATTTTTGTTTTTGTGTGACTGTGAGTGTTTGAATTATCAAGTAAGAGAATGTTTTTTGTGTGTCTGTGAGTGTTTAGAAGAGCAAGTAGTTGATTATCTGTGTGTGTGTGTGTGTGTGTGTGTGTGTGTGTGTGCATTTTAGAATGATCGAGTGCCTGATTATACATTTGTGTGTGTGTGTTTTCATTAATGTGTCTGAGTGTTAGAATGATCCAGAAAGGGCGCGTGTGCGTGTGTGTGTGTGTGTGTGTGTGTGTGTGTGTGTGTGTGTGAAAAATTCCATCAGTGACTGAGCTGTAATGGGTGTCTTCGTCTGCTGTGAATATATTTACTCATGGAGGAAAAACTCATTTATGGAAGCGTTGGCCGTGTTTCAGCTCCACCGACTCTTCATCCAGTGAGACCGAGGGACGTGTTCGTGTGTAAACTTGTTAAATGACGTCCATCAATTACTTTTTTCCCTCAGCAACTTAATGTGTTGATGATGACGGGAGGGACGAGGGGGGCAACGGAGAAGAAAAGGCAGAAGGAAAGTCAAAAAAGAAAGACCTCAAATTCAAGAATATTGATAATGGCAGCCTCCATTCGATCTGCACAGGAAGTGTGTGTAGCTACTACACACCCTGGAGATCATATATGATAGTGCATTTGTTATATGTGTGTGCATTGTGTGCACCACAATATGGGATGTCGGGAGGGGGGGGGTTGTTAGCTTGTAATTAAGCGAGCCATTATTGGTTTGTAGATTTAGATATGATGAAGTTCACCCCTCCTCCTCCTCCTCCTGTGATTATCTACACATTGCCAGAAGAATCCCTCCAGTCCCATCACTGCATGTGGCCGAGCTAGTCTCGTCTTCATAAACTGTAATAAACGGGGGGGTGGGGGGGGGCAGGACACACACACACACACACACACACGAGCACGACTCGCACACACTGATGAAGAAATGAGGCTTAGTCATCCTCTGGCTCTTCCATCACGCACAGGAGCTTTCTTTAGAGATACGCCGCTCCTCGGGGAACGTTATCTGTTCGCCGCGCCGAAATGCTCACATTCCCCCGGATGCAGGAGCAGGTTTTCGCTCGATTGCAGCACTTGCTTCTCTGTCTGCTGAATTACAGCTAGCATCAGCAACTAAGTCTGTGAGCTATTGGCGCACACACACACACACACACACACACACATGCATCCACCCCTCTGCCTGCCGCTAGAGATGGAAACGGTCTCCATAGCAACATTCCCTCTCCTGCTCAGTGCTCTGCCAGTAGTGGGTCCTCAGAGGGTGCGGGGAGCACAAAACAAGCTCCTCTCCAGTCTATTTAAAAAATGTTCTCATTGTTAAAGCGGGGGGACGGCCTCCGATGCGGCGGCTGACACACATTACGCCTCACCTTCGGAACCCGAGGCTGGAAAATAATTACAGCCACCGTCGGGCTCTGGTTAATCCGGGCGGATCCGGTGTGTCTGCGAGGGGGGAAGAGGTGAGGCTGCCTCAAGGGGTGGCTTCTGTTTATTTTTGGTGCAGCCGGAAAGCGCGGGTCAGGGTCAATAAAATCTTTGCCGAGCTGTATTTTACCGCGATGATATTGCGGAGCGTTGATAAGGCGTTGCAAAAAATTGAACCTTGCAAAAGGCGTCTCGCAAAAGCCCGAGTGAAACTGCGCATGTAAAGTCCAGCGCGCTCATCCTTGCATCTGCACTTTGTTGAGTTGCACACCAAGCCGCACTTAAATATCTTATTGCATCGCAATGTATTCATATCTATAATCATATTTATAATAATGTTTACACTCTTCCTATCATTGCATATCCAAATGCACTGCGGACAGCAAAGTAGGAATTTAATTTTACAGGAAAACACGTTTCTACACCGTGCATATGACGATATACGCTTCTTGAATCTGCATCATTTAAAGGTTCTCGGCGTTGGTTTTCCTGTGTGTGTGTTTTTTTAACGTGGGTGTCGGCGGGGGGAGAGACGGGTGTTTTGGCTGGCGGGGGGTGAATGGTGTTGTTAGCATGGCGGCGGCGTCTTTTTAAAAGGCGAGATTGCACTTCAAACACACAGAGCGGCTCCCTCCGGTCGCATGAATCGGTCGATATCGCCCAGCTCCCCAAATCCCGGAGATTTCCCTGCGTTATCCAGAAGTCGCCTCGCAAGATCCTGCAAAAAAAAAAAAAAAAAAAAAAAAAAAGGCCCTTTCTTTTCTGTTTGAGCGATACTTAGACGGCTTTGTGCACGTTCACGCTGACATTCACCCCCCTCCCTGTTTTGCTTCCTGTGTTGCAGCTGACATTATCTCAACGGTTGAGTTTAACTCATCGGGGGAGCTGTTGGCCACCGGGGATAAAGGAGGCAGAGTGGTCGTATTCCAAAGGGAGCAGGAGGTAAGAAATGCCAACAATGCAGCCTTAATTATTGCCCCCTTCTGCCTAAAAGCCTTGAAATGTGAATGTCGGGCTGCAATCGCTTGCTTTTAGCGACCGGACAGAAAAGGTTTGTTTGGCAAATTGCTGGACGTCGCCATTGAAAAAAAAAAAAACACTTGTCTGCTCGGCCAAATGACACTATAAACGGATCCATAAGGGGGGACGGGGGCTCATTACAGACCGTTAAAAGCCCAAGGTTAGACCGGGTCAAACGCCTGGTTCATTCTGATCCTTTAGAAAGACATGTGAAATATCTTTCTCTAAAAGATTAACAAGGTAATGCAGTCCCAGAGAGAGCGAGACGGTCGCTTTCGGCTTCCGGGAGGGAGATTTGAAAATCCCCGGTGTAAGAAAGTGATTCAAGCTGTTAAAAGATGGAGAGGAAAAACAAACAAATCAAATTCTCTTCTCAGAGCAGAGCCGCTGCACCTGCGCAGGCTTGACAAATCCTTCGAGGAGGAATTGAATTCGTCTTAATTTAATCGCTCAGGATAGGAATCTGAACGCCTTCGATAGAAATCCACCCGGTCGTTTTTTTCTATTCGAGCATTTTTGGCGTTAATCCTTATTTTCATGATTTTCTTTTCGACCTCTCCATAGTTCCTCGCCGTGGACGTCTTCGTTTCACGCCCACCTTTCGCTGAAAAAGATAATTAGCATCAATGTAAAAATGCAGTGTAAGATAATACGACCATTTATCGTCACATTTTTCGGCACAGAGCAAAAGCCAGCCGCAGCGTCGGGGGGAGTACAACGTTTACAGCACATTCCAGAGCCACGAGCCGGAGTTTGACTACCTGAAGAGCTTGGAGATCGAGGAGAAGATCAACAAGATTAAATGGCTGCCGCAGCAGAACGCCGCCTACTTCCTGCTCTCCACCAATGGTGAGCCACCTCGTGATGTCAACTGTCTGTGCCAACGCGCTAAACACGTCCTGATATATTGTACGACGACGTCGCTGGTCCACAACTGCAGCAGCGGCGGCGGCGATTCATCACCTTCCTCAAAGAGAAGTCAGACAGAAAACACAGAAAGTGATATTTTACCCGGCGGCGGCGATGATAACATCATCAGGAGGAAATTGTCTTTGTGACTTTACGCGAAGGTGTCGGTGCCTCGGTTGGCCGGGCCGGCGCCACCAGCAGAAAGGTTTCAAATTGAGAACTTCATGCATGGCTACCACACACACACACACTGGTATCAAAGTGTGTATAACCCGTACACACACACACACAGGCCGCGAGACGCCTTGCAGATTGTGAGTGTCATGCATGGCTGATAGCGGTGTGGCTGCAGCAGATGGTTGAGGGTCCTGTGGCGACGGCCTCGCCGCTCTGACACCAATATTCACAGCGGATATTAAAAGAAGAAATAGCAGCAACCTGAAGGCCCCCCCCCCCCCCCCTTCCACTCCTGCACCCTCGCCGCTCCCAAGAAGATGAGATGTAACTGGTGTTTATTGGATGCAAAATTGGAAAGCACCCAGATGGCTTCTTCACGGGGGAGCGGCGGCCGCAGCCAGGAATTGTAGTCAACTTGTAGATTGGTATCACCGACATCATATACAGGAGGTGCAATTCATCATCCACGCTGGCGCCGGCCCAGCTATGTGCCAGATTGGCCGCCCAGCCCCCCGACTACCATCTTGTATGAAAGATGAACTACCATGAGCTGTGGTCTAACTGTTTTGTGTGTATATGCCTGTGTGTGTGTGTGTGTGTGGTGACTCCCCTTTCAGACAAGACAGTAAAGCTCTGGAAGATCAGCGAGAGGGACAAACGTCCAGAGGGCTACAACTTGAAGGACGACGATGGACGGATCAGAGACCCGTTGACCATTACTTCGTTGCGGGTAAGAGGACACACACACACACACACAGGTCCGGGTAGTAAAGAACTGCCTTTTCAGCATCATCTCAACCACAACACTGCACTTCCAAGCAGAGCGCCGTGGTGTTGGAGGCCGACCTCCATCTGAGGCCATGAAACATTGGTTCCAATAACGCTCTTCTACACGTTTAACGCGAGAAAACAATTTAATTTATTATCTCCCCGGCTTGTCCTGCAGTCAGGATTGCAGGGGAGCTGAAACCTGGAGCTCAAACCATCATGATGTTGTTCCTTCTGCACCATTTTGAACCATCGCGGCAGCATAACTTCTCCAAACTCCCCTCGGGCGAAGTCTGTATTGGCATCGCAACATATCATTTTTAATGCCCGTCACGAGGGACGTTCAGCCTCGGCTCCTCGTAATTCAAAAGTCAAAGCGTCCTGCGCGCCATCACCGACGACTGATGGGCCAAACTAACAGTCGGCGTGGAGCGCAGAGGGTCGACCCTTACCTACACAAAGGGAAATAAGGAGAACTCCTCCAGCGATATTATGTAATATTGCATTACTGCACTGGTGTGTTGCAGGAAAACATTTTCGCTATTTCACGAAACGCTTGCACAGCAACCCGGTTCAAGCTCCGACTTGGAGATGTGACTTGTCGTGTGCGGTAGTTATAAAAACAAGACTTGGCTCGCAGCCGCAACCGCACAGAAGAACCCCGATGTAACGGTGACACCTCAATGCATGAGTTTTTTAAGAAGTGCATGGATTACGGCGGCGCCGTCGTCCGAAAAAAAAGGTTCATCGGAGACCCTGACGTGTCTCTATAGGTGTGAGTGCAGGATAAGCATCTCACTGCTGGCGCCGCTTGGATGTACGGGGACGCCTTTCCAGATATTTTGCTCAGATTTACGTTTCAACGGAAACCCGTAACAATTTTCTTTACGTTACATCCAAAATATTCCCAGTGTGGACATTCAGCAGCGAGTGCAGTTTAATCCCGCTTAGCCCTTTCAGCTATACCTTTCATTGTGCAGCCATTTAAATGTGTTCTTTTTGATAAAAAAATGCTCTTACGATTCCCAACACACACACACACACACACACACACACACACACACACACACACACACACTCTTCGAGTAAGAAGGAAGTGAGAATGAGTGATCGATGTGTTTGCTGAGCCGAAACCCATGAAGGGATCATCCTCTGCATCTCCCCTTCTCTGTTCTTCTCACTCCAAAACCTCTTTTAATTTCACACACAGAGGGAGTACACATAGGCCGCTGTGTGTGTGTGCGTGTGTGTGTGTGTGTGTGTGTATCTGCCATAGTTGATTAGCGCTATGTTCAGCGTGTCTGTCCCTCTTTGTCTGGCCGGCCAGTGGATCGGAGCGACCTGGAGGACACGCCAGGACTGTGGAAATCCTGTTTGGGGCTCTGAAATCTGTGGAGACGGAAATATCCGAACAATGTGCTGCTGTAAATGGAAAAACAAGCCCCAAATATCCAAAGTGTGTTGTTTTCGGTGTTTCCCGGTGATTTACTGTTTCGCCCTCCATTTCTCGGACGGCCTTCAGACAACAGAATGCGGATTTTTTTTTTTTTTTTAAAACGTGGAATATTCCGCACTTATTCTCCAAGGAACAGGATCCACCGGGTCTTTTCAGAAGGTGCTCGGCCCGGCAGAACCCTGTGACTAACAGCGTTATGGGGTTATGGGTTAATATGGTCAGTGTCTCTCCGGGCAGCCGCTGTAAAGACATGGAAATGAAGTGACACCCATGGAGATGCGGCGGCCCGCTGAGCTGCCGTGCCTCTCTGTCAGTGCCAGCGATGGACGGATGGAAGAAAAAGGGAAGAAGCAGTCGATTTGTTCGCCCGGCTCCCTCCCCTCCCCGCTCCCTTTGTCTGGGTTTTATCTGGCCGACGGGGGGCTGCATGCAGGCTTGGGGCCGGGCATCTTTGAAGCCGCAGCGGCGCTGTGAACTATGTTTGTATATATGGGTGGTTTCTGCATGTGTGTGTGTGTGTGAGCTACTCTTAATTCTGCAGAGTTCAGTTATCATTCCTCAGCAGGGCCGACGGATGCCCCTGGGCCATCCCTCTTTCCGTCTCCCTCTGTAGCTCCTCATCTCCCTCTCACTCTATCACACACACAAACCCGAGAACAGGGGCGACTTCGCCAGATTACCGCGTAGCCTTGTAGGAACTAGATAATCACGGTTGGCGGAGCCCGGCTCATCAGCCGGCCCCGGAGCCCCTCCATCTTTGTCTCATTAAGACGGCCGGTGTAAATGTCACAGAATCCCCCGGAATCACCCGGTTGTTGTTAATGTTAAAAGAAACCGCTCATCCGCAAACGTCCGAGGCGGACGGCGGGAAGATGAGAGCACGGCGGCGCCTCGGAGATGTGCTCCTAGCGTGTTTGTGTTTCCCTTATTTCGATCGTCCGCCCCTCGCCGTCAGGTGCCGGTGCTGCAGCCTATGGACTTGATGGTGGAAGCGACCGCCAGGCGGGTGTTCAGCAACGCCCACACCTACCACATCAACTCCATCTCGGTGAACTCCGACCTGCAGACCTTCATCTCCACCGATGACCTCAGGGTGAACCTGTGGAACCTGGAGATCACCGACCGCAGCTTCAGTATCCTCCCCTCCGTCTGTGGCCGATAAACCCGAGGTCGCTCGTCATGGCTCGTCGTGCAAAACTATGAAATCTACCCGCAGGTTGTGATTGTTCCTTAGCCTCCGTCCGCCAGACATTGTGGATATAAAACCCGCCAACATGGAGGAGCTGACGGAAGTGATCACCTCGGCGGAGTTCCATCCCCAGCAGTGTCACACCTTCGCCTACAGCAGCAGCAAGGGCTCGATACGCCTGTGTGACATGAGGCAGGCCGCTCTGTGCGACAGACACTGCAAATGTGAGTGCCGGCGCCGCTCAACGGGAGCTACGAGCAAATGTTTAAATTCGAGCAAAAAAAGAGCAAATTTTTGAATAAAAAAAAAAACAAAAAAAAAAAAAACGATGAAAATGAAATCAGAATTTCATTTCATTTAAATTTAATTAATCAGATTTCATTTTCATTTTATTTATGTTGCGGTCGATGTTACCGGCGCACTTTGTGATTCCTCAACTAGCAAATCAACTCGCCAATTTTTACCGCTCCCGCCTCCGCCGCCTCTCCCGCTCGTTATCGGCGTAAATCCTGCGTGCGCGTCCGAAACACTGAACGGGGCCTCTTTAAAAGCCTAACATCACATCCGCTCACGTCGTTGGAATGAATAATGAATACATTGACATTTTAGCAAGAAAATCAATGTCTTAAGAGCAAATGCATTAGTCCTTCATGGACACACCTAGCTGTTCAATAATGTCAGTCATTTCCTCAGACATATTGATGTGTTCACCGGGGTGTGTGCTAACATGGCCTGGAGGAATACACAGGGGTGTGTGAGGGTTAAATAATAAAGCATTTTGTAGGATTTGGGAGGGAAAGAAAACGCGATGTATTACTTCACAGCTGGCTTGTGCGGACCCTGTTCCAGATCAGCAGGTGCGTGCAGTGGGAGACACACACACACACAGCGGGCAGATGCTCTCCATAGCGCCATGACAGGTCTTTTAATGCAGGCACTACATGAACACACACACACACACACACACACACAACCTCCTTCGATCGGAAACTTGCTCCCCCTCCCGCATAAATAGCACAAACTCCCCACACACCTATAAATCCGGCGCCGCTAGAATTAATCAGTGTTCGGAGGAGGAGGGATGGAGGGATGGAGGGATGGAGGGATGGAGGGATGGATGGACGAAGGCGCAGCAAAGTGATGGATGCAGGGATGGAAGGGAGATTGCCAAATCGCTGAGCCCCGGGACAGAAAGGGCCGGGACCAAACGGGCCCCCCGCCAACTCCCAAGGGACCCTATTATACACCCCTGGAGTGGAACAAGAGGGAGGGCAGGGGTGCACACACACACACACACACACATTTTCACTCACCAGCAAATACAAAGATTCACACACACACACACAATCCAGCGGGGATCAAATGGGCCCGGCACTTTGACATTGATTTGTTTTTCTTCCCCATTCCTCCCCTCCTTGTTTCTTCATCCCTCATGCAGCATCTCCTTGTTAGACACCCCGATGATACTATTCTATTCCAACCTTTTCTCCCGGCCGACGCCGACAGGGGGTAGGTGTAGGGATTTGGGTTTTTTTTTTTTTCTGGGAGGAGGAGGAGGAAGGGCACCGCGCAACAATAACTTGACAGGTAACGATGGAATTCTTGGCTTTCCTCCACGGCGCAAAGATCAGCAGCTGCCAAAATCAATATGAATCATAACCAATATTTACCCGGCGCGTTGACCCGTGGCCATCTCCCTAAGCACGCCGGCAAATAACCCCGCCAGGAGATGCAGCTGCTGCAGCAAAGCCTCGCATCCGGCTATTGTTAGGCTCTCATTGTTCGCCCGATGAGAGGAAATCTCTTTTTTTGCAGATTTCGAGGAGCCGGAGGATCCCTCGACCCGTTCCTTCTTCTCCGAGATCATCTCGTCCATCTCGGACGTGAAGTTCAGCCACAACGGCCGCTTCTTGATGACAAGGGACTACCTCACTGTCAAGGTGTGGGACCTTCAGATGGAGAACAAACCGCTGGAGACGTACCAGGTGAGCCGGCCACGTTGCGGACGATTCTCATCCGTCAAAAATATTATTTAACGTTGGGATGTATTGATTCGGGTCTAATCACGCCATCTAATCCTGTTTCAGTGTCACCCTGCCAAACTGCAGCCATGTCATTTTTAGTAATTAGCCCTGGGGCAGCTTAGCGGCCGACATCCCGTAAGAAGACAGATAGCGGCTTCTGCCGACGCGCGCTTGAAGGGCAAAACCTCCCACCGAGAGGTCGCGGGGGGTCAGATCCTCGCCGTACGATCGACGGGGAAGCTTCTCGCGGCCACGGCGTGATTGATAAGGCCGCCGGCGAAGCCCCGGGGATTCCCTGTCGCGAATTTGCTCCGTCTCCACCTGCTGCCCGTCACCTCGGTATAGGTCAGCAGGTCTGCGGGGGATTAGAAGAAGTAGGACATATGGCGACGCAGCTTATGCGTGCGTAGCTGTCCGCTGAAAGGCAACGTGACAAGCTTTATATGACAAGAAAACCGGGGAATGGGATTTATCAGTGAGTTCAGACAAATTGTTTTAACCTTTTTGGTTTTTTTTTGGCCAGGTCCACGACTATCTACGGGGCAAACTTTGCTCACTGTACGAGAACGACTGCATCTTCGACAAGTTCGAGTGTGTATGGAATGGGTCAGACAGGTGAGAGGCCAGCCATCCGTCCATACCTCCATCCATCCATCCATCCGCCCATACAACCATCCATCCATCCATCTGCCCATCCGTCCATCCATCTACCCATCCGTACATCCATTCATCTGCCCATCCATCCATTCAACCATCCGTCCATCCATCCATCCATCTGCCCCTCCGTCCGTCCATCCATCCATCCATCCATCCATCCATCCATCCATCCATCCATCTGCCCATCCGTCCATCCATCTACCCATCCGTACATCATTCATCTGCCCATCCATCCATTCAACCATCCGTCCGTCCATCCATCCATCTGCCCATCTGCCCATCCATCCATCCATCCATCCATCCATCCATCCATCCATCCATCCATCCATCCATCCATCCATCCATCCATCCTTTGAGTCCAGACTTCTGCCATGATCTGAATCAGACCATTTTTAGTATGTTTGTGAAAAGGGCTATTTACCAGAGGGAAGCCAGGGATAAAGCAGCTGTGCTCCCAGTCACTTCCCATCTCCATCAGCTTACGTAATTTAGATTTTGAAAAAATTTAAATCCACATTTTTACTGGACTTTATTGTGGCAGTCATTGGTTCCTGAAAAGATCCGAATACTGTATTTTCCAGACTATTGAGCGCACCTGAATAGAAGCCGCACTGAAAATAAACAAATCTATGTGTACATATATAGCCCGCACTTGTCTAATAGTCCACAGGTGTCCATGTTGTAACATGAAATATTTACACTAAAACTTTTTTAAATTGTTAATCAAATCCATACTGGTAACATCCACAAATACGTACTGGAAATGCATTTTTCCGAACAGTGTCTTTAACAAGGCTGATGAATAATTCATAATTTTATTATATTAATAATAAATAACACAAGGAAAAGCCCATCCATGCATCCATTTTCTATCTCCGCTTTGTCCTACTCTCGGTCTTCCTGCTGTGCACTAAAACTGTTAAAATCGTCTTCTTCAGTGTTTCTTCAGAATTTTCCCGCTCATTTCATCGGTCCAATGGGACGAGGATAAATGTTTTCGCGGCGTGAAGCTCGTTAGCCAAAAAATATCCATATTTAGCTGTGTTTAGCCGAAAAAAGGAGCAGCTTATAGTTTGGAAATAACAGTATATTGTCCACCTACAACAGTGAATATCATGTAATTGAACCCAACCAAAGCCTTTACCTTCATGTAAAGACAGCCACCCATACATAAACTAGAAGAAATACATTTCTAGATCGCTTTCCATCAATATGCTGTATAAATGAGGAGAGGGGATAGCAGGATGTAAATTCAATAAAAAAAAAAAACAACAAAAAAAAAAACACTTATTATTGCACCTATCCTGCAATGACTTTTACTGTTATTACACAGAGTGCAATGAAATTTAGAGCCAGCCGCTGCCAGGTTCAGTGGAATCAAAAACAGACAAAAACAACCTTAAAAAAACAATAGTAGCATCTCTGTGTTAGAGATATAAGACAGAAAAAAATATGGAAAAAAAAAAATAGAAATAACATCTAGAAGAATAGATAGATACATATGTAGAAAAAAAGGTAAATAAGTGAAAAGTGGAAAAAAAATCATTTATTATTATTGTTGTTGTTGTTGTTATTATTATGTGAGGAGACTCAACGCAGAATTATCAGATCTGGAAATGGATCGGGCGGCTCCGCGATTGGACTCTCCATATCTATATAAATATGATCTCCATATCATTCCTCACTTCTTCACGTGCACATCATATGTTGTATGTATGTTGTATGTTGTATTCGTCCCTCCATCACAGTGACCTTCCCCTCTTCTTCTCCCCAGCGTCATCATGACGGGTTCATACAACAACTTCTTCAGAATGTTTGACCGTAACACCAAGCGCGATGTGACGCTGGAGGCGTCGCGGGAGAACAGCAAACCCAGAGCCATCCTTAAACCCCGCAAGGTACCTCACACACAAACACACACACACACACACACACACACACACACACACACGTTCACAAAGCCCTCCATGTCCGTTCCTGATCCTTAAGAAACTTAACCGCAGGCTTAGCGTCTAAAAATGGAAACCCGTTGGGTTAGTTTCAACCCGCTGTTCTTAAACGGGTGGTTTAAAAATAAAATAAGCAATGATGCTAGCAAACCGGCGCTTACCGGTTTCTTCAAAATGATTGAAAAATTGGTCGCGATATGATAATATCACAGGAGACAAAATGACAAGACTAGTACCTGATGATGAGGAAATAAATCACGTAGATCTGTTTCTCTCCGCAGCCTATTTAACCGTTTATTGTACTATTTCCATCACCCGTGCAGACTTTTTATCCGTGTTGGAGTTCCTAATTTGTGCGAGGAGGCCACTGGCGTTACTCTGATCCGGCCTCCTGCGGTCCGGCTGCAGCTGCAGCCCCCGTGGAGTCCCCGCCCACGGGGAACACGTCCAAATTTTTCAGTGATTTTTGTTTTTTGCAGATGAGCCTTATATTCCAGAGAGCTCTAAGATCACCATGGTGATGAGGACTGCAGTGTTCAGTCCATGAACCTGAACATATAGGAGAATATATGTTCTATAAATATGATATATCATATAAATGCAGAGCAATCATACTTATAATTTGCACAATTTTGTACAGTAGTTTATTCATATATATAAGAGAATTATATGTGTATGTGTATATATATATATATATACATACATACAAATATACATACAAAATTTATATATATATATATATATATATATATATACATATATAAATTTTGTTTTTCTGCTTTTTAATTTTTTTGTTTTTTATTATTTTTCCTTTTTTTAATTTTATTTATTTATTCATATATATAGATATATACATACATATATATCTCTATATATAATTTTTTATATATAAATATATATTAAAAATATATATATTTATATATATATTTAAATATTTAAATATTTAAATAAATATATATATATATTTTTTTTTATTCTTAGTGTCGACAATATTGATGCTGCTACCCCATGTGCCCCCAATTGCCCCTTGGGGACAAATAAGGTTTTTCTGGTTCTAATCCTCCTTAGGAGACCGTGGGGACGTATAAGGGGTGCAAATGTCGACCTGATGTGATTAAAAAAAAAACGATAATCCCTGATTTCCCTGATCTTCCGCCCTCCCCGCTGTCTCCCAGGTGTGCGTGGGCGGGAAACGCAGAAAGGACGAGATCAGCGTGGACAGCTTGGACTTTAGCAAAAAGATCCTCCACACCACGTGGCACCCGCACGAGAACATCATCGCCGTGGCGGCCACCAACAACCTCTACATCTTCCAAGACAAGGTCAACTAAAGGGCGGGCCGACCCTCGACCCAACACGGGCGCGGCTGCAGGGAGAGGAAGGCCGGCGGACAGTCAGAAGAACTCCTCCTCCTCCTCCTCTCCTTGTGATCTTGAATTGCACTGCTCTACAGAGGAACACCACGAAAACTGGATTTTTGGGGCGACGGGGTTCGGGGTTGGGGACGGGTCCTCGGAGGTCTGGAAGGAACTCCGCTCTTCGATCGTTTGTCTTATTTGTCTCGAGGCCGGCGTCCGCCTGGAGGGAATCCGGTGCATTCATGCAACAAGAGGGCCGCTACTCCAGAAGCAAGATGTAGCCGCCCAACACACTGGACAAAAAGTAGAGCACACGGACAAATCTAGCTTACATGATGGTAGCGCATCGCCGCGTAGCAACAGCGTCCCACCCCTTTCGGCTAATCGCCTCGGCCGCTGCAGGGTCTCTGCAGAAGTGAAGGACTGTTACACTCTGACCCCAGAGACTGAGCGTTGCCTCCGCCTGCGGCAGACTCTCTCCGGTTTTTATTTCGTTTTTTTTTTTGTTTTTTCGTCTCGCTGCCGAGACCGCCGTAGTGTGTAAGGTGAAGGAAGCCCCCTCCCCTCCGACCCCGCGGGGCCGTGCCGGTGGTTTTATTTACCGCCGTTGTTTAATCGCCCCCCTCCCCCTCCGTCACTGAATCTGTTTAGAAGCTGTGGTGCCTTCTTTTGGTATGCCGGGGTCTGACGTAAGGACTGAATACAAGGCAGGGGTGTGAATGTTTCAAAACCATGTGATAACTTAGGAATTTCTTTTCCTTGTCTTTTCCTTTCTATAAACAACCCGTTTAAAAAAAAAAAGAAAAAAAGTCACAGTTCAATCAAAATGCCGTGTGTCCGGAAGAAAGAAAGAAAGAAAGAAAGAAGAAGAAGAAGGCCCGTCTGCTTTCACGCTCGGCCGCCCTGCAACTTTTCTTAGAAACAAATTCAAGGTGGAATTCTCTTTTTCAGAATCGATGCCGAAAATAGTAAAAAGTCGGTAATCCGAAAAGGACGTCCTGACACGGATTTCATACATATGTATTTATTTGAATACGCATTCATTCATTGCAGACCTACAACCATTCACCCATCTGGGCAATGTAGGGTCTCCACTGGACCTCCTGCAGGCTTTTGGACTGTAGGAGGAACCCGGGGAACCCACGCAGACACGGCGGAGAACGTGCAAACTCCACACAGGAGTTACCCAAATAACGCTGCATATAAAATACCGATTTGTGACTTTCCTTTTCCTTTTTAAAGGCACAAGAAATTGTGATAACCCTCTTCCATCCCTCGTCCCGGGCTCCGAGGAGCTTTGCATCCGAGCGAGATGGGTGTTAAACTCAAGCAGACGAAAGCCCGCACGTAGTTTCTCCCGGGCGCGGCGTTGGGACGGTTCGGTTCGGACGCGTTTGGAGTTTAAAATCTACATCTCGCAGGACAACACTAAATAAAGAACGACAAGCTCCGGGGAGTTCTCCTTGTTTGTGTTCGGTCACCCGCCCCCTTCAACCCCACCCCGAGGTCAGCATTGAAAGGTCTAAATGTGAAATCAGGGAATTAATAAGTGTGATTCCTTTAAAAAGTAATGTCTTCTAAACAACTTCCTTTGTGACACTTCTAATTGAAACACACACACACAGACACACACACACAAACTTTTATAGTTCAGAATGTATTGAAATGCAATGAATTACCATGCAGTCTTTATGCTTACTGGACTTTCTTTGAATAAAAACAATAAAGATGTGCAAGTTCAAACCCCGTGATTTGTGTTGTGACTCGATCATCTCGTCCTTCTTCGTTCAGCGGTTCCTCACCGGCGGAAGAGCGCCCTCTAGCGGCCGAAACCCGAATTGCAGCGAAAAAAAAAGGGGGAAAGCGGCCTCGTTACTTTTGCCAGTAGTTGATGTTTAATTCAAATAATAGGTGATTTTTCAACTCTGACGGCTTATACTTATCTTAACATTTCAATTTAAGTGCAAAAATGGATGGTTCAAGTTTGCCTCTCGCTCCAAAAACCCATTCTGTGTTTTATGATTAGGACTCTTTTAACTGCGGGGACGTTAATACCGAAGAAAATGGTAATTTAAAACCCAATTCGGTCGTGATTAGAACCCCCGGTCTTTGCTGCGTGGCGCTCTGCTCTAATTGGCTCCGCGGGGCTCCATTCCTCGCACATTTTGTCAACTGGGGACACCAGCTGTCAATCAAAGCACATCTTTATAACCCGGCATAGAAGCCGCATCGCCGCTTCTCGGGCGTGAATCCAGAGACAGACAGGAGCTCCTCTGTGGTCCGCCACCTCTAGACGGCGTCTAGATCCAGAAAGTATTTCTAGCCTCAACAGAACTTGAATTTTTTTTTTTTTCGGAAATCTACTCACATCTGTTGTCGCCGTCCCCCCCCGGAAGAGATGGACAGAGCGAGCGGGAACAACGCCACGGTGGTGAACAGCTCCTTGCTGTGGACGTTCAGAGACGGCGCCTTCCATCACCTGAGCCCCGGGGAGCTGAGGGTCCTGGTGCCGGCGTTCCTGGGCGTCATCTGCGTCCTGGGCGTCGCTTGCAACCTCACCGCCATGTTCATCTTGATTTCCGGCGCCCACAAGGGCAAGCTTTCTCTGATCAACTCCCTCATCTTCAACCTGATGTTTGCCGACGGGCTGGTGCTGGCCTTCTCCGTGCCTTTCCGAGCCGCCTCCTACTCCAAGGCCGGCTGGACGCTGGGCTCGGCCGTGTGCAAATCGGCCGACTGGTTCCTCCAGTCCTGCATGGCGGCGAAGAGCTTCACGGTGGCGGTGATGGCCAAAACCTGCTACCGCTACGTGTCCAACCCCACCAAGCAGGTGAGCATCCACGTGGGCTCCATCCTGGTGGTGCTGCTCTTCATCTGGCTGGCGGCCTGCGTGGTCGCCGTCCCGCACTGGCTCTTCGCGACCCTGCAGCGGGGGATCCACGGGCTGCAGTGCTTGCTGGCGGCTCCCCCGGAGGCGCGGGACTTCATGACGGTGTACGTCAAAGCGTACCCCCTGGGGGTCTACTGCGCTCCCCTCAGCTTCGCCCTCATCTACTTCTGGAAGGCGTACGGCCGGTGCCAGCGCCGCTCCAGCAAAACCCAGAATCTTCGCACCCAGATCCGATCCAGGAAGCTCACGCTGATGCTCTTCGGCTTGACCGTAGCCATGGCCACCCTCTGGCTGCCCCAGTGGGTCGTCTGGGTTTGGGAGCGACATTTAGCGGAGAGAGAAACCGAAGCTCTGACGTCCCCGCCTCTTCTTCTCACGCTCTCCGCCCGGCTGCTCACCTTCTCGCTGTCGCTCGTCAACCCTCTCATCGTGCTCTCCCTCTCCGAGGAGTTCAGGGAGGGCTACCGCGGGCTGTGGAGGCGGCTCACCCTGCGCAAGCAGCCGCCGCCCAAACCCAAGCCCAGACCTCACAACCCCACCAGCCTGCAGTCGCCGCGCCCGCGACCCGAGACCTCGGGCATGCCGAGGTGGGAGAAGGTGGCGCGCTCCCAGCCGCAGCAGGAGCCGGGAAAAGGGAGGGGAAAAGACACGGACTCGACGAGCCTCAAGGACGGGACGGTGCTGCCGGACGTGGAGCAGTTCTGGCAGGAGAGGGAGACGGGCTCGCAGGCGGAGGAAGACGACCCCGTGCCGTGGGAGCGCCAGGGAAACGACCAGAAGTGACCTTCTCCTGACCTTCGCTCCGCAGGCCGTCCGACTCCGCGTGGTTATTCTGTGCATCTGTGATAGAGGTGGCGTGGATCAGCAGTACGTCGGTGTGTGTGTGTGTGTGTGCGCGTGTACGATCGCATTATATATCTGGTGTCGGTGAATCTTTGTGACCGGATAGAATTTATCACGCTGTGGTGCATGAACGTAGCGGATTTCTTGATATTTAGAGATGAATCTGTGCAAGAAAAAGTCTTAACTTAAAACCCGAACACTAAACTTGTGAAGGTGTTTTGTATTTAGACACACACACACACACACACACACACACACACACACACACACACACACACACACACAAACACACTCTCTTCCCCGAATAAAGGCTGATTTAAAAAAAAATCCTCTCTTCGTTGTCATTCAACCGTCCTGTCAGTCAGTGTGACACACACACACACACACACACACACACTCCTTAGATCAGGCGGCAGCGGGTGGCCCCCCGCCGACCCCGGGGTCATTAAATATATTTCCATAAGGGCATTCATTAATGCCGCTGAGGTCTCTAATTAGAGCAAAGGGCCTCCCTCTGAACTCCGATGGTGCCATTTCAATGAAGTGAACCGTATCGACCCGATCACACCTGATAGGTCAGAACCTCCAGGCTGAAAGGAGAAAAGGCGCCGGGGGAGGAAACCCGACGGGCGCCGGCACCTTCTCGGGCGAAACGCCCTGGAATCACGTGAATTTACCGCAAACGGCATTCAGTAAGCGGTTGGAGCCCGCCTTCACCGAACGCCTCCTTTTTCTCCCGCTTTTCCTCCTGACATTTTATGATTATTAATTATTTACGTCGACCTTCTGCCGCACCTCAGTCACAGCAACACGTAGGTAGAAGCCGGCGTGGGAGACTCAGCTAAGTGGAATATCAACAATGTCGGGATTAAGCGAGAGAGACAAGGTTACCGGTGACCTCATGAAGACCATCCCGTGTCATCGGTGTTTTAGCGCTGATCGAGGGGGTCGGATGGACAGCGAGGACCTCGTGGCAACATCTGGTGTAAACACAACAGGCACAGGAAGGGGCTGAGAAGCTCTATCGCCACGGCAACGTGACCATGAAATGAGGACGAAAGGTGTTTTACCTTCACGGGAGCAGACGGTGACCTTTCACCCGATGATGGACGGTTGTAGATGCTCTCACTCCTCACCTGAAGCTGAGTTCTCCTCTCGCTTCTGGATTTCTGGACTCCGGACAGTGTTTTCTGATGGAGAACCTGCAGTGGAATCTGGAATCAGTTTAAATCCCCGTCTACCATCAGTCTGTGCCTTCAACCATTTCAAACGCACGCGCTGTCAATTACAAATTATGCACCTGTCGTGACAAACAAGAGGGATGTATTTGTATTTTTTGGTGATTATTCCGCAGTGAATGCATCAATCTTTGTTTGCGGGGTGGCCCAGTATTCCGTGAGGCAGTGGCGTGCGGTGAGCTACCCGGCCGGAATGATATTTACAATTATAAGAACTCAAAAAAGTTTCATATTCCCTATATATCATCTATTTGTTTTTTTAAAATCGCAAACAATTTGTGGTCTTTTCTTCTTCATTTCTGTATGCAGTTCACACACATAGACTTCTCCACGAAAAGCTACTTTGTCATAAAAATCCTCCTTGTTTTCTTTAATGTATTTTATATATATTATGCCCCATTGCTTATAGAAGGAGGACAGCAGGATACAGCTCCTGCCAACTCACTTATGCCGTCTTCAGGTGAGGCACAGAATGGTCTGCCTCACCTCACAGATTTTCTCTACGTTTTATTTTCCGATAATAATTGTATCACAACATGACACAGCTTGTCGAAGGTTGTGGTGTATATAATAATACAATAAATATTTCCACAAACTCTATTGGCGAAAGAGAAGCTGCCACGCGGCTCAGTTTGTGAGGGACTGGGTGTCCAGAGGTGACCTAAAGTGCCACATCTTGGCTCACATTTGATCGATTTGTACTTAAGAACATTTAAAAAATGCCTTTCTTTTATTATTTATTACTGTTATATTTTCTGTAACTCTGGCACTGCAATTTCCTTCGGGATTAATAAAGATGTTCTTCTTCTTATTCTTATTCTTAAAAAAGATTGGAATCATACGGAAAATACAATAAGGAATCAATGGAAACAGGTTAATATTTATCTTTCATTATTACAGGTGAAGCAGATCTTCACCTGCCTCTCCTGACACTGTCACTTCCCATGTTGGGAAGCGTGTGTGAAGCGTGTGTGAAGCCCACAAAAGTAGGCACTACATGGCGTACTGCGATTGGACTGCCAATCACAGGCCGGGATACAAAGACTTACACCCATTCACCCAAAATTCTAGGTCTCCAGTGAACCCCCTGTACGTTTTTGTGCTGTCGGAGGAACCTTCTTGCTGTGAGGCTGAATATTTGTCTGCAATTATAAGGATATCAAATCAAAATATTTCACCGCAGATTGAAGAAGCTTTTCAAAGCATGAACGTCCCTCCGCGTGACGACGAGAGGGACGGCTGAAGAAGAAGAGCCGGGCAGAAACGTTCAGCCGGAGCCTGGCTTTGGGGTTTGGCTTTTTGCATCGCAAAAAGAAAAAAAAAAAAAAACAGACTTAATGAGGCCATTCTTGAAGGCGGGGGGAGGCGTTCAGCAGGTGAGATCCTCTCTTTGCTCCCCTCCCACTGCGCTGCGAGTCAGGGGTGTCACCCCCGCGTTTCATCCCCCAGCCAATGATCATCTCTAATAAATGAAAGTCGGCGGGAGACGACGTGCTAGTTAAAGCTAATTGTGCGCAGCAGGAGGCGCCGCAATTAAACCTCACGCCAAAACCTTTGGCTGCCGGCGCCACCTCTCCCTCGGAGCCTCGGCCTCCTCCAGACCCGGGAGGAGAGCCCGGCTCCTCTGTCCGCGGAGAGCTAGACCACGGGGAGAATGTGTGTGTGTGTGTGTGTGTGTTTTTGTGTGCCGAGGTGGGTTAGTTCAGGGGGTCTGGCCTTGGTATTTAGCTGTCTTTTGATTAGAATAAATTAGAGAGCTTTCATCCGTGGAGAGGATGTGGAGACCTGAAGGGCAGGCACCTCCGGGCTCTTTGGCAGCGCCGGGACGGATGCCCTTTCAATCTATAGGCGTCGATTGTTCAAAAAGGACACGCTGGAGAAGTTTCTTCCCCCGAGCATCCAGGAGGACGCTGCCATCAACCCATGAAACATCAATTAGACGATGAGGAATGTCATTTTATTTGTTCTGCTGTTTTTTTCTCCCCCCCACACACACGCTCTGATAGATGATTGAAGGCTGGTTTCAAAGTAACCGCGCCTGATTTGAGTGTTTTCACTCCAAAATCGGCCGAGGGCTCGGATTTCACACGCACGTGAATTAATTGCTTATTAGAGAAAATGCATTTGCGGGAGTGCAAAGGTTTTCATCCCTGCATTCGACGTCAGAAATGAATGTTTGAAACAAACTCAGGATCATTTACGAATCATTTCGCCCTTCAGCCAATCATTTCCTCCATCTGATCCAATTCTATGCATCCATAAACTTCAGGACTTCCTGTAGACCTCCTGCCTGGTGGTTGCAACCACATCCTTCCACCGACATACTTCTCATAACATGAATATATTTACACTTTCCAAGAAGAAGGGATGAGAGTGGGCTGCAAAAGACTAACACATTCAGTTTTTTTATTCTACCTGGCCCATATTGATGGACGCGATGGGGTTAGAAGCTTCTAATGAAGCTCTTGCATGTGTTTGGCCTGTGGGAGGAACCCGGAGGAACCTCACGCAGACGCGAGGGAGAACATGGAGACACTGCATGGAAAGGCTCTCATGGGAATCCAACTGGAGACCTTCTCGTCGTGAAGCTCCCCGGTCTGGAATTAATCAAACACAAAGCGTATAACGGTGTATCTTTATTTGAATTCCAGTTGAGGACTCAGTCTTGCACAGCGCCTGAGTTTGCATAGGTCTCACAAGAAGATAAAACATGGCAGCTGAAGTTCCGGGTCACAGAGTAACCTTGAAATAACGCCATTATCCCTTTTCACGGTCTCGTTGCCTGCAGACGACCCCGTCAGACCTAAAGTCCAGCGTCAACCTTTGCCCGGAAACTAGTCACTCACATTTGTCCGATACATATTTGAGTGCCGAGTAGAGACGGATAGGTTTCTGCTCACCGGTAATCAGTCAACGTTCAAGGAATGGCTTAGTTGGTCACATTGGAGTGAATTTCGTGGAGGGTTTAAAATGCCCATTTCCTGCAGACACATTGGTGACAATAAAAAGCTGGTGCAAAACTAACAAAAAAAAAAAAAAAACAGTCTAAAGGTAATCTGTATCAGATTTCAGCAAGGTGCAAAAAAAAAATCAAATAAAAAATGCACACAATTTAAAAAAAATAGAAATAATTAAAAAAATCCCTACACATAAGACAGATTCCTTTCAACAGATGCTAGTAAATACAGGATGCATGTAAGAGTTCCCTGGTCCCGTTGGTGTCCAGTTCGCGTCTCACCTCAGAATGCTCTTAATATAAGATATCCCTTCGCTGCAGAGCCTCTTCCAAGAGGCACCGTGTTTAGTAAATCAACTAAAATGTAAACATTCAGTTCTGCCTCATTAATAAATGATCCTGCGGGTGCGTCTGAACCCTCCGGATGTCTTTACCCATCTGCCACCAGTTTGCGCACAAATTGCTTTTTTTTTAAATTCACGTGGATAAAGCAGACGCGCGGAGCTAATTCACCCGTTCACCAGTGAACATTGTTGTATTAAAGTGAACCCCCCGGACCCGGGGGGGGCAAGTGCATTTGATACCCGACGCGCCGGTGCTTGGTGAGCTGCGACATTCGTGAAGAGGTGGTGCTCGCGGTGCCCGACATCTCCCTGAGATCTCGGTTCAGGATCTACGAGAAACAGAATCAGAAGGTCAGTATCGTTCACCCTTGAAGTTTGCTGCTGCTTGTCCTGCAGAGGGGTTTCTGGGGGCTGCAGCCCATCCCTGCCGTCATTGGGCCAGAGACGGGGTTCGCCACGGACCGGTTGCTGTCAATCATACGGCACCATGTAGACATCCGGACAATTTAGGGTCTCCGGTGAACCTCCTGCATGTTTTTGGTCTGTGGGAGGAACTCGGAGGACCAGAGGGAACCTGAACATGGAGGTCTATCCAACCAGGGACCTTCTGGCTGTGAAGGTGGAAGTGCTGACCATTTCATCCATAACAGTAAGCATGAACAAAAATGAGATAATAAAAGCAATAATGATGATACAACTACAATTATAATCATCATCATCACCATTATTATTATACTGATTTTATCATTATTATCATTATCATCGTCATCATTATTATGACAGTGATTTTATGATTATGATGATGATGATTATTATTATTAGTAGTAATAGTGTTGTTGTTATTGTTGTCAATAATAGAACAATTACAATAATAATGATAATCATAAGAACAAAAACCAAAATAAAAGGAGAACAATAATGATAATGATAATGTAAATAATAGCAATAATTGATACTACTACTACTCCTACTACTCATACTAATAATAATGATAATATTATAATACTATTATTACATTACTATTATCACTACTTATCATCATCATCACCATCGTGACTGTTTTCTTATTATTAGTTTTGTTCTCATGATTATCATCATTATTATTGTTCTATTATTGACAACAACAACAACACTACTACTACTACGACGACAAATAGTAGTAATATATTAGTAATAGTAATATATTATTACTATTATTATTACTATTCGTATTGTTATTATCATAATATCATCTATGATGATAATTGTCAATAATAGAACCATGATAATAATAATAATGATAATAATAATAATAATGATAACAAAACTATTAAGAAAATGATAACAATAATAACAACAACAACAACAACATAATAATAATACTAATAATAATAATAAGAAGAAGAAAAATAATGATAATAATAATAATAATAAAAAAGATGTGCCAAGAATAGTTACCTGTTTGGCTTCTTCTGTCCAGCAGGTGTCGCCAAGGCAGCCTTCCCCCTCAGCAGGGCGCTCTGGGTCACCAACGGGCCGGTCACCGACTGCTGTTCCTGCAGAAAAGTCACAGAAACTGTCACTCCACCGAGGTAATCGGATACATTTGAACAGACGCAACACTCACCACTGATGGTCGAGTGACGGGACATGGCGGCGGGGGTCGACTGGGAGGATCCGGTCGGGACTTCGCCGCCGGCGAGGGCGATGAATTGGTTTTGGGGTCGAGAGAGGTCAAAGGTTTCGCTCCCGGCGGCGGCGGGGGCGGAGCCTGACTCTGCGTGGGTCTGGAAGGCGCGCTGGTTTGAAGCAGGGGTTTGCCGTGGGTCGTCGCCTGGGGCCGGATGAGCGGCGGAGCCTCCCCGCGCTCCGCGGTGTAGGCCGGCACGGGGGGCGGCTTCACCGCGGGGCGTACGATGGCGTGTCTGGCCCGAGTCGGGCAAGGCTTCCCCTGCGGAGGATCCAGGACGTCTGTGTCAACAAGAAATCCAGACCTGCTAAAACGATGGCGGCAGGAGCCTCTACCTTTACCTGATGGTCCGATTCCTGCTTCTTCAGCAAGAAAGTCGGGTTGGCGTGACCGCTCAACGGACCGCTGTCGTGCCCAGGCTTGGCTTCAACCGTCACCCGGCAACTGGGAGGCAAAAATACAAGAGCAGCTCTGAATGCAGGCGGGAGAAGATGCTCGCGGATCTGGACCAGGAGGAGCGGCTACCTCGGCGCCGCGGCCGGAGCGGAGGCTTTGAGCGGGTGACGTTTATGCTTGTAGCAGCACCACAGAGCCACGGCGGCCAAACCCAGGAAGACCAGCAGAGGGAGGACCAGCAGCGCCGGCAGGAGGCCGCCTGCGGGAGCGAGCGCCGTCAGACCGGAAGGAGACGCGTTTCAGAAATGAACGGAAGGGAAAAAAGGGGAAGGTTCTGACCGCGGCTGCTGACGGGGCCGCTGTCGACGCTCCCTCCTGACCCCCTCTGGTCGCAGCCAGGAGGCGCCCAGCCGGCGTCGCAGTGGCAGTTGTGGTGGTTGTTACACAACTTTGGGGAAAATCAAGACATGGTTCAGTAAAATTAAAAAAAATGGCTTGATCCACAGCAATTTATTATGGGTACAGCATCAACAAGCGGCCTAAGGAAAAACCAGGTGTTTATGCTTAGAGTTCTTCTATTAATTGCACATAAAATGATCACAGTAAACTGGCTCAAACCCCACCCACCTACCCTGGACCAGTGGCGTCAGAGGCTTAAGGATGTAAACTGCATGGAACGCATAACAGCAAACTTACGACTTCAGACAGACCTATATCTTGACAAGTGGGCACCCATTAAAAAATATTTGGAGAGTTGAAGATATTATCACTATTTGAATGAGTTAAATGCTTTTCTTTGTGTTTTTTTTTTTTTTTGTGTTTTTTTTCCTCTGTGTTTTATTTTATTTTTCACATGCTATTGAGGAAATAAGTGACCTATAAAGATTATTGTATAATGTATATCTTGTTATGAGGTTTTGTAAGAATGTGTAAAACTCTGTTAAGGAACTTGTTCTAATAAATGTTCAAAAAAAAAAAAAAAAAAAAAAACTTTCTTTTATCGTATGCCTTTATGAAATCGGTGTTCTTCATTTGTAGCAGATTCATTTGGAGCTTTTCTATTTGTTGTTATTGTTTAATGTCTTGTCCTGTGCTGCAAACACTTTTTCCCGATTGGGAGTAATAAAGTATTTTATTGTATTATCTTATCAATTTAGACCCAAAATCTATTCTAAAGTTTAAATAAAACATGTTAAGTGTACACACACACATATATATATATATATATGTACACACAAACACATACAGACATACATATATATATGTATATATAAACAGAGACACACACACACACACACGCACACGCACACACACACACACACACACACACACACACACACACACACACACACACACACACACACACACACACACACACACACACACAGAGTCAAGCCCCAAATTATTCATGCCCCCTGGCACATTTTGACTTAAAGTTACTTTTATTGAACCAATAGGTTTTAATCAATAATAGGAAGTGTTTGATCGCTGCAATAACCAGTAAAGTTTTTATTATTGATCACTGAGAAGGAAAGGAATGGTTTTAGGTATGCCAAGTTTTTTTAAATTGACAAATTCTTTTTTCTGCCAGTGTCATTTCCAAGGAAAAAAACAAAACAAAAAGTTTTTGATTGAATAACAATAACTTTCAGTCAAATTTTGCCGGGGGTATGTTTGATTTTGGCTGATATACATATATATATATGTATACACATATATACATAAATACATATATATACATACATAAATACATATATATACACACACATATACATACATATAAATATTCATATAAATACATATATACATACATAAATACATATATATACACATACACATATATACATATATATGTGTGTGTATATATATATATATTATATATATACACACATATACATTTAAAAAAATATATATTCATGTATATATATACATACATACATATAAATATACATATACATATATATATATACACACACACACATATAAATAAATGCTCTTGTGTCATGGGGCTTTTTGCACCCACAAACGGCAGCACTGTTCATAATAGATGAGTCTTTATCCAAATGAGGTCACGTGATTTATCTGATTAAATTGTTTGACTACCCCTAATCTATACTTTTTTTGCATTGATCTGACTTCTTCAGCTACTCAGCTAATAGAGACTTTCCACTCTGCTGCACAATAATGATTCGCTCCTTGTCCCTCATAAATTCTACACTTGTGAATTAATCAAGGCTCCTGAGCGCCGGAGAATTTTTACAAAGCAATTTTATTGCTGATTTCACTTAAGCAAATGGTCTTGAGCCATCGCCAGGGCCGGACACTTTCCACGACGGCGAGCCGAGCGCCCCGATAAATCCGTCTTCCCGGGAACTCACCCCGCGTCCGTTACACTTGGCGTGGCAGTCGTCCGCTCGGAGAAAAGATGCATTGCGGCATTCTCCGTTGAAGCACATCTGTGGACAAATGGCGACGAATGAGGGCCGTATTTGCACCGAGGACCTTCGCGAGCGTCGAGGTCACGGGGTCTCACCGAGTCGTCGCCGCACTTGGTGCCCGTCATGACCAGGCCGGGGTCCAGGGTGTCCCCCTGCGTCTCCTCGTTCTCCTGGCCGGGTTTGTAAACGTGGGTCCCCATGCACTGGATCCTCCTGCCGCCCACGCTCACCGTGGTCTCGATGCGAACGGCGTTGCTCTCGACGGGCTTGGAGGCGGCCGTTAGACACTGGATCTTCCCGCATTTAGCATCCCTGCGGTGAACGAGGATCATTTTACGAACCGCTCGCCGGACCGTTTGAGTTCGTGATGCTACGACGGCTCACTTTTTCTTGCAGCTCCTGTATTTCCCCAGTTGATCTTTACCGCAGTTGCCGTACATGTCACCGGCCTCGTTGACCTCCTTGAAACACACCTCGGGCGCGGGACGCCCGTCTGCCAACGGATACATGCGCATAAAGATGCTGCTCGAAAAATAAAGGCAACACTTAAACAACACAATGTAACTCGAACTCAATCAAACTGCACACTTAGGAAGCAACACGGATTCATTTGGACTTGTTTTAAGGACATTATATCAGCCTGTCGTGTGTTTTTCCACTTTCATTTTGAGTTTGAGCTCCATGGGTTCATTTCCATTGATCATTTTTCTGTGATTTTGTGATCAGCACATTTAACTATGTAAAGAACAAAGTATTTGACAAGAATATTTAATTCATTCAGATCTAGGATTGTGTTATTTTAATGTTCCCCTTATTTTATTGAGCAGCGTATAATGCCGCTCAGCGTTCATAATTATCAAAATGTTTGGATTTCTTTGTGGGCTTTAAGCAGACAGGAAATTTCAGGAAATTTTTTCTGTTTTTCCTTTGAAATTTAAATTTTTTTATATATTCTTTGCTCAGATTATCAGGCAGTTTCTTTATATTTAACAGCTATTTGAGGCTGGTAGTTAACGTCACAAATGCGAAATATATATACAAGCATACAAGTTTGTTTCTTTGTTTCTTTCTGTTTTCCGAAGCTGTGAAGAATTAATAAATGCATTGTTCTAAAAAGGTGCGACTTAAATAACAGAATGAGAAAATGACTTTTTCTGATATTGATATTCACATATTTTAAATATGACGTCCTAAATATGTCCTAAAATAATAAATATGACTGACGCTTTGGTCGTTTCGTGTTGTCAACAATGAGCGTCACTTCTTTTAGCCACAAGAGGGGAGTCATGTAACGCCTCAGACAACGATCGCAGGATAGAAATGCTGTATTACAGATAATAATATCGATAAAAAGGTAATATTGATAAAACGTAACTCAATGTTTTTTTTTTTTGTGTTGCAGGATAATCCAAGATATGATCAATCCTAATACATTAGATAGGGAATAAATAACAGCAAACGTCCTTCTCTATTCTGTAAACCCAAATAATTAAAAACAGAGGGGAATTCGCCTTTTTTCCCCCCTTGTTTTTTCCTTTTTTCCCTAAATTTAAAAAAAGAACTGTTTTTTTTTTTGTTTTTTTTCAATTTTCATGTCATTTCTTCACTTTTTTCGCTAAATATCCTGATCATCTTCTCCCTCCGTTGGGCTGCTTCCATCTCTTCCTGCTCGAACATCTCCACGTCTGCTGCTGTTCCCATTTCACCCACCTTTTCCCCAGAGGGAGCGGCACTGCTGCTCCAGGGTGAGACACATGCCGGTGTAGCAGTAGGCCCTCCCTGCTTCACACAAGGTCCCGTCCACCAGGTAGAAGTTAGCCGGGCAAGACTCCTCCTTCCCGTCGCAGTATTCCGGGAGGTCACACGGCCCGGAGGAGGCGCGACACAGCGTCCCCGGGCTCTTCAGCTTCACGGCGCGAAGCAGAAGAAGAAAAAAACTTTAACCAACGGATCGGCGCGAGGAGGAGTCGGCCGGGTCGCGTCCACGCACCTTGCAGTTCTGACAGCAGACGCCGTGGGCGCACTCCGCTCCCGCCTTCAACGTGCAGTTGTTGGCGTTGCAGCAGGGACTCGTGCACTCCTGGAAGAACCGGGAGGAGATGTGAGTCCTCGCAAGAAGCCAGAAGCGGCGCGCACAAAGACGGGATGCAAAGACGCCGACCTCCTCCTCGCCACAGTCGCATTCCTCCCCGTCCTCCAGGTAGCCGTTGCCGCAGCGCTGGCCCCCGTACATGGCTCGGGTGTTGGGCATGTTGAAGAGACACTTCCCCCCTCCGGAGCTCAGGTAGCTCCTCAGCTCCCTCATGTTGCAGCCGTTGAAGACGCGTGGAAACGGGTGCCTGGGAGGAGTCAGGTGGACGTCAATCTGTGAGAGCAGAGGTCTACAAAACCGGCGACGTGACATCTGCTGCGTCACGCTCGAGAAAAATCATGAGATACAGTTGAAGAGCGGGAGATAAACGGTGACCATTCACTGTCATTCGGTGTAACGGCGACTACGGGGAACCAGATGTCACCTCTTAGATATACAAAGCATTGAAAATGGGCTCCAGCAAATTGTTATAAAGTGCAGAGTAAAAGGAAAGTGACGGCGGTGAAGCGTTATTGAAAATGCATGTTTCAACCTTTCTTTTTGAGAAAGGCTTTAGTTAGCGTTAGCCTAGCGGTTCGTTTTGCTGCCATGGACTGACTCTGCGGGGGGATGTCCCATGATGCACCTCTTTCAGTCCTCCATCTGTGCACGATAGGAGCCTCGTATGAATAATAAAGCTATTATCGCATCATTTCAGCTACTAGCATGGAACTGTTAGCACTCCTGGTATTAGCAGGAATAGATTCTTCGTGCCTGTCCTTCCCAACTCTTCCACCTCCTCTGTTTCTATCACACTCTCGCTTTCCATCTCTCTGATTCTACCCTAACCGGTCGAGGCAGAAGGCCGCACCACATCGAATCATGTGCCCGAAGTTTCGGGCCTCATTTCCCCGCCGCTCCGGGGGGAATGCTGGGTGTTAGCTATCTATTAGCTATGAATTTATCAATTTGTTTGTACCGTATTTTCCGCACTATAAGGCGCACCTAAAAGCCTTGAATTTCCTCAAAAACCAACAGTGCGCCTCATAATCTGATGGGCCTTATATATGGATCAATATTGGTTAACTATGGCTACACGGTTTTAAAGTAGACCATTCATAGCAGGTGCGCCTTATAATCTGATGCGCCTTATAGTGCGGAAAATACGGTATTTAAAGAACAAAACAACACGTCTGTGGAGGTTCTCAGTCGTCCAGGTCATGGTGAATTCTTCTCAAACTCATGGCAACTGGACCTGAAGTTCTTCACTGGAAGACACTGAAGTGAAGAAGCCTCCGTGATGAGGGAAGAAGAGTGTGACAAGAAAAAGAAGGATCGCGCTACCCGGTGGCGGCAGCCATGATGCAGCCGCCCTCCTCCGCCGGGGCCTGGCAGCAGCCCGAGCTGTCGTGACTCATCCCAAAATTGTGTCCCATCTCGTGCGCCATGGTCGCCGCCACGCCCACCGCCGACTCGGAGTGGTCCTGTTCCGAGACACGAAACCAGGAGCGAGATTTAACCCCGGAGGACGACCCGGCCTTCGCGCGGGAGGCGTCACGTACCGTGTTCACGCCGCCCGACTGGTAGTCGGAGCACATGGCTTTGAGAGGCGCCAGGCCGATGGTGGTTCCCTGGAAGGACTTCCCCCTGGAGACACACACGGCGTCGTCGATCTAAATGAGAAAACAGCGGCGAAATCAACTCCCATGTACCGACGCCACCCACGTGATGAGCTGCGCGTTGTCGTTGGGCAGCGTGGCGAGCTGTTTGCGTCTCCAGGATAGGAACGCCGCCAGGGTGCTGTGAGGGTTGTCCGACACACTGATCATGTCCTGGTCGGTCCACACCTCCAGACCGATCAGGGCCACGCGGATGCTCAAGGCCTTGTAGTACTGAGATGGTGAACAGAAACACGCTTCCCGTCAGTTTAACCGATATGGGCGTGGGTTCTTTTTTTTATTTTTATGCACTCGCCATCGAAACCTACCTTGTCGACGAGGTTGGCGGCTTCCTGCAGCTTGAGTTTGGTCTTCTCCAGGTCGCTGCCGTGCTTCTCTAACTGAAACCACCACGATCAAAACAGACATGACACACCCTCTCGCTACTTCCGGCCCGTCTCTTTCCTGTGCATCGTGTATTTGCAAGTGTATTTGCAGTCCCTATGTCCTCTATTGTAAGTCGCTTTGGATAAAAGCGTCTGCCAAATGCAATGTAATGTAATGTAATGACACAACATGTAAATCAAGGCCTTATCTCAGTTGAAATCTTCTTATCGCGCGTCGCTTTCACAACACAACAAAACGTTACTTAATGTTCCTTGTTACATGCAGTTTTCTACTGCCACTCCTTAAAATACTTGAGTAATCACACATCTGGGTGATGTTATGCTTATAAAATGAGGACTTAGAGAACGTGTCTCGTGGAAGCGAGTCCTCACCTCGGCCTTGTCGGCCACCAGCAGCAGCTCCACGTACTTCATATTCTGGCTCAGGTCCCTTCGTCTCTTTGTTGTAAAGACGGGAAAACAAAAAAAAATCAGTGAAAAATGAGCCGGTGCAACATTCATGTGGGGTTTGCAGTCCCCGCCGTACCCTCGGTGGTTTCGCCATCCCGTGGATGAAGTCATCGAGCGTTTCCTGCTCTCGGTTGCTACGGTGATGCGGGCAGCGACCCGGCGGGAGACGGAGGCTCTCGGCTCTGAAAACAGCGTGCCGCCGCGCGTCCGCCGGGACAGGAACCGGCTCGATGAGGTAGCTGACGCTGGCGTTCAGAGATATGAGTCCCCTGAGGAGCAAAACACACGGCCCCGTCCCATCCCGGCGCCGGTAAATCAACGCGGATCAATAATTTGACATCTTTATCGACGCGCGTCTCCGTCAGCCCGCTGCTCGGAATTCAAATGCACAAAATATCATTTCAACCATACGGGTTCCATTACATCCCATTATAACCCGCTCGCGTTGGTTTCCAGATGGGTGGCACATCTGGAGCTCAGAACCAATATCAGGTCGGCGAAACATCATCATCTGGAAGCGGCTCAAAATCCCTGCAGGGTCCAAACAGTCCAAACCCAAATACGCCAGCGTGCACGTTTTCTGGGTCAGACAGCTGCAGACAACATCTGCAGAGGTCACACGCCCACATGTCAGCATCTCCGCCTTTATCTCTCTTTTTTTTTTCTTTTTCCTCCACATTAGGATGGAGAATTTACATTTGTCTGTGGAGTTTCTCAGACATCCAAGGTCCCGGTGAATTCTTGTTGAAATCTTCTTGTCTCGGCAACTGCACCCGAAATTTCTTCACTTGAAGACATTTCACCCCTCGTTCGGAACTTCGAGTGAAGAAATTCAACTCCGGTTAACAAGACAAGAAGATATCCACAAGAATTTACATTTGTATTTGTCTATAAACACGCGGAGCTAGCTTTTCGGGTCAAATGGTGTCGTGTTTGTATACTCTCTCGCAGGTCTGGATCCGCACCAGGAGCGCCTGGCTGATCCGCAGGCAACCGGAGCCACGGACGGACCGACGCTCCGCAGCCGGCATTCGTCACACAACTGTTGACGCTTCATCTGAGCGGCGATGGTTCGATCGCAGGTCTGACAGCTGCGGAGGCTGCGGTTACAACTAATCCTTGTATGGCTAGTAAGTGCTTTACTGCAAGATATAAAGGACTGACCGCTTGGAAATGTTTTGAAATCATATTCCTGACTTCCTGTTCTTGATGCTTTAATGACAGAATGGCACAAAAAGCAGGAAATCAACATTTAATAGGAAAATATTATTATTCCTTTAGCACAAATAATGCAATAATCTCGACACGCTAATCAGGAATATTTACTGGAGTGCCTTGAGCTAAAGCGCCGTCCACCGTTGGAATTTATTTCATGAATATGAAAGCTATTATTCGATCGTGTCTGCTATTATCATGTAGCTGTTAGCGCTATTATTATTAGCAGTATAGGAGCGTTTGTGCCTGCTCACACTCCTCTGTTTCTATCACACTCTTGTTTTCTTTCTTTCCCTCCCAGTCGAGGCAGAAGGCCGCCCGCGTTGCTCCCAGACCCGTCCGAGGTTCTCCTCGCCGGTCGAAAAGCGGTCGTTTCCCCTTTTCTGGCAGAAAGTTGTTGTTTCTGTAGATCATTTTAAAGAGCGCGGTCCAGACCTGCTCTGCATGAAAAGCGTCTTCAAACGACCAGGGTTGCGATTCGGCGCCAGAGAAATAAAATCAGAGTTGAATTGACTGTCTGCTGTGTCCATTCCACAAATCAAGCGGCCTTTTGGAGAGAACAGGGATCCTCTGTCCTCCTCCCCAGACGAATGACTTTCCCATGTCTCCATAAAACTTCTTTATAAAGAAAGACCACGTAGGTAGGGGTTTTTGTATTTACCTGAGTCCTGAGCAGGTGCTGACAGCGACGCTGGAGCCCTCCCAGCCCAGGACCTCCCCGTGGTAGAAGCAATGTCCCTGGAAGAGGAAAGCAACGTGGGCATCATTTTCCGCACTTTCAGCCACTCTTATGACTTGTATAACATAAATATGAATCTGCGTTCCGTCTCTTTCATCATCAGCTCCCGGGTCGGCTTCCAGGCTTACCGTGGTGACAGGAAAGGAAGCTTGGCGAGTTCCATTCGGCGTGTACCATATGTCCTGGTAACCGGGGGCCAAGAGCTGGCTGGAGAAGAGAGGAGATATGAGGTGTCGCTGGGCTGCGTCTGCCGAGCAGCGGGGCAGTGATGAAGCAGGAGACGTGATGTTTACACCGCAGCACTTCGTAAAATGCAGATCAGGACAAAACAGACCTCCGGCGTTCAGAGAACTCAGGGAAAAACTGATGCAAGTCGTAACGATTTATGTTTTCGGCGGGCAGAAGGGGTTCACCCTTGACCGCTCGACCGAAAATACAGACACACAACCTTTCGCTCACACCTCATGTCGACATTATTCCGTTTACCCACTCCCTCACACGTCATATGTGTGTGTTTATACGTATGTGTACGTTTTTGTCTTAAAAAAAAAAAACAAAACTAACCCCAGCTTACTGTTCTGTATATTTCCTGTGCATCGTGTATTTGCAAGTGTTATTTGCAGTGCTTATGTCCTCTATTGTAAGTCGCTTTGGATAAAAGCGTCTGCCAAATGTTATGTAATGTAATGTCATATGGAGACACACTTATTCACCCAATCATTGACAGCATTTAGAAGCGTGCAGCTTCATCCTCTCATGCCATCTTCAGACATCTGGACCTTTGTCTGCCTTTACTGAAGAGGCAGATAAATCCTGCACATATGGAGAGAACATTAAAATCGGAAACCCACTCCCATGTCGCCTCCATCTGCGTGTGTGTGTGTCAACCTTCTGGCCCAATATTTACATTTTTGCAGATGCCTTTTCCAACTGTCTCATTCCAATCTTCCTGTTTTCATTCATAAACCCCTTCTCGCTGCACAGCTGGTTCTTTTTCATTTTTTTTTTCTAAACCCCTCCTCCTTCAGCGTCCTTTTCTTCCCCACATCGATCATTCAGGCTGTTGCTCTGACGCTGTGAAAATAAACGGCACAGAAGCCCAAAGAGACCTCCTGACGCTGGTTAAAAAAAAGGCTGGAAGCGACAGAATTCTGGGTCCGGACCCCCCCGCGCTCCTGAATTCTTCATCACATCTCCTCTTCCGTTTGGCAGGAAAAAGCTCGCGGTTTCAGACCAGAAAAATAAATCTTAGACTTTATCCCTTTTTCTGCATCGCCGGGTAGAACGGGTGGAAGTAAACGAGGTTAGTATCAGCTGAGGAAGATGAACTACGTCACGTTATAGACGGATGATTTTAGAAGATGCAGAGGCAATCGGATTATCTTAATAGAATTATATACTAAATATTGATTTAATAAATCGGGGGATAATATGGATTTGTCCTTTTCCTCTCGCTAAAAAGCCCAACTGGTAGACACAATGGCTGCCTGTCTATCCAATCAGCATAGAAAGTACAAAAACGCCTGCTTCGTCTCACACACACACACACACACACACACACTCAGGCTACGGGAGGACATAAAGCCAAAGGCTCAGCAATAACGCATCTGGCTGACATCACGTTACGAAGCCTCTTCCTCACTGTGTTGTAACCCGACCTCCCGACCTCATTGATATCTGCCTTCCTGTCGCCGTCCTCCCCCCCCAAAAAGATCCCCGCCTTGAGCGTTCTAACTTTCCCCGTCGCTCAAGAGGGGGCAGATGCGATGATGACAAAAGGGCAGATTACAGAGTGAGCGAGCCCGGTTAGGAAATCATTTCCTCTGCAGGGAAACAATGGCTCTTTCTTCCTCTTCACTCAAAATCCACTTCCGTATCAGACAGGTGGACGAGAGATCCTGCAGAGAGTGATGAGCTTAACCCATCGTAAGGAAATCTCAAGTTGTATGGGAGTTTTATCGGAGTCACGGCCGCTCCCGTCATCTCGTTGTTGCCGGGAGTCTTGCAGTCTAAGCGCAGTTGGAGCTCAGTCTTTAAACATGTTCGATATCATTGCAAGTCTTAGCGATACGTGACCGTAAGGACCGATCAGCAGCCAGTAGATGAACCCGCAGTCGGACAATATTTAATTTCATTTCACTGGAGTCGCATATGAGGTGGTAATCTGAGCGGTTTCCTAGTTTGATATGAACGCAACCTTCATCCACAGAGCCGTCCAAGTCAATTCCCCGCAACCCTGCAAACCCCTAATCGCCACACCAGCCCCCCCACTGCCACTCATGATTATATAAATGCAGAGCAAGCAGACCTACAATTTGCACGGTATACATATATTTTTTTAATTCTATTCTTGATGTTCACAATTTTAACGCCGCTACCCCACGTGCACCCGATCGCCCTTCGGGGACAAAGTGTCGCCGATTCATTCTTTACAATGATGTAGAAGAATCACCCGATAGACGAGCTCCAATGCAACTTGGAAACAGGAAACCTGGTGGACAAACCAGCAGAGCGGTATCGGCGGTGGAAACGGTATTTGTTGGACGTTTGGATGAACGTGATCGGCAGAGGAGGTCCCGATCGGTGTGAAGCGTCCAGAAGGAGGAGCGGACACGTCAACGCTCCAACGTATCAGGAGGTAAGGCGTCTTCAAGGGTTTTATTTTACAAGGACGGTGAACGGAAGGCTGTGCGGGCGGCCGGGTTGTTTCTGAGGTCGTGTCACGGGAGTCTCGGACGGACACCGAGCGAAGAAGGAACAGCGACGATAATCATAATAATGATAATAATAAATTTGATTTAAGGCGCCCTAAATGTTGGAATGACTTCCCTTTATTTGTATCTAATTTTTACTTACTACATCTATATTTATTCTATGTATTATTGCGATGCAACCCCTTGAGCCCTTCAGTTGCCCCGCCGGGATGCCAGATGAAAACATCGCATGGCGGCAAACAAAAAAGCTGTTAGGAATCTAGTCGGAATTTTCCGTCCTGCGTTGTGAGACGACGCTTCAAACTGGTGCGAGATGATAGTTTTACAAGAGTCTTTTTGAGTCGGGCCCAGCGAGAGGGGAAGCGCGGGTTTGGGACATGGGATGTTACAAAACGGGCCCGTCGACGGCGGCGGCAGCTTCGGACTCGAGCCGCACGGTTCCAATCAGATCGTGGAAACGAGTCCACTTCAGTTTCTTTCAATTCGGCCGACGGGTCTCAGGAAAGCGCGTGCGACGTCGCCGGAGGGCCGTGTCGGCTTTGGACCGGCTCCAGGGCCCGGGACAGATGCTGTGATTGAGGAGCCCGATGTCGGCTGAATCATCCCTGTCTGGATGGGAGGACGAGACAAAGGCTCGGTTCAGCCTCGGGAGGTGAAGACGGAGGAGGGGGAGCAATGCTAATGTACTTGTGACATAGCGAGGAGGGGGCGGGGGGGCGGGGGGGGGGGGTAATGCATCGGGGTCAGTGGGTTGCATTCTCTCATTGTATCAGATGACATCATCGCACATTCGGGGAGGAGAACGGCTCATGCAAAGTCAAAGCAGCGCTGATGAAGACGCTTCAACCGCAGACATTGCGTGTGTGTGTGTGTGTGTGTATGTGTTTGTTTCCCCTCGCACACAGTGGCGTAAATTTACATTTCCTAGCACACACACACCGCCGTGAGACGAGGAGCCGAGGCATCCCCTGCTCCTCCGACCTGTGCTCGTTTCTGCTCGTGCATGTGTGTGTGTGTTTGTTTCCCCTCGCACACAGTGGTGTAAATTTACATCTCCTAACACACATCGTCGTGAGACGAAAGGCTAGCCGACGAGCCGAGGCATCCCCTGCTCCTCCGACCTGTGCTCTTTTCTGCTCGTGCGCGTGTGTGTGTGTGTGTGTGTGTGTGTGTGTGTGTGTGTGTGTTTGTTTCCCCTCACACACAGCGGCGTAAATCTACATTTCCTAGCACACACACACCGCCGTGAGCCGAAAGGCTAGCCGACGAGCCGAGGCATCCCCTGCTCCTCCGATCTGTGCTCGTTTCTGCTCGTGCGTGTGTGTGTGTGTGTGTGTGTGTGTCCACATGTCCTGACTGCAGAGGAGGAGCGGGAGATGTATATTTGCTCTACAGACGAGGTGAGAGGAGAGGCGAGTGGAAGAGATGATTTAGGGGAGGAGGACGGAGGATTCATATCTGCAGGAGATGCCTGGAACTCCCGACCCCGAGCCTCTTCTTCCTCCTCCTCCGGTCCATCATTCACTTTCTTCCATATTTCCTCCCCCATCGCTCTGTTTTTACATCCCTCTTCCTGCTCTCTGAGTCAGCAGACCGGCCCCGCCTGGCCGAGAACCAGGTCCTCTCTCTGGGGAGGGAGGCGCCGCAGCCTGTCATTAAGATAAAAGCTCAGGCCGACTCCGAAAGGATCCAAACAAACACCGACCGGCGTAACCCGGGAGGACGTGGACGGATGGAGTCTGGACTCCAGCCAGCGGCGGCAGAGTCGCTTGGTGCTTTAGACGGAGCAGGACGGGAGGAGATGCACCGAGACCGAAAAAGCACGGAGGGTAAAAAGCGGGCAACGGGAACGCCCAGGCGTTTCCAGGATGTGGGCGACATTTTATCAGGGAAAGACTCACGTTGATCTTGCTATCTCACACACCCTGCTGGAGACACACACACACACACACATGACCACACTGTTCAGGTTTGGGATGGAGGGCTTCAGAAGATACACGAGGAACGTCTTCATGAAGAGGGGCGCTTGACCTTTCAGCCGTTTCACTGCTTCCACCAAAACATTTTCACGGTTGCAGACTAAAAACCATAAAGTCAGAAAGAAATTTTTGTTTTGTTTTAGCGGACACGCGGCGCACTCCCGTCATCTCCATTGCTAAGTATGTGCTGCTAATCTGAGCCGTTTCCTCGTTTGATATTAAACTAGGTCAGCGTGGAGCGTCCAGAGAGGGAAGCGGATGGTGGCGCTGTGGGCAGAACGGCCCGGCTTGGACCGCGTCGATTCTCCGGCGTGTCACCGGCGAGCGGAGAAGGAAACGCGATGGAGGGAAATGGCAGAGGCTCCGCAGATTCCCGGTGGAAACATCTCATGGCAGGAAAAAAAGTGCTGAAAGAATCTGATTGTACTCTTGTAAATAGTGACCCTGTAGGATTCAATCCTTGTAAAATCTCAGTAGGCTGAAACTTAAAACTCTAAAAAGTTGTCTTATTTGTGAGCAGATGAGATGGAAGCTTTCCACAAGTCTTCTGATGTATGGACACCGTAACACACACTTTCCGTCTTTCCTGACCGCACACAACTGATAAAGTTTATACGTGACACTTCTCATTGAATCCTGATTCAGGGACGGTTCTCGGTGGAACAGGAGAGCGGGAACGCTGTCACAAGTGTGTGTGAAAACGGGAGCGAGCCCGAAAGTGTGAACTCGCCATTTACGGCATCTATAAAAAGGTGTTTGGAGATGAACACGCCTCCGGGAGAGCCTCTGCTGCAGCTACCACAGAAACCCTCCTGTTACAATGTCATGTGCATATATAATTCAATAGATGCACTATTTCTAACTGGGAACAATACGCTCCGGATGAGTCATTTTCTCTTAAACGTCCGCTCCCTCCATCCCGGAATCAACCCGACGCAACTTCTCACTCCCACAAACACATGCATGCCGTCAAGGTGAGACTTTCACGGCCGCCACGCACTTTTGCGCATTGAATTGTTTGCGCTTACGGACCCGCGACCAGGAGGAACCCGGGGTTGAACCGCCAACGTTCTGACAGGAGGAACCGAACGGAGGCGCGTTCAATAAACACAATGTAGCTGGAGGAGAATATTGTACTGTTTCCTAATGTCATATGTGTCAAACTCAAGGCCTGCGGGCCAAATGTGGCCGCCACGTCATTTTATGTGGCCTGCAAGAACATCTTAAAAGGTCTGATTGACTAAAAATCAATAAGTCAAACGCGTGCTTTGACTATAAACTACATTTCCCACCATTCATGCCGATCATGTAACAGCATCCTGCCATTAGATCTAGTAAAATCCACATCAGTGCCGTTGTCAACAAGTAGAATTGAGAAATCCAAATGATCCCTAAATGTCCAGGAAGAGAAAAGTTGATGCAGATGGAAGGCTGTTTCAAGAAAGATGGGAAAAGATGTTTGTACTTCAAGGAGATGAACCGGTGTGGTCTTGTCAGTTGTCAAAGAGTAAAATCTACGTCGGCATTTTGACACCAAACGCGGAGCTAAGTATGCTAAAGTTAGCCTTCCAGAAAAACAACAAATTGTCCAAGAAAGAAAAGCCAAACTACGACGGCAGCAGAATGTGTTCACGAAAGCCGCATCCAAAAACACTGCAGCAGTCAAAGCTAGCTGTGTAGCATTAGCACTAGTAAACATCATTTTTTTTTTTTTTTTTACATCTGTGCAAATGCTTATGTAACATTTTAGATTTGAATGAGTGATAAATTCAGAGTTATTTAACATGAAGGAGTACTTACATTAATTTTACATTACATTTAGTTACATTTATACTGTTACTGTTCCACGTGGCCCTTTGAGGGCAACCATAATGCTGATGTGGCCCTCTGTGGAATCGAGTTTGACACCCCTGCTTTACGTTATTCTGTCCAAAAACACACAGGATGTTCGCTGGAGACCCTCACCAAGGTCACCAACCTTTCGCCCAATGAACGTATAAACCTTTTTTCTTCATTTCTACGTCTATTCCATGAGACGGGAAATATCTGATCCTCTCCCGCGTCGATACATTTTCGGTTTTTAGCATTTGGAAACAGCTAAGCCCCGCGTCCACTCTGCTGACCAGCTGAGCGACACATCACACACTCTCACACACACTCATCGGCCGGTAAATCCTCTCTTACTGTCACTTGCTGACCTGCAGATCGGTGTCGGGCACGTAGCCTATAATGGGTTTATCGGGGGGGAGGGGGGAGTTTAGTAAACAGCTGCGACTTGCAGTAACAACACGGATAACACACAATGAAGTTACGGGCCTTAAAATCCACGTATTGAACGGTAATTAATGTTTGAAAATGGCATGAAACGGGGCGGCAGCAGAGAATCTGGAGACAAATGAAAATACCTCCAGCTTCCTCCGGCTCTGTGTTCAACAAAGACGGATGAGACGCGTTTTTAAGGATGTTTTAAAACACATCCGTCCTTACGGTCGCACAGAAAGGTGGACTGTGTGATGGATGCAGAATCTTTGCCCGAGGGGGCATTTAAGAGCGCGACCACCTGCTGGGGCAGAAAAACAGGGGGGGGCAAATCCCTCAGGGGCCCGGGGGCCCAGACGGAGCGGAGTCGCGGCTGCTAACGAGAAGATGTGTGTGAATGAGTGACTGACAGGGGAAACACACACCCGGAGGAAGATTCTTCATGAAACCCTTGTTTGCTCAAATCCAACCGAGGTGAATCTCGTCCCCGTCGTCCGGGACGACCGCCTGGAAAGCTGCGGCTGCGTCCGCCGCCTCGCTATCACACACACACACACACACACACACCGTTATTCAGAGGAGACACTCTGCTGCCCGGGTATCATCATCCCATTGTTAGCAGACAGGAACCGCTCCATCAGATTGCAGGATGCTAAGTGCAAAGGCGCAATCTCACTTCCTGCTGGCCGAAGGCACACAGATCGGGTGTCACCCACCACCCACCGGGGCGCTGACCTTATCCATGTGTCCATGTGATAACAAACATCTGCTGCGCTAAATGAGCTAGCGGAGGGATTCCAGCTCAGGTCTTTGCGCCGAGCGTCACGGAAACGCCCCTTTCTCATCCGACACGGGAACATCTCGGCGTTCAAGAGCACTCACTCGTTTCTCTCCAGGCGCAGTCGGAGCTCCTGGCCCTCGGCGGAGACGAGGACTTCTGACGTCGCAGGAAACTGCGGGGGGGGGGGGGGGGGGGGGGGGGCACCAAAAAATATCAGAATCATCAACGTCAGATTATTCAACATTTAAAATAACTGTTAGTTTACATTTGTGCGTGCGTACAGGCGGGCAGATTCAGAAACTGTATGTTTTTGCAATCAATAATTAGCGAGGACAGTGATGCTCTGAGGTTGTGGGGTGCAGAGGGGGTTCCTGGAGGTGCTGGAGGTCGAAGAGTCGGACTGCTTTTGCAGTTTTGAGTTTTGCAGCAGACTGTGCGTCCTGAAGGGTCGCGGCCAGGACTCAGGATGGAGCCTGAGGGATCCTGCTGGCCGTCCTTACGGTTTGCTGGTCGCGGACCAGACGTTTTGAGAAGACCTTCCCGATGGAGTGGAGCCAGCAGGTGAAGAAGAAGGTCATTATCCGCTCCGTGAAGAGAACATGGTCGGGTTCTGCTCACCGACCACCTCAGCTTCCTGACGGCATTTACCGAGGATCTCCTCTGTGATTGAGAAGAACCTTAAGAAGACGGCGCCTGATTCTGAGATGATCGGAGAGGATCGACTGGGGTTTCGCAGCGACTCTGGTGATGAGAGTTTCTCTCCATGGCCTTCATCGCCAGAAAGGTCAAATAATGAGAAACATTATTTGACCTAATGTTTCTCTGCGCAGAGAGCATCTGGCTGGACTTCACTTTAGTGGGGAATACAAGAACTTTCCACTAATGGAAACCAACCAAATCCTCTGATATCCTCAGATGATCCTGTGCACCTCCAGTTGAGAAGTTTAACGTGTGAATGATCCTTTCGATCACACACACACACACACACACACGCACACGGTCGTGGCTCACCTCCCCGCCGGCTCCGTGGGGTCGCAGCCCACCGGGGTTGGTGATCTCGTAGCGGCGGACGCGCTGCAGGATGCTCCCCTCCCCTGGCGGCAGATTATCCGGGTAATCTCAACGTCTTAATCTGAAAACGTGCATTGATTCACGTTGTAACGCAACAAATCCGCGGCGCAAAGCGGACTCACCGGCGGAAACGTCGCCGTCACATCCCGCGATGAGGAGGATGAAGAGGAGGAGGAGGTGGAGACGCGCTCCGGGACGCATCCTGACGCCGCGGCTCTCCGGCTGGATCCGTTACAGCGGGACGGGAGGAGGAAGAAGAGGAAGAAGAGGAGGAGGAAGAAGAGGAGGAAGAGGAGGAGGAAGAGGAGGGAAGGCGAAGGAGGACGCGCCGCCGCCGCCGCCGCCGCAGCCGCCGCTCGGGACGAGATGCTCGCGGCCGAAGCGCGCGTCCCTCCCGTTATCTACCCCTCCTCCCCTCACTGCGCGTGCGCGTAAACGTGCACGACCGGGCCTGCGCAGACGGGTGCGCGCGCATTAGAATGCATGCATTCATTCATTAATCCATTCATTCGTGCATTCATCAATCCATCCATTTATTCATCCATTCATTCATGCATTCATCCAATCATTCAGTCATTCATGCACGCATCCATCCATCCATTCATCCATGTATTCATCCATCCATCCGTTCAGTCATTCATGCATGCATCCATTCATTCATCCATCCATCCATTCATTCATTCATGCATGCATGCATTGTCCTGTGACATTGAACGATTTTCAGAGAGGAGGGTTTAACCCTGGACCCGTCAATCACACTGACATGTATTCAAACATTCACGTTCAACATGTACATGAACGCATCAATAAACATGGAGTCACTCATTCTTCTTGCACCTGTAAAGTCTACTGGCCACATAAACTGCGCTCATCTTTGCACCTGCACCTGCACACCGAGCTGCTCTCAAATTGCACTGTCTGTATTCATATCTATAATCATATTTATAATAATGTTTACACTCTTCCTGTCATTACATATCCAAACGCACTGCGGACAGCAAAGTAGGAATTTCACTGTACAGGTAAACACGTTTGTACACTGTACATGTGATAAGAAACACTTTGAATCTTGAATACGTCTGCTCCATTCGGGGCCTCCAATCAAACGGTTTGGACTGTGGGAGGAACCGGGAGCAGAGAAGGCCCCCCCCCCCTTCCGCTGGGAATCCTGGGACCTTCTGGCTGTGAGGCTGAAGCTCTAACCCAGAAGTGGGCAATTAATTATCACAAGGGGCAAGGCGAGAAACCGACAATAACAGAAAAGCAACACACTCACGTGAGATGAACGGAATACGTGTTTTGACGTCGTCTGTGGAGCTTCTCAGTCGTCCAGGTCACGATGAACCCGTGTCGTAAATCTTATTGTAAAAGTCGCGACACCCCCCCCGTTAGCATGGCGGCCCCCTTCGACCTGCTTTCTGCCTGAACTCCTCCATTTCCACCACGAGCCACCATAACCTAGACCCACCAAGAACCCTGGGAACTCTCAACAGGTCACTAAAACCGAAGGGGGCTGAAGAAGTTCGAGTTCAGCTGCCGCAACTAAAGTGTTTTGCCATTCATGTTCCGATTGACCTGGGTTGAAAAAACGCCCGGCTCTTCTCTAACCGCTGTCCACTTTGCACCTTAAATGAAGAAGAATTCAATGTATAGTTTTCTGCACCACACTCTGCAAGTGCAACTCTTGGGATATTTCACCAGACTTTGCGCAGGCTTGAGACATTTCCTCCAGGAACTTACGCAGAGCGCATTACGCTTGCTTCCGTTCCTTCTGGAGGCAGCGCGTTGGGTTTGACTCCGCCGTGAAACACGGCCGAAGAACCCGGCAACAACATCCGAATTTGGATCCGCGAGTAAACTACCACTTCAAGGGGTGGGCTGCAAATTCCTGACGTGTCCCGACCCGTCGCCGTTCACGTAAACGCCCGCTGTCTCGAAAGCGGCGGGTCACAAGTGCCGCTGACTTTGGCGTTGAGCCCACAGCTGTTTTCTATCCTTTGGAAAAAAAAAACAAAAAACAATCACAAGTTCATATATTCATACATGTAACACTGCATTCCAGCAGCATGTAAAGTAATCTGGTGGTGGGTTGGGATACCTCTGAATGAACCTGGGGAGAAATGTGTAATACCTGTAATTAGATACAGGTCAAGAGTAGCGGCGTGCTTTCACAAGGTCACCACACTAAAAATACAGCCCTAATACGCAGCGGTAACCCGGCCTACAGTACTACAGTAACAAAATACAGTACGCTTCTCCTTCTGCCTCTGCAGGCTCCCCCAGCCATTCATACTGAGCCGGTCGTTTGGATAAATATGCCGCAGAGCACATGTCGGAGGGATAGAGAGCGCGGCGAGTGCGCGAGGTATTCTTAGCTCTGATGACGGAGCGGGACCGAGAGTCCATTCACGTCTCTAAATGGTGCCCTGGCTTCGCGACAGGGCCTGCGCGTCGCTGCCAGAAGGCTTCGGTTTCTGCCTTTCTTTCCAGAAAGTCAGCAGACGTCGGCGGATTTTAAATAAATGAGTTTAAAATAAAAAAAAATAAAATAAAGAAAGAAAAACCTGCGGGAGAAGACGGAGAGGTTTCCCCCGCAGGACTGACGAGGTTTTCTAAATGTCAGCCGTCGAATGATAAAGCCGGTACTGCTGAGGAGGAGCCAGAGGAAAGGTTGACTGGAGGAGGAACACATAAATCAGTCTGAACGGATAAATAAATCCATATTTATGATCAATACTCAAATGTAATCAATGCGGCACACTCGATTTTTCCATCAGCATGACTCGAAATATGATCCTGCATGTCCAAAGGATCACTGCGGGGCTTGAATGTTCATTACTTTTTAGGGGATTTCACACAAATGCAAATGATGGAGCTGTAACAAATCTTCCCGGCCGCAGGGTCCTGACCTGGACGGGGAGGAAAACGTATCTCCGCATTTTACATGAACGTCCCGTATTCTGTTTGATTCTTACAGCAGCTGCCCGTGGAGAGAGCAGTTCTACTCTGATACTTTTAATCTTTTAAAAGAATGTTTTTACAATCACTGCCTGGTTGCGCTCTTGTTAGATGACATTTGGTCAGAGTTGCTCTGCAAAGTTAAGATTTGAAAATGCCCAGATTGCTTGTTGCGTGTATGGTGTCAGCGTGAACCTTGATGGGAGCCGTCGGTTAGAGAGCAGATGTCCACCTCAGTGTGATATATATCTTCAAGAGAGAACATGATGACAAACGTCCGATGCGTCGAGGAAGTTCCGCCGGACGTGACAGCTCGGGCGACTGAAGGGGACAAGTCTCCGTGGGAAAAAATGTTTCAATCAAAGAGCATCTCTCCGAGGAGTCGCCGCTAACGGCTAGCAGTCGTCGTCTTCCAGGACGTCCCGGTGTTCCTCCCAGAAGCGTTCTCCGATGATGTCGCAGTGGTGGGGCGTCACCGCCCTCCTGCTGCGGGTCACAGCCGCCGTCTTCTCCTCTTCATTTGGCAACTTTAGCTGTTTGGTAACAGTTTCTTCTTGCTGAAAAAAAAAAAAAAAAAAAAAAAAAACAGAACCAAAAACTAGCTTGATTAAAAGCGAAAGATCCACGTTGACCATGTCGGGACGGGAGATCGAGATACTGAGGTTGAAGTTGAGGAAATAAACATCTTTCTCCACCCGAACGCGCAAATTATTACATGTTTACGGACTGGACATGAATGTAGCGGAAGGATATAAAAGTAACTCGGTTATTGTGGTGCTTCTCAAACCCTTCGAACAGCTGACCTTCTCCCAGATGAGTGTGGTGCCTTTCCTGTGGACGGCGGATTCGTTGTTGTAGTTGATGTCGAACTCGGAGAAAAGGATCTCGTTTTTGTCGGAGGCCAGCGTTCCCTGAGAAGGAACACAAGTGTTGCTGTTAAGCACCAAACCACCGTCTTCTGTGATGCATCTAACTCAAAGCTTGAATTGTAAATAAATCTATGATTATTTTTAAATGGGAAATCTGCTTTGAGGATGGTTTGTTTTTACAATTAGTGTTGAGCGAAGAGCGGCGTGGACCACTTCTGCCTTACAGCAAGAGGTTTCTGGTCAGAGAGGCCTTTCTGTGTGGAGTCTCCACATTCTCCCCGCGTCTGCGTGGGGTTCCTGCAGGTTCTCCGGTTTCCTCCCAGGGGCCAAAATCATGCAGGGGGTACATTGAAAGCCTCCAACCCCTTTGAGTCCCTTACTTCAGGAGTAACTAAAGTGACAGTAGGTCTGCATCCTATTCCTATCACTTGTACAGCTCTTAGATGGAAGGAGCTCTATAAATAAATTCATTATTATTTTTATTATCATCCGCACAACTCATCAGTTGTCATCACTCCATCTAGGTTTCCCCGAATATCCCGCTGAAGAATGAAGCAGCTGTGACGGTCTGAGGCTGCTCCCATAAATGGCGATGTTTTATGAGGTAGACGTCACCCCTGCTGCTCACTTGGAGGTACTGCAGCCCAATTTGGATTCTCTCCGGTGACAGTACACATAGAATCAGTGACGTCCGCTGAGGTTCAGCGCTGGTAAGTCACCAGCGCTGTTGAAAGAAGGCAGGAAAAGCAGAAAATTGTTTTTTTCGTGTACACCACGAAAAGAGCGAGTCTTCTGTCCCGTAGTCTGCAGCAAACCCTTTAGCTCTGGCAATTGGTCGTCCCTGAAAGTCCAATTTAGAAAATTGTCCAAGTTTGGATATGTCATCCTCCATTTTGAAAGTGAGGAGAGGAAAAAATAAATGGATGGCTGGTCTTGACTTGCTAACTCTCGCTTGCTGTCGCTGTACTCAGCAGCCGAGGAGTCGCAAGAAGAATCCCTGGAATCACGAGCGCCCCCTACCATGAGGCAGGAGAACTGCGCGCCTCACAAAAAGTGGCTCTTCGTGGCCGTTTTATGATCGCTCAGCACAAGAAACTAGTAACACACATACAGTTGTTGACAAAAAAAACACTACATTGGAAATGTAGTTAATATAGCAAAAGTGTTTCAACATTTCAATAGCGACATACAGAGACAGCAATACGGTCTTAGTGCAGAGCATGTCAGTAAATGTGAAAATCCAGCAATTTTGAATAAAACAGTTCAATGAAAAATAACTATATAGTGCAAATCACTGAGAAATATAACCATTTGAATATTTTTTTTAAACTTTTTTTTCCTATCCAAGATTGGCACGTGAGGCACGGCCTCTCCTGCCTCCCCTGACTGCACGTCACTGCATGGAATACACACTCTGCAAGCAAATGTGAGAAAGTCCCCTGGTCACCACACACAAATAATGGGCTGACTGATCCAACCTTGCTTCACAGGGGCGAACAATCTCATTTTGAAGTTTCCACATTGTGGGATAATAAAAGCAGCCAGGACCTCAAAATTGCTGATTCTAGAAATCGGCGGATTTATCGGTTTAAACATTTTCCTCGCTGTGCAATGAGCTGGTTGTTTACCTTCAAACGGTCCTCCGCCTGCTTAGTGGTGAGTCCTCCTCTCTGTACCAGCGTCCAAAACACCGTGTTGTACAAGTTATTGATGTGACCTGAAACGGGCAGCAGCATCAGTCGAGTCCGAAAACTTTATCGAGATGTTCTAGTTCAGGGGTCGACAATCTTTACCACTCAAAGAGCCATTTGGACCTGTTTCTCCTCCAAGAGCCACACAACTCTTTTGAAATTTTAAATAAATCAACAGTGTATAATGCTATTTTTTTTACTTTTATGCTATGAATAAACAACATATGTCTTGCTTTTTTTTTTAAATCAATGAACAACTGCGGAGAAAACGAAATGACATTTCTACTTGCAAAAAAACATTTTAAACTCTGAAAAGAACACGTTGTGTTGAAGGTTACTTCGAAGAAAAATACTCAATGTCTATTTGAGTCCTTCTTGTATTTATGAAATAAAAAAAAAAAAAAGCTGAACTTAAATGATCCATCGGCAGCAAACAAAAATGCCGTCCTCTCGCTGCGTGCTGTCATAACAGACGCGATATTAAGAGCGACAAAAATATCTTAACAACTTTTATTCCGATGTGACACGTTCGCCATAATCTTTAAATTTAAAATTACATTTTAAAAATGAACAAACTGCAATAAAATACATTTTAATTAAATACTAATTTCTTATTTTCAAAAGCCACAGGGAGCCGTATGAGAGGGATCAGAAAGCCACGCGTTGCCGACCCCTGACCTAGTTCTACTTACAATCTGTCTGCCGCCAGCTGAGATAGTCCCTGAGGTTGCGGTTGCTGGGATAGAGGACCACGCGTCCATCGAAGCCTGGGGGGTAAAGGAGCGGCTGCTCGCCGAAGAATTCCTTCCAGAAAAACACATATGACGACGAGAACTGCGAGGCCACGTGGGTCATCAGCTTACTGTCCAAGGGAGCAGAACGAGGGAAGAAGGTGAGACACGTAAAAAGACGCCAAGAACAAAATAGAAGATTTCAAAGCGTCAGTACCTCGCTCTCCTTTTGAACCAGGTGGAGGTCCTTTTGAAAACAAAACTGAACTCATCACTTTGACCGTATGCAACAATAATGTCCTCCAGCTCTTCCATGACGGATCTGGCACTCCGGGTCATCAGTCCGAGGGCTCTGTCGTCATTGGGCTTTGTGAACTTGTGCTGCTCTGCAAACCTGATGCAGAAAATTGGTGTCATTGTTGTCCTCATTTGGTTTTCTATTTTTACCCTTGCTGTTGTTTTTATTCTGTTATATATTTGTATCCTAGTTGTCATTTTGGCTACCCCAATTTTATCCTTGTTGTTGTTGTCATTCTAAGACAAGATTCAATTGTCACAGCAGCGCAGCAATAACAATATCAATACATATAAATATTTACAGAAGAGACATATAAATAGAAGAAACATGTGACGACAACAACAACAAGGATAAAAATAGACAGGAGAATAAGAACAAGAACAACTTTATTTATTCCAAAGGAAATTGTTGGGCCAGAGTTTCAACTAAACATAAAAATAATAAATAATGTCGGAAATTGCATACAAATACAAATAAAACTATAAAGTGTCAAAGTCAAGGCTATAAAGTGTTTTAAGGTCTTAAGTACAAAAACATAACTAGGATAAAAAATAACAGTTATCTATTTTTATCCTTCCTGTTGTTGTCACTTGTCTCTTCCATTGATATTTATTTTCATATTTATTGATATTATTATTGCTGCCCTGCTGTGACAAACGACTTTCCCCGATGGGGATCAAAAAAGTATTATCTTATCTTATCTGAAATGACATCTCTCCTCTGCGCTCGGAACATCTACTCGCCGACCTGTCCAGCCAAAACGGTGAACTTACCTGTGAAAGTTGCGTCCATCCAGCCTCACCACGATGTAGCAGTTTCTGAGACAGGTGTCGTCGGTTTCAAAATTGCGGACGTACTCGAACTTGCTTTTTGCCATGTTTACAGAGCAGGAAAACAAACGGAGCAGCGGCTTGAAAACACAGGAGCGGCAAACTCCTCGGAACCTGCTCGGCTCTCGGATCAGCATGAGGCTCCACCAGGATCACAATAACAACAACAACAACAACAACGACGACTGATGCTCGCTCATGTTTTAGTCACAGCGTGTTTTTTCGAAAAACGTCGCAAAATGACTTTTCTTTTTCTGAATCTGTCAAATCAACAGAGCGAAAAAGCAACGTTACATGTGAATTCCAGCTATTTGTAGCGCTAGTTGCGTGTAGCGGATCTGTCCAAATGGATACTTTATAAAAAAGACGCAAAAACAGTTTTTGTTAACTAGCAAACTCGTTGCAAAGGGTGTATAAAATATAATTAGAATAGAATTTAAAGTTTACGCTTGATTGTCCCATTCATTCAGCCGGTGGTCGCCGTGTGTGTGTTCCGGCGTGGCTGTTCCGTCACTAAACTCGTACTGATACAAACAACCGTCAATGTCAAAGGTTCCGGGCTACACGTTACACTACATTCGACTTAACAGAGATTTTTTTTAATTTATTCTAAAAAAAGCATCAAGTGAATAAATAACAAAATAAATAATAAAGTAAATGTTACATACATCACGGTGAGTGGATGGATACATCACGGTGAGTGAGGGTCCCACTCTCCACTGCCCCTTCCCTGAAAATAGCTGTGTAAACACATTTGGCAGTGAAACATTGTGTTACTTGTAGTAAACTACGTTTTGTCAGTGTATGTCAAAATTACATACAGTTTTTTTTACAACTATTATAGGTAATGTGTTGAAAATAAAGAAATGAAAGTACCTGTAATGGGACATAAAACCATTTAAATCTTTGCAATTAATGACAAAAAATTGTGCTAAAATGCTACACATCTGCATGGGATTGAATAAATAAATAAATGACAAATCAAACCTAAAAACTGTGTGGCACTGGGGTCAGCACTTCTGTCTCACAGCAAGAAGGTTCCTGGTTGGATTTCTGTGTCTTTATGTTCCTCCAGTATCTGCATGGGTTTTCCTCCAGATGCAGGAGGTTCATTGGAGGCCCTAAATTGTCCAACCTGTGAATGACAGGGTAAATGGGTGTGTATCTATACAGTGGGGCAAAAAAGTATTTAGTCAGCCACCAATGTGCAAGTTCTCCCACTTAAAAAGGTGATAGAGGCCTGTCATTTTCACCATAGGTACACTTCAACTATGAGACACAGAATGTGAAAAAAAATCCAGAAAATGACATAGTCTGATTTTTAAAGATCTTATTAGCAAATTATGGTGGAAAATAAGTATTTTGTCAAGAACAAAGGTTAATCTCAATATTTTCTTATATACGCTTTGTTGGCAATAACAGAGATCAAATGTTTCTGTAAGTCTTCACGAGGTTTTCCCACACTGTTGCTGGTATTTTGACTCATTCCTCCATGCAGATCTCCTCTAGAGCAGTGATGTTTTGAGGCTGACTAAATACTTTTTCCCCACCGTATGTGGGGCCCTGCGATGAACTGGTGACTGGCGAACTCCAGCTATCGCTGAAGAACAGCTGGGATAGGCTCCAACCTCCCTGTAACCCTGACTGCAGGATAAGCAATATAGATGATGAATGAATAAATCATGAATGCAATTCAAGACATCTGTGGAGGTTGCCATTTATCCAGGTGATGGTTGATTATTGATTTTCTTCCCTTGAAACGTCTAAAAGGGAAGAAAATCAAGTCCAGTTGCTACGAGAAAGAAGATTTTGACAAGAAAGACATTTACAAAAGCCAAGGTATACTTAACTTTTCTTCTCACATCAATAGCAACCTTATTGTGGTCAGAATTGTTAGATTAAAAAACTTGTAATTTTTTTTTTTACATTTTAATGTGTAACGTAATGATACTATCGATATGTTTTTTTCGTCTTTTCCCTCCTACAGGAATGATAATTTCACAGTAACGTTCAAGGCCTTTGTGTTATTTGTACCACAGCGACATCGTGTGGAGGTTTATGAAAATTACATGATGTCTGACCCGTTATTACATTATACATACATTAATAAAGTGGTTCATTCATTCACTTTCAAATTGAATGCTAAAAACCATTACGTTGGAATTGCTCAAACAGAGAGCTCCATTACCGCAGCAACTATTCCAGAATCATTTGTTCCACTGAGTGGTGCGGTTCACTTCTCTGCTGCTCACTCATATTTGGGTCTTTCAGAGGTCAGAGGTCACATTTGTTTACTTTCACGCTGAGCAGACCGTGATAAGAAGAAATAAAATACAAGTGAAAGTAACCCCTTTCGAAGAAGCTGATTGGTTGATTGGTGAACAGTAGACCCGACCCGAAGGCTATCCCGACGCCTGTGATTGGTTATTTAATAGGAAAAGGCAAGCTCGCCTTTCAGTGAGTCGAGTGCTGATTGGTTAAACAGTACATCCATCTCATTGCTAGCATGCTATGAACGGGTGGTTAGCTGTTGTCCATGTTCGGCTGATACACTCATACAAGTAACTTCCGTACGGGTTCTTCGAGACCGAAACAAAAGTTTCACCGGGTTGGTCGAAACAATGGAGGAGAAGGAGAGGGAGCGAAAGGACGGTAAAGACGCGACTTGTCGTCCACCGCCATCGCCTCCGCCGCCCGGGGCGGACGCAGACACTGACGACGACGCCGCCGCCAGAACCGACGTCTGCTCCGAGAGGTTCGACCCGCTACTGGCCCTTTACTCCCCCACAGTGTCCATCCCCTTCCCCAATATCAAGTGCTTCAACAACGTCGCGGAGTACGAGGGCTTCCTGAAGGGCGGCCGCGGCCGGGCGAAGCCCGAGAACGTGGAGAGGCGGCGACAGAAGGCGATGAAGGGAGCGGCGGACCCGGAGCGGATAGAGAGGCTCAAGAGACTCGTGGTGAAGAAGCCGGAGTCAGAGGAGGAGGAGGGAAACAGCGCCACCCCGCGGCCGAGGAGGGAAAGGACGCACAAAAATGTCCTGACCAGGATGGCCCGTAGGTTCAGACCCTGCAGCCCCTGCTCTCCCTCCAGTCCATATTCACTCTGAAAAAACTTGTTTCTCCTCTTCCACAAAAGCACAACCACGTTTCAGGATTATCCTCTGTCACAGTGTCGGCACACAGAGAGGATAATCGACTAGTTTTAATTAGTAGGAGCATCGACAAGCTGTGGTTTTAATCTTCTTGCAGCTGCTGGTCAGAAGAGCAATTACAAAATGTTTTAAATTGTATGGATTCGGCATGTCTGATCACCCAGGAAGAGTGCTTGAGATTTCTAACTTCCAGTTGGTAGGGTTTACGTAGATTGCAACAGGGCTCACATATGTTTCAAGTTCAAACCAGCTATCGTTCCTTTAAATCATTGAAAGGCTGTGCTGAGCTGATGCCTGACTTTTTTTTTCTGTCTGCAGTGAGCAAAGGCAGTCCTTTGGGAGAGCTCTACCGCTGTGTGGAGGAGAGGATAAGGGTCAAAGTTCACATCAGAACCTTTAAGGGACTGAGGGGTGTGTGTACGGGCTTCGTCGTGGCTTTCGACAAGTTCTGGAACATGGTGAGCTCCTGATCTCCAAAAAGGACTGTGACAATGAATGATTGAGAAATGTATCTTTTGAGATCGTTTAGTTGAGTGCTATCATGAGTTTTAAATCAACATCCACATAAAACGGACTCACGAAACCTGTCAGGGAAATGTGAACACAGCCGGTTTGCTGACGGGCCATAACTGTCTTTCCAGGCCTGCGTGACCTTATCAGTACAGCAGCGTTGCAGATCTACGAGTGAAAGGCCTATGCAGCGCCTGTCCTCTTTATATCAAGAGTAAAAACGTAAGGGAGCAACAAAACATCTCCTAATCCCCTCTCCGCTCTCCCATCAGGCAATGGTGGATGTGGACGAGACGTACAGACAGCCCCTTCTCGGCGAGGCGTTCTACCACGAGAAGCCTCTCACCATATCCCGGGTACGGGCAACGTTTGATTAAACTGTGTCTTGATACATTGTCAATGGGATTATTACTGTTGGTCCGTCACAAACCCGCCTTTCATATGCCGTGATTTGATTTCATGCTGCCCGTGTCGGTCCCCTTGCGGAGGAGTTGCTCTGCGTGTTGCACGCAGCTCCCCATGTAATAAGTCACCGCCGCCGTCTGCCCGGTTCCACCGCTCCCCGCATTATTAAAAACAAACTAATCCGGTGTCAGAAATATTGATAATGACTGTCACCCAGTTTTGTCGAGATGCTCTTCCCTTTTCTCCGCAGCCAGAGGAGCAGTCCGCGTGTTGTCTTTTTAATAAGTCTCACGTTAACTGGAAGCAGATGAAAAGAAGAATATTAATTTACTGACATTTAATACTTTTAAAATGACAGTTGCTAATGTTAAGAGTACACGTGTAATGTCGCATAGCTGCTTTGAAAGGACTGGAATGGCAAACCCTAAAAGTGACTGCAAAATACAAATAATTCCATGTTGATATTGCAATGATTTCAAGTTTTCCAGTTTATGAGGGAGTTATTTGTTTGGGTCCTTGTTGCGTTTTCACTAATGCGGCTGGAATCTTTGCGCAGCTGTTCGAGAAGCTGAAGCTGCAGGAGAGCTCGGGCGTATCGGACACCAACCAGGGAGAAGCAACCAAGCAGCTGCACGGAGACCAAAAAGTCTCCACACAAAGCCAATGCGCTCGGCCTACGGGGAAAACCGGGGACAGGAAACCCGAGTCTGAGCGGTCCGACAACGTGGCAGCAAAACAGGGCAAGCACGAAGTAGCGGGGAAGCAGCGGGAAAAAGAGGAATGTCAGCAAAAAGACAGCAGGGCGTACAGCAAGGTCCGCACTCGCCATATCCGCCAACTCTTCATCCGCGGTGAGAATATTATCCTGGTCAACCCACAGCCACTCTGACGGTTCTGGACGGCCACCAGAGTTCTCCATGTGAAATCTGTAAAAGAACTGCCGGACACCAGTGTTAGTGAGGGAAAGACAGGATTGTTGTATCACATTGATATGAACGTTTTAATTCTGCTCATCCTCTATTGAGGAATAAAATCTTTCCGTAAATGTTATTGTGTTGATTTCCTTGCAGCCCAGACAATCAGATTTTTCTCAGGAACCGCCAATGTTTTGGTTCTCTCCCAGAAGGTGGCAGCACAGCCCAAGTGCCTGCTGCGAGGCGGCGGCGGCTGTCGTCCCCAGAGCTTGTCCCTTTATGTTGCTTTTCTGGTTAGTTTGAACAGGAATGACAGCGCAGTCTCAGCGGACTTCATAAATGCATTATGAATTATTGAGTTTGTGAAGCTAGAGATTGCAGATGGCACTCAAAAGCTGTCATTTGTCTTGACGTTTCAGATTGCTTTTACTCTTTAATGGGCACATTACCCATAAAAGCACAATTTACTGCATCTCATGGAAGTTGTAAAGATGCTTTTCTTCTTTTTAAATGGCAGATTACTTTTGGATGATGAGTGTCACAGACTGATTGTTTAATTTCTGCATTCTTCACCGGACTCGAGTTAAAGTTGCGGCATCTTGGTTTCAATTTTACCCGTCGACGGCAGACGGTTTAACTGACCTGCTTTTTGTTTTATATATGAATGTGTGTTTGCGTGCGTGTCCTAAATAAGAAAGCCTCTGGTCAATAGCAGAGCTGTGTTCAAACCATACTATTACATTAATGCATCAGAATATTAGTGAGCACACTCCACTGTTCCTCTCCAGAGAGCGAAAATGGGGTCAATTGTTTAATGTAAGGTGTGTGTGAGAAGTGGTTTGTTCCAGTTAACTTAGATGACAGAAGAACGGTGGCAAAGTCACATTTAGATTAAACAGAGCACTTGCAGCTGTATGAAACAAGTCAACAGCGATGCACATTTAAGAATATTAAGCACAGCAGCTAATACAAGGTGCAGCCTTATTAGTTTGATTTCAATGTTGTTATAAAAGGCCTTTGTTTAATAAATCCAAGTCAAGAAACTTAAAGTAATTTCAAAGCCGAGTCAAATGGCAGCGCTTTTGCTGCTCAAAGCGATTTTGAACGGGGCTAATGACACAACACACCAAATAACACACACCATTAAGAAATTTCAATCAACTGTTTAATGTTGTAGATAAAGAATCTTGATGTGTAAATTAAATCAAAATGGAAATAATGCAAAATGATTATTCTGGCATTTGCATATCCTAGTGTTAACAGTAACAATCCCACCATACAGAAGCTCAAAATAGAAGTAGAAAACAAAATGCATCAAACAATCTACTGATATTATAGAAAAACAGCAACTGGTTTTGGTCATTTTGATGTTTGAGACTCCAATGCAAGGCTACTCTTGTCAGTTTGGGAAGAGGGAAAAGCACAGGTGGAATTCTCTCGGGGTGGCAAAAAAATCCAGTGCCATCTCTGGTCAGTGAATTATGCGATCACAAAAAGAAAGGAAAAAAAGTCAGTCAACCAGATAAACATTGCAACCAACATGATAACGGTCAGGGGGGAGACCGTCACCAGGCACTTGAACACTGGAAGAGCAGACCATTGCACATCTAACAGATCAGATAGGCACCACTGGAGGGGATTGTTCAGCGTGGACTGCAAACCGCACTCCCGACAGGTCAAAGTGCTTCCATTCACGCAAGATTCTGTACCTGATTATGCAGAACACGCAGTCAAGATGGAGAGCGAGGAGGAACTGGTCACAGGGGCGAAAGCACGACAGATAAACGCGTGATGCTATCTCCGCAGACGGCACCCACGCTTGAGGTGCTGAAAGATGTTGAGCTCAATATGAGTGGAAGTCATACAACAGATAATGTGAGATAATTACACACTAGCATCTGATATCAAAGACGGTTCACTTGGCTCGAGGCATAAGTACAACTGTATTTGTACGAGGTGGAAGCTCTGTGCCGGAAGCACTCCTCAACACTGCTCAGTCACACTGTCTGCTTCACCGAAGGGAACTGGGGAGAAAGGCAAAGGGCTTTCAGGCACTCTGTTGTGATTAAAAACCCCACAATCCTTGACGAGGCTTTTTCTAACTAATGATTATCTCATCTTGATGCAAATAGATTATAGCTTTTCTTGATATATATATATTTATATATAATGTATACTGACAAAAAAACAATAAATGATGGTCTTTTACGGGAAAACCTCCACATTTTAATCAACAGATTGAACTTTAAACACTCAATTGACTACTGGAGCACAGACAGGCCCGGGCCGGAGTGTGTGGGCCCGCTGGAAGGCGTCACTGTGCTTCAATAAGAGTCTCAAAGCGCATCAGATTTGGTCTGTGTGATAGCGCTTCACATTTGCACTGCCTTTCATGTAGGTTCTTCATAAATGGTCTGAGAGGAGTAGATTTCTATCTACAGGCCTAAGGGAGCGTGCGGACACATAAGAAGTAACCTGACATTCTTAAATATACATTAGGAAGTTAAAATGGCTGATCATGTTATTCAAAGTCATTCAGTGAAGTTAGAGAAGGCATCTCAAAAAATGATGCAGCTACTGATATATAATGTATATATATTTTGCTATTCTGGTGACTTTATTTGATTGGAGTTATAAAAGCGAATCCCCTGACATTCTCGGTAGAGTACACTTCTTTCTCCATAGACTGTTAATTAAACAAGGCACACAATTAACTGTGTCTCTGTCTGACCAACACCTGAGACCAGACTGATCATTGGTTCAAACACACACACGCACACTTGCACACACACACACATACACACACACACACACGCAGTCATTTAGATCCGTTGCACGACACAGAATTAATTTTAAAAATAAGGAGATTGCAGAGTGTTGACATTACGGTAATCGACATTATTCAAGTACTCTTTGTTTGCAGCTCATAACAATCCTTCACCAAAGGATGTAGAGAGATACGGAACCTCTCCTCCGAATAACATTTGCTGTCCAGCACCTTCACTTCCCAAAGTTCCCAAAGTCAGCAAAGGCATCGTGTTTGGGCTGTTGGACCATTCCAGGGTTCATTCCCATTCCCATTCCCATTCCCATTCCTCCAGGCATACCCATGGCGATACCTCCCTGTGACATCCCCATGTTCATGCCCATTCCCATCATGCCCTGGTTGGGGGCCATCCCCATCCCCATCCCGGCACCGGGGTGCATCATTAGATTTACAGGTGGTCTGACAGCAGTGGTTCCCAGGCTCATGGTGGAAAATCCTTGGGAAAGCATGCTGGGATTCGGCTGGTTGCCTAGAAAGAAAAAGGACAAAGTTAAGCAATCACAGTAGGACTGCTTTGGATTTAAAATGCACCCTAATACAGAAATGGAACATCTACACATTTGCATTGATTTAAATGACCCCTGTGTGTCTTTAAATGGCCCCGATGATCTACACTCGTCCAGGACAAATCAGTACCATCACATATTAGTTTGGCTCTCATGGATATTGTGTTTCTTTTATTGTATTTCTGATGCTACAGCAGCTGCTCACCGGGCCGTGTGGTGAGTAAAGGCCCTGAATTCTCCATCACCACGGGCTTAATCAAAGGTAATGCGTTTATCATTTTATACCATCATTTTGTAAGAGAAAATTGGGAACAAAGTCTACATTTACCAGCAGACTATCTGTCCTGCACCTTTGTAATTACTTGCAGAAACCGTTCGAGAACATAAGAAAGTAATTGATAATCAATCTGGTTTAGGAATGGATATTGTTGCAGGTGTGACAGCCTGTTTCAGTTGCCAAAGATTTCTACTAGTGTTTCTGCACTTGTTTTAAAGGTTTTTAAAACGGCATGAATTCAAACAACAGTTCAGTCCCTCTAATCACCCCCCCCAGAGATCTCACTTAATATGCAGCTTCCTCCAACACAACTAACCTAGCTAATCCGCAGATTTCAATCATCTACAACCTTTGGCTGGTGTGGATAAGAAGACTGATTGAATTTCAATTTGTGTTCCTGTACATTCCACTGCATTAGAAAAAGGCCAGTTGCAAAAAAAAGAGAAAAAGGTGTTGAAATGTGTTTTGAGTGCAGGTAAGTAAAACAAAATATCCTTGCTAAAATTTTGCACCGAATTGAACTAGTTTGTAATGTTTTCGCGTTTCTTTGCTTCGGTCTTCGTGGCGTCATCGAGTAACCAAATGTTAATAGACATCTTCAAATTCCTCAGGGTGTCACAATTACAAAATGTTTGGATAGTGTAATTACACAACTCCAATATATGCAACTGGCTCAATTCTATTCTATTTTATGTGGCATTTCCTTGAATATTTGATTGCTTTATATCATATTTGAATGGCATGAAGCTTTAGAGCAGCAGTCCCCAACCTTTTTTTGTACCGGGAACCAGTTTTATGCATGAAAAGGTTTCCGCACGGGGGTTCAAATAATGAAAACTGGGTGTGGAAGGAGGGACCTGCTCGTAACCCTCACCTTGCTGGAGGGTGTTGAGGCTGGGCTGGCTCGTCTTGGGGGCCTGCATGCCCGGGCCCAGGAAGTCAAGGCTGATGTTAACAGAGTGATCTGACCAGGTGGACGGGAGGGATGCTTTGGCTGCAGCACCCTGAGAAGCCCCGACCTGCTGAACAGGCTGGAGGGGCTGCGAAGGCTGTGGGTGTAGAGGATTTGCCATGTTCTGCAGGGGCTGACGAGGACAAAAACAGGGAGCCAGTGGAAACCAATGTGTGAGGACATCACAGTAATAAGGTAACAACATACAAACCTTCTCATTAAACCACACAATGAAGAGATATAATATCAGCTGCTATGTTTACCTGACCCACTTAACCCTGAAACCGCCAGCGTATCGCTCTGAACTCGTGGAAACATTTCTTTTGGAACAGAATGACTAAAAGGGAGTGGTGGGTATCTCACTTTGTTTAGATAGGTCACCAACCTTTTAACGTGGAAACACAGTAAACATCCACAAGGTTTTGTTTGGGTTTTTAGCGCATTTCGATCTCAAACCCAATTCCTTTCATTGTGTGTGTCAGGAACAGGAGGAGATGGCAGTCTCTGGGGGAGATGAGCATCTGGCAAGGCGGCATGTTAACCCTCTACCATCATGCTTTTCATCTGTATTCAGTCATATAAGGACTGTCTTGACTGCACAGACAAACTGAATGTGACAAAAATCCATACTTTACCAGAGTAAAAAAAAAAACATTTGCATGCCTCTAAAAAAATGCATGAGCAAAGCAGTAGATATTTAATCGTGAGTCTAATGAATATATGTAAATATACAACTGCACACACACACACACCAAATTCATTATATCTAGTACTGTTTATTTTCAGCACATTAAAATGTGCTTACTATAATTTGATGAAAGCAAGTGAGAATGCCAAAATCTGCCAGTTGCCCCGGGCAACTTGCTGCCACATCATTATTAATACTGACACTGGCTTTTTTTTTTTTATTTGTTATGGAAATAATTAATGACTGGTGGAGGCAAAAGAGCTTTAAGTAGCTACATGTTCACCTTCTTGATATGTTTCTCATGCATTTTCTAGGCACACAACATCCCCCCAGGCGACAATGCTCGATACAGCTGACTACAGGAGCTGGTTTTGTCCAAGCAGCTTCATACCGTTCAGTTGGAACGCAGCTGGGATCAATTTCATACAGACCATACCTGTATTGTAACAAGAATGGGACCGGCTCTCATTGTCTGGCTGTTTTAGGTGTAACCTGAGTAAAATTGCCGTGCTCATATCTGTTCCAATCTACGCATGTTTGATTAAATTGTACCGAATAAGGCCTGATGGAAAAACATCCATCGTCCCGTTATTAATGCAAAAGTTTGAGCTTGTACAGTTAAAAAAGATTCGAATTAATAGTACCCCACTACATAAGGGATCTAAGCTTGAAACCTGCCACAATCACATTGAACAAGTACGGCTCACTCACCCACTCTGCACTAAAAATGACAAGACATCTCTTTTTAAAACATTTTTCTTTCAATACTGCCTATTCAACACCCATTTGAAAAAGGTAGTATCAACTTCAAATATCAGTGCTCCAATTTATACAGCAAGCTTTTCCCCAACAGATTGTCTGCATGAAAATGTAATGTCATGAAATGATATCGATAACTAAATTATTGAAAAGTGTGTGTTTGTTCATGAGAGCGATCACGCATACCTGTGACATAGACTGGGGCAGGACTGTGGTGCTCATGCTCTGTGTGCTGCTCATGCTAATGTTAAGGCTCTGGGAAGATGTGAGAGACTGAGTTGGCCCCATTAAGTCAAACAGGTCTGCCGAAGCAGAACTGGAGCCTGGAGATGACACCGGGACTGGGGCGGGGGCAGCGGCGTGACCTGCCGCCATGGGTCCAAAAAGGTCATTTCCACTGGTATCGACAGCCTGAGCCGATGCCGGCATTTGACCTCCAGGGAAGGCGTTCCACTCACCAAAGTCTCCGTTGCTGCTGGACCCTATAGCCGCTGCAACGTTATAGACGGACATTATGTGTCATCTGAAGTGTTATAGTGCAAAATCAAAATTGCCAAAATGAGACTTTCACTTAAAAATCTGAACCCTTCAAAGACTGAAACAGCTGAATGAGGATATTCTCACTGACCACTAGTGCCACATTTTAAAATTTCATTGAACTGGTTCCTGTTTCGTTCTCTCCGTCTGTCTATCTGTCCGTCTGTCTGTCTCGTTGTCTCTTTCAGAATCCTCAACTTCTTCTACCCCCTCCAACTTCTTCCTCTGTCCCTGTCTCCTTGTCATCCATAACAGGAGTTGATGTGTGTCTGTTCTTGTTATGCAGAGCAGGTAGCAGGCTCCATATGGCCAGAGCTCCCTCCCAGCATCCCTTTGAATATTCTAGCAGTATGGCTGCAACAGCCAGCACACACATGCACACACTTAAAAAAAAAAAAAAAAAAAAGAGTCGTGAAACCTACCAGATCCTGAAGAAAGGCCGACAGAAGCAGCGGGCGAGGAGAAGTCAGCAAATCCTGCGATCAAGTCTGCCATGAAAAATGGATTTAAACATGTCAACTTCAGACAAGTGTTCCAGATGTTATACTACCATAGTTAGCATTCCTTCATTGGTAGAAGAGTAGCAGTGTGAGCAGGGGAAGGGGCAGAGGAGGGGAAGACCAAACATATGTTCAATTCTCCCACCCTCTCCATTCACCAGGGACTACTCCAAAGACATCTGGTGCACTTAGTTCCTATACATCAATTCCCTTCCCCGGCTGTACCCAAAATGCAAAGGGTGGACAGGCAGCTTTGCACTGGAATGGCATACAAAGTCAAATCTCCTCATCACCGCCCTTGTTTGCAACACCATGCACAACTCAAGAAAAAAAGAATGCACAAGTAGACATTTTAATCAACATCCTGTCTTTGTGCTCAGATACAGTTGAAGTGACTCTCTACTTTCTACTGAAACCAGGAAAATGTAATGAACACAACAGTTGATTATGGTTGTCAGTTAAAAGCTAGGAAAGCTGGAAAACACATGTTGACGAAGTATCTTGCTTTCTCCTCCCTAACATACCTGAGGCAGGTTGCTGACTTGGTGCTGAATCCACCATTAGTAGATCAACTAAGCCGGAACTCGAGGGCTGAGGGGCTGCTGACTCAGGCTAGTTCAGAGAAAACACAGAGAAAATTAGGACAAATCATAAACTGGACCTCCACCCATATCAGGTACTTGTGAATATTTACCTGTTTGGTAGTGGCGACTGGGCTGCTGTCTCCTGTGTACTGTGCTGCTGCACCCAAGTCCACTTTCCTGGATGGGACCCCTCCTCTTTTGCGTGTGGCCGTGGTTTCTGTTGCTTGGACTATGTGGACGCTTTTAGTGGTAACAGTCTCTTCATCATCTTTGAAGTCTTTACCAGATTTGCCATTGTGAGATGGGTGCCCTCTATCCTCATCATTGTCGCTGGGGGGAAAAAGGAAGAAAACAATTTTCTGAGAATCCAGTAAACATTTCCATGGAAATATCATTATCTGGGAGCGAGACAAAACCTGGATTCTTTCTCCAGTCTTGTGGGATAGGAATCACTAAATATTGTTTTAATGATAGGATATTTAGATGTAAATACACGACAATTCCCAATCAAAAAATTGAATTCTGTTTGAGAACACCTGTAGATTTTGTCATTAATTAAGGTCAAACTAATTGTGTCTGTTTGCATTTATAATGTAAATACTATCTGCAATGTTCTGACGTTAGTCCTGTATGACAAATGAGACTCATTATTGTGTTGATGATGGTTTCAAGCTTCCGAGCTTCTTTTTCAGGGAATATTATGTGGTGTGTCTTTCTGAAAATGTTATGTAGATCAATTCGGAATTCACATGAGTGACTGAAAACAACATCAGAATAATTTTCAATCTCAACACTATTTGGAAGCCGTAGACTTTTACATCTGTATTAAACAAAAAAGTGGGAAATTGTGTTGAAAGGGTCATAAAACAATACTCAACATCTTACTTGTGAGTGATCACCCTTCACGCTGTTTGATCACAGAGTTTAACTGCTTGAAATAAGATATTACCCATTTTTCATCTGCCCTCCGCTGTTCAAAAGGATAAAGCAACAAAGCAGCTGCAGGAGAGGGTTTTAAGATTCAGCTTTAGTCTACCATCCCGCTTCTGTGTCAACACTGTTTTCTGGTACTTTACATCAACAAGGAACTCATTAAACCCATCACTTCTGAAATTGAAAATCTGCACAAAGCAAAATAACTGTCTTATTGTACTTAAGATAACACGGTGAGCAACGATAGTAACATTATTAAAATACGAGTGACGTTGCTGTGTCATGTGCAGTTGAATGTTTGTTTATTAATTCATTTAAGCAAGTTGTAATTTGGAGATTAAGTGGCTTGAAGAAAGCCGCTTACAATTAATCACTCTGTTGAAAGTGAATTGGTGATTGCCCACTGAGTCAGAACTTCTACCGGATATAGAACAATACTAACGGCAACAAAAACAAAACAGCAAATGGAGAAAAACAAACAACAGCGTCCATAATTACAGAGTACACATGATTATTCAATTGAATCTCCCTTTACAAAGAGGTAAACTAATTCAAAGATGTGAATTTGGATGTGTTGGTATTGACACCTACCTAAACCGGTCTGGTGAGTCATCCCTTTCCTTCTTTCTGAACCGGCTGATGGTATCGTCAATGGTGCTGCCGATTTTGTCGCTGATTTCTCCCAGCTTCTCACTGAAGGGGAATTGGCCTTTATTCCTCTCCCAGTCATCATCCCACCTTCCACGGCCTTCGCTGGAGTCATACCTGTCCCCAGCTGGAGGGTCGGAAATGAAAGCAGAAGGATTAGGCAAGAATCAGGTCGGGAACAGAGTGTAAGATTCAAGATTCAAAGTGTTTATTGTAGCATGCACAGTGTTGAAATGTGTTTCCCTGCCTTGAAGGGGTTGCAGGTATTTTGGATTACTTGCTTGTGTGTGGACTTACAGTAACTTCTGTATCCCATACTATCAGATGACACGCCGATGTATTTATCTTTGTTTTTCTTTGCCTTTTTCCTTTCTTCTCTCAGTCTGTCATCATCCTGGATGAATTCCACCATCTCTTTCACCTTCTGACGCACATTCATCCCTTGGTCTTTTCCATTCTCATCTACGAACAAAGATGCAGAAATAAATTCTATTATACGGTGAAATAGAAATATTAAAGATGATCTCTGGGTATTCCTTGTCTAATTATCTTGACAAACACTCACAGACTAAACACAATAAATAGAAAAATCTATGCGGGAAATGCTAAATGTTCCTGCTCATAAACAGCACACATGGTTAAGATTAATGAAAGGTTAAGGACTCTCATTCTTTCTGTATGTGGCGTGTGTTTGTGTGTGTGTGTGTGTGTGTGGTTTAAGGATTTGTGGCATAAGCAGTGCTTATGGCCTTAATTATGGCTCACACTGAAGCTTTTGTTAATTAACATTCTGCCTAGAGAGCACCTCATCTAATCAAAGCAGAACTTGAAAATCAAAGTGATAATGGACCTAGTGCAGAAAAAAAGATTGCATAACCAAAACATCAGAGCGAGACCTTACCTACAAAGTGGTAGCTTTCTAATGATCGCAGGTCATAGAGATGTTCTCTGGCACTGGTGACAACCCTCTCTGATCCATTCCTGATTAAATGGGCTAGCAGGAGCAGGGACTGCAAGAATTGGCAACACACGATAGTTAAAAAGGGGCGATTACATTTCGATTTGTCCCTGGTAATCCTATTTGACTCATCGTGACGTCTTCAAGTGTGCTTCATCTAAATACCAGTAGGTTTCAGGGATTCTATTAGTACAAGACTTTGTTCCCACACTGCATGCTGAATATGCGAGGACTTTATTTGTTAGTATTCGTTCTAAAAGTGACAGACAGGCTTAACATCCTGCTTGATACTCAGAAATTACTGCTCATAGTTATGGGATGTGGACAGACCTTGTAGACCCTCCTCCAGTTCTTCTTGTCCCTCAGCATGCGAGCCCACAGCATGTTCATCACCTCTGGGAACTGCTCATACATAAAGGTTGCTCTAAACAGACAAAATCATAAAGGACAATAATTATAAATAGAATGAACTTGTTACATTTACAAGTGACATTGCACCAAATAATCTACAGGTTATAACTAAAATCCAGTGTTGGGTAACCTTGGCATAATTAGGCTACTATCACTCTTAACTTGCAGTTCTATCTTGAGAACTGCTAAAAATTTGAGCACAAATTTTGCCTGAGGCCTGTTGCCTCAAAGTTTTACATGCAGCTCATAGACCCATGCAGCGTATGACTGAACGGATGTGTTATGCTAAAACACTAATGAAGAAACAGTTTCACTGATTAATAACTTAAGAATTTCTATTTTGAGATTTCAAATAATATTTATTAGTTTCCCTTTAGAAGAAAAAGGAAGAAATGCTCAGTTATTACCATCTAAACTATTCACTTTCTGGTGACCAGAAACAAGCTGTCAAATATGGATTAGTCCAAAAATGAATTATGACTAAACCAGACAGGTCCCTATCTGTTCTCATACTGCAAACAGTTCTTAAGGCAAAGTTACCGAGCTTTAAGGTAGCATATTTCTGATATTTTGTTTGAATTACAGGAGATGTGTTTTTTTTACCTTGAAATTTCACTCATTATCTGTCCAGATGGTCCCCAGGGGTCATCATTCGTGGCCTCTCTGACTTTTGACTCCACCTCTGAGTAGTTCATCACAACGTTGGTTCTACAGTGACAAAAATACAAAAATACACTCTATATGTGAGACTGTACTTCTTAAAACCTGTCCTCATGAAATAATTGCAAAGTAAAGAATTACTTTAAAGCATCATTATTCAAAATATGAAGACCCTTAAACTGTCATACATGATATGTATACTTGTTACAGCCACACCCATACATTTGCTCTTTCACCCTTCAGTGGGAATGATGGAACAATAGGCTAAACTTGTATGAGGGGTTTGGATCCAGCTCATAGTCAAAACCAAAAACAAGGATCTTCACACGGGAATGCAAATGTCTGTTCAAAATAAACACATAATACCTGATGGCAGAAAAGGCCCTAACAGGAACCAATGCCAGCGTGGTTTGTGTAAGCACCTGCCCGGTGATATTCAAAGCGATTAACTGGTTTACACTTCTATGGAAAATTTTCACAGGATGAGGCAATTTAAAATGATTTAGAATGCAGACATTCATAAAAAAATAAAATAAAGGGTTGCCGGGAAAAACTACAAACTTGCTAAATTCATCCAGCCACGTACTCTGTTATATAAGGTATTTGAGACGAGTAAAACTGTTCTCTGTGTACAATTTATGACCACTTGCCTATGCTTAAAATCAATGTGGCCTGGATGATTTATATTAAGTACCAGCCACACATGCTCATTGCGAGTGTGTTTACACGTAGCTGAAAGGTCGAATTCGGTCAAGTAGCGAGCCCCAGCTCACCGTTGGTGTTTGATATGTAAGCACAATAGCTCAAAACACATTAGGAACCACTTGGAAAGGGAAAATTCTGATTCAACACACAACCTTACAATATCCTTTGCTTGTGCAAAGTTCACTTCATTTTGTCAGTCATTCCCGTCTACCATGTAAGTGACAGAAATAAATAAAGGACCACAAGTTCTTCTCAGGATACATTTTGATCCGTCAGGTCTGGGCACAGTTCAAATATTTACAGATTGTATGGGTGCAACACATCAAGAGGCCTATCTCTCCACGGCAAAACTTCCCTACAGGTTTACAATCAGGAAAAGAAACTCATTAAAATCATAATTAATTAAATTCAGTGTATATAATTGAATAGCAATATTTGAATAGTGCCAACATTTTTCTCAGGGGGATTAGCTGGTTGCCCCCCCCCCACTGCTGGCAGCTCAATATTATTGAGGAAACCTCGGAAAAATAATTTGCTGATCGAATCGGCTTTCAAAGAACTATTCCTTTCTGTGTGATATGGCGTTATAGCAAAGAAAACCACTATGCTTACTTTAATGTATATGACAAAAGCTTAATGTTTTAGGGGAACAGACAGAACCATGTCAAGTGTTTTAGCTATCTATTCAGTTTGACAAAAACATGCTACCACTGGTTCAGTATTTTTTTTTAAATGTCTTCATGCAGACAATCATCTTAGGAGAGAAAACAAATTTAACACCCAATCGTTTAGGCAGATGTGAGTATGATGAATTACAAGATATTGTTTTAAAAACTGTTGGTGCATGTATCAATTATTTTCTCCTTTTTAAATCATCTGTGTGATACAATGTCTTATATGACGTAGCCATTACTTTACCTGCAGTGAGCATGAGAAACAGTTTGAAAAGGGAAGAATATGCTTTAAAGTTGTTTTCTGTACCTGAAATAACTGCTGTGCTAATTTTCTACTGGCAAGCCATTGCTGTACTCATTTAAACATATTCAGTGTTTTCAGTCTTGCCTTCAATAACACACTTATTTCCAAGTTTTGGTTTTATATTTAATCGTATTAAACATTTTCATTATGATGACAGCCTGGACGTGCTGAAAATTTAGAACACAAACATGCCATGAATTTCCACCCCAAATATTGGCAGTCTCCTTGAGTTACTATACATACAAATGGGTTTACCAGACTATGGGGAGGGGGGTTATTTTTCCTCCAGATAAGTAATTGTTTATCATATTCTCAACAAGAAGGATTCATCCCTCCAATACAGCTCGAGTCACTTGAAGAATCTATGCCAGGGTGCGCTGAGGCTCAAATCATGTCGCGGAGCAAAGTGAGGTAAACATCAAAATCCTCACATCTTCCAATCCTCACTCACCATTGCCACATCAGCAACAAAATGCACAGGGCCTGAAAGAGCAGCATTGATTTGATGGTAGGCTGAAGAGGAACACCCCTTCTGTGGCACTGAGGAAAGATTGTGTTACCACTTTAAGCTGCAGGATATGGTTTCCACTCTGAAAACATGGTGTTCTTTGTCAAACTAAATTATTTTAACATTACCATGGGGCATTCTTGTCTGGCTGAAAACAATCTAAAATATTTGTGGAGCTTGTTGCAAAGTTTTGGATCAGACTTTATTAAGAGAGGATGTTAAAATTTTCAACTTTTCTGTCCATACTTCATTTAGACATACAGGACGACGATTCTTGTTCGCACGACTGATAGAACATAAGAGGAAACGGTGTGGTGGTGCAACACCTTATCTATGCACAGTGCTAGCTGCTGTTTATGATATTACAGAGATAAAAAGGAAGTTGCGATACTTCTTTCTCAGAAGACAACTACACTTTGTTGCTTGATTACTGCAGTGCACCAATTTGCACCTCAACCCTATTACTCTTATTCTTGACATGTGCCATTTTAATATTAGGCTACGGTAATAAAATCAGTTTATCGTACAACCTGGTGATTACAATACCGTATAGGGCGGTTTACTATTACGGCCTGAAAATGCAGTTGCTCCTCTTCCTTAAAAAAAAAAAAAAAATGAAGGGGAACTTAGGAGAATCTTTTGGAAAATATTTGTCCTCCAAACAACTGCCTTGTCATTTCTGTCCAATACATCTCGTGACTAATCAGCTTGATAAGGGGTAATAAAATATATATCCCAAATATCTAGGGATTGAACTTGTGCCTATCAATGAACTATTTCAACCATGATTTACTTCAACTGCCATCCCAATGCTCACAATATTTCCATTCACTGATTAGGATTCAAATGTGAATCTATATTCTTTTCTTGTTTGCTTTATTACCTTTGTACTAATTTATATGTGAGTACTGAAACAGATTTACTGTACACACATCTAATATCATACTGAGACGCGAAATGTTCAGAAGAAATGCACTTATATATAGTGGATGCAAACCAAGCCCTTTCCATTCATAGCAAAAGTAAACATTGGACCGTCCCTTTTCGGCGTAGCCATTAATTATAGTATTTCTTTACACAAGATCAGTGTGAATGATTAAGTATGTAAAGGTTGATCAAAGGTGATCCAAAATCAGGGTGACAGGTTATATTTAATATTTACTATTTGATATTTTTAAAACATTTCTTCCCTCCTGTTTGTTTCTCCTCTTTGGTCAAAGTAATCTAGAATTGATTGTCACACAGGCAGAAAAAAAAACTCTGCAGGACTGCATTTTGTATCGAACACGGAAGAAATTACTAACCATTTTAATGCCTACAGTAACACTTGCCTGTTATTTTGGTGTTTGGTTAAACAATTACTGCTGGCTATATTAAATAACGCCTTTCTTTGGTTAAATACAACTTTCTGTTTATAAATTCAATATATTCAGCGCTGGGATATCGACAAACAAGTTGAACAATGTAAAAGTAAACATTTGCAGTTATTTATCTTGGCTTTTTTTTTCAACCTGAACAAAAAACTTTACACCGCACAATTTCCAGTCTAATCCATCTCGCGTAAAGTTAGTCAAGTTTCACTCGTTGTCCGTTAACGCTTTACTAAAAGCTACAGAGACAGCAACTATCGTTAAGAAAATGCTATTTTTCACGAAAAAATGAAGCATAAACGCAATTCAACGTGTGTCATAGACGAAAGCGATTAACGAAAACAACATTCCACGCTAAATATTCGACCGCGAAGCTGTCAAACTAGCTTAACTGGCGAGCCATGTCGGCTAGCAGCTACCTAGCCCGACAGGCTAGGCAATTAGCTTGTTGCTAAGAGTTAGCGTGACCTGTTGGAGAAGACGAACAAACGACCAAAACGATTAATTACGTTATAAAGCGATGGCCGCTATCCCACATCAAAAATATAACATAATGAAGTAGTATTTACAGACGAGAGACATGTGAATCGACAGTAGCACCCAAGCTAGCTAACTTGTTTGAGTGACGTGACGTCAAAGTTTCTGATACGTGTCTCTTTGAAACAGGTAAACTCCACAAACAGAACACGGAATAAGCGGAACGAAGTTGGATAATACTCACGCTTTGTCAACCAACTCCCTAACCTTCCACATATTAAGCATCTTGGCTCTGGGGGGGGGGGATAACCTCTTTTTTGTTGTTTTTTTCCTTTTGCCTCGGTAAACGATTTACGCGAGACGAACACCCACGGCAAACCCTGTACTATAAAAAGTAAACTCTTCTTCACCTCTCTCAAGACAGGAGGCGCAAACGCACCACTGGGCGCACGGGGGGGAAGCGCACGGGAAGTTTCCCTGTGACGTCATCAAAGTGTTCGCGAAGCATAATTGGAGTTGTAGTTTTTTTTTTCCTCCTACAACTTGTTGAACTACGAAAACTCCCGTGGACGTTTTATTTAATTATTATTATTATCTAAAAAAAAATAAAAATAAATATATATATATATATATATATATATATATATATATATATATATATATATAAATATATATATATATTTGTTTATTATATTTGTGTATATTGTTAATAGTATTTGTATATATATATATATGTATGTGTATATATATATATATGTATATATATATATATAAAGATATATATATATATACACATACATATAAACATATATACAAAGAGTATACTCAGTTTCTAAAATACTTGGTTTCTATGCACCCATTGATTCTGGTTTTTCTTTTTTTCTATGCACGAATACACATACACGCAAATATTAAATAAAGTCATCGAAGTTGTTGCGAAGCACCATTGCAGTTGTAGATTTTTACATTTTACAACTTATTTGTGTGTATATACATATATATATACATACATACAAAGATATATATTCTATATATATTCTATATATTCTAAAATATGTTTAAATGTAAAGTTTTTGTTATTAATATACATACAACAATCAAAAAGCCATAAAAAGAGTATAACTAAAATACTCACTTTCTGTGCACGGATACACATACACACAAATATTAAACAATTTTTTTTTTCCTAAATAAGGTTCATTCTTACAGCCTTTGGGTTCTGAAGTCCATTTATAGCGGTTGGTGAAGTGATCCATTTCCTTTAGAAAGACTGTGAAGTTTGGTTTGCTGTTCGTTCGTTTCTTTTTATGAATGTGAAATTTTTCCAAAAGCAAAAACAAGTGACAGGGAAGCTAAAAGCAAAACAAGTTGTACAACAGAAACAAAGTCCTTTTTCCTCGGTGCGGCCTGTGGATGTTTATCGAAATTGTGCGAATCCCACGGTGGCCGTCGGGTAATGTGCGCGTCATGAGATTTCACCACACAGTCATTGAGAAGAGATTTAACTGATGGCCGGTGTAATTCAATAGTTTAAATTGACCGACTGATTAATTGATCGCATTAAGTTGATGATAGCAACTGAAGGCCAGTCGTATGGATTATGATCCGGAGACAAGTTCTTTCTTGGAAAATGAAATAAATTGCATAGGCTGCGACAATCAAAAAAGCATGATTTTAAAGGCTTATCATAAGGATTATAAATATTTATAATTTAGCATCATTTCTGACTTTACTGCTATTCAGCACAACAAGTGTATACAGAATACAATATGTAACGCAAGATCCTCAGCACAGAATTAACCACAGGGTATATCAAAAATATCAAGAATTTGTAGTAGCAAGGTATTGCAAAGTGACCTTTGGAGTAAACAGAAGTTCAAAAGGCATTTGTACAAATATAAAGAAATTCAAGGGGCGTGAGATTGCAGGACGAGAGACATGAAATAGTCGTATTCATGTATGGTGACAGAACAGCCGCGAACGGTTTACCAGTGAGTCTTTGCTACCGTATTTCGACATTTGATCATTTAATATACCCTGAGTTGCACAAGCTGTCCGTGACTCGGTCGAACAGTCACGGAAAAACCTTCCGCTTCTGTCCAAACATCTTCCAAAAGGTAGCAAACATCATGGCGGGGCAGGTCATCACGCTGTACGCTTTGTATCCCTCCTCATCTGGCATTCAGGCATGCTACGATGACCCAGTGATGCTGTGTGACAGGCCAGGGAGGGCACTGGCTGTTTGTGTCAATCCAGATCAATCACTCCCTCTTCTGGACGGACAACGTCAACAACGCACAAAGAGGTCACGGGGGGCCGCTGGAGCCGGGGCCTGCCGCGGTGAGCCGAGGGAGGTCGGCACGGAAAGCGAGCGACCTGCCTCGGGTGTCATCTCCGATATAGACACAGTGATTTTATGATTTGTTAATGAAGAATGGACCGGCTGGTCTGTTTTTAAAGATCTTTCCAATTCTCATGTGACCAGGAGAGTACAGAAACATATTAAGACTCTTTGTCGTATTGATTGATATTGCGATGGGCAAGATAAGCCCTCACATGCCCTGCATCCGACAGGGTCTCTATTCTCTAATGATACAGCCCGTGGCTTAGGAGAGCGGGAAGAAACAACACAATAGCTAAAATACAACCTATTTGAGAAAAAAAACAACAAGAAACAGCACTTAACAGCCCAGAATGCACTGCACCCAAGGGAGCAACCTCAATTACTGTTACACGTCCGAAGAGGAGAACTCTAGGAGAAGTGATTGCTGAGATGGAAATGGCCGCGTGTGTGTGTACGTGCATGTGCGAATGTGTTTTTGTGCATGCGTGTGTGTGTGTGTTCGAGGAGGACGGATAGAAAGGCACTCAGTAAAAAGATCTTTCAGAAACACTTTGCCCGGGTGATGCTGACGCGAGCTGTTGATTGACATGCACTTCTCGACAGAAGCCAGAGCTATCAACCTATCTGCCACGCATTAAGAATGGCATGGTCCTCGGGGAGGGGCCTAAGTGGTAAATGATGTTGCTCGAGACACTCTCTGTCAACAATGTGTGTGTATTTCCGAGTGTGTGAATGCTGAGGGTAGCAAAGTATTCAATCAAAGATTTGATTGAAAGGCCCCTGTGCCCCTAAAGATGAGAATTCCGTACACTGATGTGCAGGATGCAGAGAGTATGTGTGTGTTGTGTGTGTGTGTGTGTGTGTGTGTGTGTGTGTGTGTGTGTGTGTGTGTGTGTGTGCTGCTGGGTGCATTACAGTGACATTGTGGGCTCAGTGAATGAATAAGAGCTATCGCTGTGATATAGAGTGAAGTTTCGGTGTGCGAGAAAAGTTTGGTTTCGGGTAAAAGGCGGCATTGAACGCACACGCGTGTTGTCTTTGTTTCGATATCGCTCTTCTCCCGATCTGCGGGCCCAGTTGAGAAGTTGACCGAGGGGAAAGTCGAGGGTTTGAGAACACGAGCAAACAGAATGAATCTTGTGTCAGCAACACTAGGGGGCACTCTGACTTCTCTCTGGGTGGAGGGCTTGCACAGCGGGGAGCGTCCCTTAGTTTATGTACACACGAGTGTGTGTGAGGTGGAGGCTGTGTGTTTACCCGGCCGAAGTTCCCATGACAAATGTGGTCTGAACATCATCTCAACTGGGGAATGTAAAAAAAAAAAAAAACAGAGAAAAAAGACACCGTTTCCGGGACTACTATTATTCTTTCTCTCCAAACATGTGCTTTCAATCTTTTGAAAAAGAAATGCTTTTTTTTTTCAGAGGCATACATTATCATTAGGAAACAATGTCCTTTGTTTTTCACATTAGATATGAATTAACAATCCTACTCATCTCTGCAGCCGCGGAGGAGGTTCTGATTTGTGGAGTCACTCGGCGAGGCTCGGCTTTCCTGCTGTCAATGTGACTGTTGTTTCACTGCTGTTGTATTTCAGGCTGTTATTGTTGGCCCTCTCGCAGCCCTGGTAAGATCTTCAGTCCTTTTCCCAAGCGATATAACCCCCGCACACATCACACAGTATCTGACCCCTGTCTCCATGACACATGACAGGTCCGCTGCGGTGCGTGTGTGCGAGCGCCGACAATGTGCGTATTTCTTTGTGCGTGAGCTTTCGCGCAAGTAATTACGAGTGCGCCGCACAGATATGTGAACAATTGCGCGGAGCATATCTGGCACAGCACGTAGGTATTGAATATGCTAAACAATGAGTCCACTTGTCACACGTTCAAAGTTGCACATACAGCCCGCTGTGATCCCAAACCACACACACAGATGTTCCTAATGGGACTAAAGTAGCATTGGCATTCCTGCGGATAACCAGTCTGTTTGTTTTTCTCTCTAAACTGGACAAGACTGCCACTTTCCCCGGTGAGAAAAGGGATAGAGGATGATAAAGAAAAGTGCGAGGAGGCCGACGGGAGAGGCCCCCGCCGCAGCTCAGCCCTCCAAAGTCAACTGTCGGTACGATTAAACAAGCAAATCTCGGCGGCGTTGATTTAAGGTTGACAGTGATTCAGTGTATAATGGAAGTTGATGCCCGCGCGCGCGATTCCTCGCGAGCTTAAGCTTCCCCGCGCGGGGCGTAATGGTGAAGGCTCTTATTTACGAGTCGGGGCAGTTACAGTAAATCCTGTTGCTTTGTACATGTGTGAGAAAGCGTTCACATGCAGAAAGCCACACAGGTATTCTCAAGTCCTGAGAGCATCTGCTCCTTTACTACCAAATTGAATTAGCAATTACAGAGAGTAAAAACCAGAACAAAACATCTGGAGCTGTAAGCAGCAGAGGTTATAAATCTGAGAGGGAGAGAGAGGGGAGGTATGAAAATGAGCCAAAGAGAGATTCTCAAGGACAGTGTCTCTGATTGGCCCATTAACATGCCAGAGGTGTCAAAAAGGACCGCAGGCAATGGGAGAAATGGGACAGAGCAGAGGGCTTTAGAGGACAAAGCAAAACTAGCAAACGCTGGAGCAAAGAGGAAAAGAACGGCACAGGAAAGAAGAAAAGATTTTGTAGGCGAACGCAATAAAGTAAGAACACCAGGGCTAAAGAGGCACCCCGACGCCGCTCCCGTCTTCAACCTCACAGGAAACTCTTGTGATAGCGCGGAAGAAAAAAAAAAAAGGGAAAAAAAAAAAAAAACGGTGGAAAAACTGAGGGGATGCTGTGAACAAAGACTTGTGGGGGTTTTGGAAAAAAAAAAGAAAAAAAAAAGAAAAAGATTTGGAGCAGTGTGGGTGCAAGAATTCAAGCTCGCTGACAGATCCTGACGATCCTCCTTGCCAAGCCATAATTATGCATGTTTGGACACAAGAAACGCTCCGACTGAATGCGAGCTCGGTGTTCATAATGGATTTAATGATTATATTCAGCGTGAATAGCGAGTCCATATAAATGTGAACTTGGAAAGCAGCGCTTCCATGACTACATCTGTTTTAGCTATTATTGGCACGATAAATTACATAGGCAATTTGTTTGTGTTGTTGTTAGAGTAATAGAATCAAATTATCCCATGTTAGGGAAATGACTACGGAATGAGAACCCATCAGGGATTCGCATGACAATCAGTGAAATAAGACAGAGCTCAGATATTGGCATCCTGCAGATCGGCTGTCCGGGCCCGCCGGATCATCTGAAAGAACCCATCACCCTCGGACGGCAGGAAATCCAGCCCGTTAAACCAAAGTAAACCGGCGACGTCAAAGAGTGGAGGATAAAAGTTAAAAGTGCCGAGTCAACGCGGAGCCGGATCTCCGCTCGATCGGTCCGGCGGCGTTTTAGGAGAAAGCGCGCCGTTCGCACCCGGAGGACGATCATAATTGAAAGAGCCTGACACGACGAGCGGCGAGGAATATTCTGAATGAAGGACAATATCAAATGAGCCTTATCAATTAAAAGCCGGGGAATTGTTTACATTTCCTCTCCAAGGCCAGACGCCGGGCGGATGTTTCAAATAGGTCAAGGTTGAAGCGAAAACAAAAGTTAGTCGATTAGCAGTCGAGGTGCAACGTTCCTAATTTGTATGCTAATACGGTAGATCATCATCGTATAGGCACTGCCCGGGATTCTACATCTGCACGCACTCATTTAATTATCCCAACACAATTCACAAAAGTCACTGAAAACAAACCAAACCAAAATAAAATAATTTGCATATATTTAAAAGAGCAGATAAAATCCCTTGGGGTTGGTTAATATTTCAGAGGCATAATAATAATATGCTAAATCATTCACATTTTATCCAGCACCAAAACAAAGTGGCTTTGTCGATGTAATTAGGGTGTTTTAGAGTTGAATCACCCTGGCAAATGACCATGTTTTTCTCTCTAGGAGACCAGCGTGTGGATGTATCTACACCGCTCTCCCTGCATGGTCGTGTGTGTGTGTGTGTGTGTGTGTGTGTGTGTGTGTGTGTGTGTGTGTGTGTGTGAGTGTGTGTGCTTGTATTGTATTGTCACCGTTCCTCCATGTGCGGAGTCTTAGAAAAGGATTGATTAAAGAGAGAGTGTCTGTCTCAGAGCAGTTAATGAGGTTTAGTCCCATGAGCTGCGAGGTTTGGGTGTGTGTACGTGCACGCCGATGTGTGTTTGCGTGTGTGCGTGTAGACCTAGTGGAAGACGCTGTTAATTGGCTAAGACTTACTTTCAGCCGAGGGATAGTCAAGGGCACGGCGCCTCCGCAATTGTGGAGCGCCGTTTGTAGAACATGTTGTATGTTGAGTTTCTATAAGTAATATCTTTAGGAGGAAGTGATGAGTCACGAGCGGGCGGAACTCGGATTAAATCGGAATTTTTTTTAAAAACTACCCGTACAGTGAGGTGCTAGTTTGCCAGCTAAACCGTTTAAAAATGGTATGTTGCTGCCGCTGAGTTGGTAACATGACCGCGTTCCTCTCTGGACCATTTTGGGTTTGAAGCGGTCGGGAGCGGATCCGAAGGCGCCCCCGATGCCGGGCCTGCAGAAAAGGTGCAAGTGCAATGCAGAGCTGAAACAGGAGTGTGTTTGTATGACGTTAAATCTACATTTGTTCGTTATCTGTACCACTTACCCTGCAGTCGGGGTAATGTGGGCGCTGGAGACGATCCCAGGCGTCGCCGGGCCGGTCAATCACGTATAGAGACACGCAACCGTCTTGAGTGAACCTCCTGCGTTCAGTCTGTGGGAGGAACATCGGGAGAATATGGAGACTCCACGCTGAAAGGCCCGCTGTCGGAATCCAACCAGGGACCTTCTTGCTTTGAGGCAGAAGCGCTAACCGCTGCGCCACCGTGCAGCCGGCATTAAATCTTATTTCAATCTAATAACGGCATACAGTCATGCAAAACGGTCCCTTTCATCCACAATTCAACACTCTGGTCGGTATGTTAATGGTCAGAGTCCATAATAACAGAGATGTCGTTTAAAAAAAAGGCTCAATGAAAACCGATTGAAAAAAAAACCCAAACATATCGCTCGTCTGCATTTTACCTGAGTAGAGCTGAGGATGTGAATGAAATTCATTCATTTAACTCTCCGGAGACGAGCGGAGGAATACAAGAGGATTAAGCGGGAGACAAAAGGATAGAGGAGGGGAAGCTAACAAATGCAGAAAGAGGGAAAAGACAGAGGAAGGACCGGTGGAGAAGGTGAGATATATTCCACTCAGGCCGAGGATGCATATCATCTGAGCTCTGGTCTCCTCGCGCACCTGTCCATGCATGTATATACAAACCTATGTGTTCTTTTCCAGCGCGGCACACAGCTCCCCTCAAACAGCAGGAAGCATTGACTCTTTCATGTGGAGCACAGCCCAAAGTAGAGCGAGAGCCACTGTGTGTGTGTGTGTGTGTGTGTGTGTGTGTGTGTGAAACCCAGGCTTTTCCCCCCTTGGGACCTGCACAAACACGCTTCCCATCTTTCCCTTTGAGTTTCACATTCAAAGGTTCCACTCGTTCAGCTGTCAATCATCCCCTCAGCCAATCAAGGCCCTTCGTTCTCAGTCTGTTTATAGATCAAGGGTGGTTTAAGCGTATGTATGTGATGTGACTGGAATTTTCACCATGACTAATACTAATACTGTAAATATTCATATTTTCTCACACATCACCGGTGTTGTCAATCAAAATTGACACTACTGTGCCACGCCGCCAGCACGCCGGGAGTCTGCCGCATTTGTTGTGGCTACGGGCCCTGGAAACCCCGACGCCGGTGCAGGAAGGGTGTCGGAACCTGCAGACGCAAAACCCGAACCGCGTAAAAGGTCCGCGGGACGGCTGCACGAAACTGAGTAACTTTAAGGGTGTGTGCAGCATGAAAGAAAGAAAGAAAGAAAAAACACACTGACATATGGAGGTTATATAGAAGTGTGCATGTGTATGTGTGTGTGTGTGTGTCTGTGTGTGTGTGTGTAAAGCTTGTGCACATTATGTTATCAAAAGCAACTCAACCGCCGTTTGAAAGCACCGACTATTGTGTCGCAGGACTATCGCAACCCAAATATGTCATATTTAATTTAGCGGCTACGAGTACAAGAGTAAAAACCTACAAATGACTGCGAGATGAATAATAAAATTTGCAAGGGCGTCGCGGCCGCACTTAAGGGAGGCAGAGCGTAGCGACAGACTTGATGAGCAGGCAAACAGACGGAGCATCAGGTGACAGCAGGCCTCACCTCTGACTGCCATCTATTATGCTGGAACAATAGTTTCCTGTGGGCCACGCTAACGATGTGTGTGTGTGTGTGTGTGTGTGTCGGCAGCAGGGGAAATTAACCCAGCCATACTCTGTCTGTTCTGTGCCAGGAGGGAAAGTGACAAGAGAGAGGGGCAGCCAATGAGCGGGAAGAATCACTCACGCACCTGTTATTTATTGATAGACAGCTGCCATATGTCTGTACCTGCACGGCGTGGGAACGCCGGCTGGTTCCCCATCGCCATAAGAGGGCAGCAGAGGGCTTCGGCGCCGCCGGTCGCCGGATAAAAAAACGCTCACGCTTGGATTTCCAGAGAATTCATTCTGTCATGTCCTCACACATCCACTCGACCCTGACATGTTCTTAACATCGGAAATATTCGCGGAGACGAAGTGTTTGCATTTACGCGACGACCGACCGCTCCGTCTCAAGGCCGCCCCGGCGAGACGACGTGTTTGTTTTTGTCGTCTTGACTCATTTTTCCCCCGTTGAAATAAGGTGGGAGTGAGGTTTGAACCGCGGGGGCACCGGTAATGGCAGCCGGTGCGTTCGGCGGCACGTTTCAGCCAGAAAGTAGCCGGTCGCGCCGGCGCTCCATGCAGAGCCGTGGCCTCCAGGCTCGAGTTCCTGCTTCGGTAATGACTCTGTTCCCTTGTGGAATGTAGAACATTGTCTTTCCTCAAATGAGGGAAGCACACACACACACACACACACACACACACACATCGCACTTCAATATGCAAGAAACACACACACACGAGCATGTAACAAAATATTACACACACATTATCTCCACAGTCTCAAAAACATTGATTGGGCCTCCCTCTCAGGTTTGCTCGGCGCTACATGATCAATCATTGAGTTTATAGACCACAGTGTGTGGCAGCTTGCACTGCTCTTTCTCTCTCTTCTTTCCTGATCAGAGAAAATCCCGCTCGGAGCCGGCGCGATGCACATTCATACAATTTTAATGACTCTTTAAATTAACCATCGTACTTTTTTCGCTCGGCTCCTTCACCCACTAAATCGCTTAATATGCATCAACACCGGCCTCACTTGTGGATCGGCCGTGACGTTTTTATCATTCTTTAGCGGAGGCATTGTGTTTATTTATGAACGCGAAGGCCCCTTTTTTTGCTGATAAATGGCACAATTAAACAGTGCTCAGACACTCCGGCATGCATCTCAGGCTGCTGACAGATTTTTAGTGTCCTCTCCCTTGGCTAACGATGAAAGTAAATAATGTCTTAACGAGGTTGCCGGAGCAGTTGTTTGAGGATTCATTTTGTATTTTACATTTGCTTTGAGCGGCGGCGGTTGAACGCGACACAAAGCAAAGTTCGCAGCCTGCGAATTTGCGCTTTGAACATAATTTAATAGCTTGTTAGCAATTTCCCGTACAATTACGACCAAGGTTACTCGTGAGATAATGTCAGATTTGCGATTGTTCTCCCGCCGTAGTGTATTTGCGGTGAGCCGACAAATTGCATTATTCATCATCCCGGGATCGCGGACGAGCTTCCCGGCTTCATATCTCCCCACCGTATCTTCACACGTATGTTAGTTCCTACACGTGTTTCCAAGCGCGCGGCAGATTCGGAAGAGACGACGGCTCACAGCCGCAGTTTGCGGGGCGCCGTGCAACTTCGGTCTCCCTACTTCCTGTATGCATTATTCAAGGGACCCTATTGGCTGCTGTGGGTTTAGTGATGAAAGCGGCCTGACGCAACGCTCGGCAACAGTGTTTTACAGTATTGTTTTACAAAACTATTGTGAGGAAGGGGTAGAACCGGAGAACGGGCCCGTGAGAGATCCTCCGAGGCCGGCCGGACCGCGTCCGGCCTACGCCGCGACTCACTCGTGGGCTACAAGCTGGCCCCCGCATTTACAAAATGCCCTTGGACCGGGAGATGTGTGTGTGTGTGTGTGTGTGTGTGTGTGACAGAAAGTGTAGGGCATGCATGCTCATGGGCTAATGAGTGTATGTGTTAATGCCTGTGTGTGTTTGTGTGCACATGCAAGTGTGCACGAGTGAGATGTTGTTGGGTTGAGTCAGTCTCCAGAGGAAAGGAGAAGGACAAATGCTCCTTAAAAATAGCCCCTGGGCAGCTGGTGTACACAGTCTATCAGCAGTTCGTCCCTGGGGCCAAGGAGGGAGGGAGGGAGAGCGAATGGGGGGGAAAAGAGAGAGAGAGAGAGAGAGAGAGAGAGAGAGAGGAAAAAAGAGAGAGAGAGAGAGAGAGAGAGGGGATGGATGCAAGAGAAATGTGGAAAAATAGGGTGGAATATGTGTTGAAAAGAGATAGACAATGATGAAGGGAAACGGGAGACGTCGCGTGTGGAGATGAATGAGAAAACCATCTGCTGTTAAAGCCTGAAATAAAAAGGGAGGAATTAAAATATCCGATATATCCGAGCGCTAAAGAAGGATGCAGGTGCGAGATGATGCCGAGCTGTGAAAGTTGTGGAGGTCACGGCGGAGGGCTGGGATTTTAGAGAGAGCAGCTCCGTCCCCAGACGTCTTCAGTTACTAATATACCAGCGTGTGCTTTACTAAATCGCTCCCAGTCGGCTCGAGTAAAGATCCTTGAGACCCACTGAGACCCTTTATGGAAATAACTCTACCCCATTTGCTCTCAATAATTTGCAGTAACAACGCGCGTGTATGCGTGCGTGGGAGGCGCTGAGTGTATCGGAATCGGGGGCACTCATTGAACATTCGTAAGGATAGGTTTAATGGACATGTTCATAATGGGTAGACCGGGTTTTTTTTTTTTTTTTCCGCAAACTGTTTAATCTTTCGCGAGCGACAAAGTCATCAAGCCGGCGGATATTTATGGAACCGTAACGCTCTGATTTTAAGGCTGCTCCCCGTGCCCTGTGATCTCGCAATGATCCCAGGTATTTCATTACCGCACAAGAATGATTAAAACGGAAGATGAGACAAAAGTCGCGAAAGTCGCGTCAGGCGGAATCCGGTCTGCAGCCGGCGACCGAGGAGGATTTGTGGGTGTATTTCAACTTTAAATGAGAAATAAAGACCTGGAAGTCATTCTGTGTTTGCCTGAAGGATCCTGCACTCTCACAGTATCATCAACACACCAATTAGAGCCACAGACGGGGAGAGGATCAATGCGGTTCAGAGTGGAGTGTGTGTGTGTGTGTGTGTGTGTGTGGGTGGGTGGTGTGTGTGTATGTATAGATGTATTTCGTTAGTTCCTCCATGGAGCTAATTGAGATGTTTTTCCTCAACAGTTGGGAGCTTTTAGGCTGCGGACAGATGCCCTTGGGCACAAGGTGTGCATGTGTGTGTGTGTGTGTGTGTGTGTATGTGTCAGCAAGTGTTCCACCCTTTCATAGTGATTGTGACAGTTTGTCCATGCATACCAAAATCAAAACTTGTGTGTGATGTGTTTGTGTATGGCATGCAGTCCGTTGGTCTGTCACCGGCGTATTTAGCGCTCTCCAGGCGTCATTAGTAGCCTGACTGTCACACCGGCCCGTCTTAGTTGAGCTCTTTATAAAGATTTGTTTAGAATACTCCGGCCACATGTGCTCCGTTGCGACTGATGAGCCCTGAGCGGGTGCTGATGGAGTGTGTGAGTGTGAGTGTGTGAGCGCGCGTGTGTGTGTGTGCGTGTGAGTTTGGGTGCATGTGGAAGCCGGGTGGTGATGGAGCAAAGCCATCCTGACAGAGATGTTACCCAGCAGCAGGATCCTTTGCCCCAACACCCCTACACACACACACACACACACACACACACACACACACACACACACATAACTATACACCAAAATCAAACAGCCAGGCTCTCAATGTCATCGGTAGGGTCATGTTTAACTTGAGAGAAGAGACTATACTTTGTTTATTCCCAGCAAAGGGCAGATGACCATTTCTCTCCTGCAGGAAATACAGGAGCTTCAGTTTATGCAAACCACTCCGCTTAGTTAAAACAACGGCGTTTAATATCTGCGCGTAACAGCCGATCGGCTTTCCTTTACTACCGATCGAACTTCACTACAATGTGCACGTGAAACTTGAGCAGCTACAACTGATTAAAAGTCTCCAGGCTGCAGATACTGAGACCAACAGCGTTAAATCAAACAAGTTAACCTCGGTTTAAAGGTGCACAAAGCTAATACGGTTAAACAAGTATTGTTAAGAGTACGAGCGGATTCCTGTTCACAAGAGTCTGAGTTTAGATAAAAAAAATACTGGTAAAAGTACTTGACAGTTTTCTATAGGTGAACACTTACAGATTACCACAAGTACTCAGTAACTGATGTAAATGTTACTGTTGTTAACAAGTCACAATTTCAATGTTAGAACTATGTGGAAAACAGTAGTCAATTTCAATAGTTAATATATAATTCGATATATATAATCATATTACATTATTTTCTGGATATTTTTCTTTTTATTCTTCTTTTCTTTGGGTTTTTCCCTTCAGGGGTCTCCACAGCGAATCAACCTTCTCCATCTAAGCCTATTCTCTGTATCTTCCTCTCTCATACCAACTACCTTCATATCCTCTCTCACTGCGTCCATCAATCTTCTCTTTGGTCTTCCTCTGCCTTGCAGCTGCAATTCCAGCATCCGTTGACCAATATATTCACTATTATTATTACAAATGTTTTTCAAAATTCACAAAATAAATGTTATGTCAAGTGAAGTGGATAATGACCGCCGCCTGACTTCTCTTTTTTTCTATAATTCTCCTTCAAATGATACCATAAAATAACCTATTCAATATGATAAATAAATAGACCATTTGATCGATTTACAATAGATGATGGGGGGGCTGGCTTAATTTAATCACAGTTTGAAAGAACTAAATTCACTGGCAAGTATGTGACATCCAATGCCTTTTTTATGTACATTTATTTTAAAGTGGAGTTTGCAATCTCTGAGAGATTTTCTTCACTCCAAACCTAAGCATATGTTGTATTTCGGCGGTGATTCTGTCAATCTGTGGCAAAAGTTCGATGCAAAGGTTCGCTCAGAGGCGTCTTCATTAGCTGTCCCGACGAGACGAGGTTTTCCTTTTGCGTTCTGTCTGAGAAGCCACGCCCTACGCGTCTCCACGGAGGCGTGTGAAAAGCAAATCACGGACAAAAATCTCCCACAGGTGTTTTTCCCTGGCAGCTAATGAGTCAGAGCCAACGCCACCTGTTCCGTCTGGGTCCCGTCTCGTTCTGTTTTCTTAGTTATTATTAATTGGTTGCGGAGTGAGGTTTAATTCGGGTACCTCCTTCACGATCACACACACACACACACACATTGGCACACACTCTTAGTTTAAAGCAAGATTCACCAACAATTGCGTTGCCTTTCCTCTTCAGGACACACACAAAGGCTGCACTCACAGATCGCGGAAAATAAAATCGGCGCCATGTGTTCAGAGGCCGTTACCCAACGCAGGAAGTCCATCGCCGAGCAGTAAAAGCGCGCTTTAGCCTCTGAGAATCACCTGAGAAGGTCTTCAGAGACAAGTTTCCAGTGCGGGCGGTGAGTTGTTGATGCGATAATGTTTGGCTGGTGGAGGACGTCGTTGTCGTCCTCCCTTTCCCCAAAGGGTCAAAGGCCACCGTTGTTTGCCGAGATGTTTGAGGGTGAACACGTTTGTGTGATACCCGTGATCACCAGGATTTTGCCGGTGGAAGAGCGGACGAATCCAACCTTCTGTTTTGTCAGCATCTGCCTCCGATATTTCACCCGAGCTTCTGCGCTACCCAACCCCAGATCCCGAAGACCAAAGTGCTGCGTGGGACTCGGCGTCCCGTGGGGGTGAACTAGGTGAAGGAATGCTGACAAAACAAACTCTGTTGGCCTGACGCGCACGCTGATGTAGAACAGCTGTGCTTCGCTACCTGGTCGCTGCGCTTGACCTTCGTCTGGAGCGGTTATGGCCTTCGAGCTGTTCTCCATCATCACAACTGGCGTCACCGAGCGCTGCGTAGGATCAGTGCCGTCGCACTGGAACACCGGGTCCCGTTTTTGATCGGCGCAGCTCTCAAACTATCACCCAGCGAGAGACACGGGATTCATAGAATCAACGCGGCTTTTCTGGAGACGATCGCTGCTGCACTGAGCCAATACCTGCGTTACTGTAGAGGCATCCAAGACCTCCGCCGCAGGGGTTCCACCAGCAATGCTCACTGTTTGGCAGGAACTGGCTACCGAGTGACTGGATGTTAGGGCTTTCATGGTATCCAGACTGCCTTCATGAATAACAGCCCCCCCAAAACACCCAGAGCAGCCCTCTAACCAATGGCTGCTATGGGCTGTCAGCCCAGACGGGGAGCAAACCAGGCTGGAATTAACCAACCGCAGGCTCTGCACCTCCGTCTGCTTGTCCTCAGTGATTGAAGGCTCCGCCGCGTTGGCATGGCTAACCATGTCTGATTGTGCGGTGGGTTCTGTTCCGCTCTGTTGCAGATAGGTTACCAGTACCTGGGACGGCCGGCGATAAACGTTCGTGGAAATATATTTGCTTAGCAGTTCAGCACAATGTATTCATTCTCCGTACCACCAATCGGGGGCGACGGCGCAAACCCCGGCCGCCGCGGATGGCGAGGCCACACATCGAGATACACGACCTTTCACCCGCTCGTTCGCACACCATAAAGATACATACGACCGTTCGAACTCTCATCCGAACATCTGGATAATTCGGGGTCTCCAGTGAGCTGTTTTGGACGGTGCGAAGAACCCGGCATGCAGACACGGGGGGAACGTGGAGACTCTGCATACGGAGGCCCCCCCGCCGCAATTGGACTACTATGAAACATATGTGAGGTACAAAAAAACAGTACATATAAATGGAACTTCCATTTTTTTCGATAATCTCCTATTATAAATGTAAAAAAAAAACAACAATATTTGACCTTGTTTCATCGCAGACGGTTGTAATGTTATTGCAGTCGTACACGACTTGATTATAAGTTCCAACACACTGGTTATGATCTTGGCAGGTCCTGTAAGTTATGACTTGAGTTAAGCTCTTGTGACCGTTGCCCGCAAAACTCTGCTGTTTTGTGCTTCTCAACATTATTTTTGTCACAGAAACCCAATCCAGACCTCGAGGAGTGAGGTTTCTATTTTCTGACGACCGACACGCACGGAGGACAGCGCGGCAGATAGCAGGAGAGCATCTTGTTTATCATTTTGGACTTTAGCAAGTACTTTCCAGACAATGGAAACCAGGCAAATATACAAGATATATTGAAATAGACGTCGTTTTAAGTTTAATGTTGAATCGTGGAGCGATCGCCACTCGTGACATGGAGACGGTCTATCACTCTTGTCTCGGTAACTAGGCAACTATTTTATAGCTGTGATTATCCCAACCGTGCTGCCCTGCAAATTCAATTTGTTTCTATTTATTGCATTTCTTTTCCCCCTACTTTCTTGAAAAATACAAGAATTATTTTCACAAAATTCACATTTCCTGCACTCATGAGTAGCGCCTGCGGAATTGGCGGAACACGCTGACAGAAAATAATCACGTTGTCCCTTTGTGTTGATTTAATTCGTTGAAAAAGGAGTGTTTTGCGAGTGTTTTGAACGTTACCCGGTGCTCCCGTCGCATCGACAATAAGGCCGTGATGTTTTCGAGGAGTCTCGCGGCACCTAGCTGGCGCTAGTCGTCTCTCCACACCGCGGCAGCTGCCTGCGACGGTTATCTCTCATTCATTTTCAAACACACACACATGCTCAGACCCACGCGCATTCACACACCCACTCCCGCAGCTAAGCGCACTTCCACGTCGGCGCACGTGCGCACGTTCACACGGCTGCGCGGGCTCGTTCTTCTTTTCCTCGCTCTTTCTTTTTGTGACAACACAACTTTCGGCATAACTCGCAGCAGAAGTGCGCCACTCTCAGTCCTTCAGCGGGAGTTTGTACTTTGAGCTACTCGGGAATAGAGTCTAACTTTCTACTACACGACTGAGTCACTGAGTGCCTCTCCAGGGACCCCTTCTTCCCCCCCCGCTATATAACTTATACTCACTTTACAGGACTTCTATATCTGCGGAAGGCATCTCGCTGTGACAGAACCGAAGTAGGAGTCAGGATAAAGCTATTTGATGTTTCGGAGAAGATGCGTTTGAGGTAATGGATACTGTGCAAAAGGCTACGGCTTCATGAGCGAAGTGACAAAGTTAGTTTGGGCCTTACAAATCTTTAGATCCCACCGGATCACCCCCGACTGCCCCCTTCCAGACCCGCTGCTCCACCGAGCGTGTGTTTGTGTGCGTGTCAGATGATTGGTACCTGGGCTAACAGGGACCGGTCCCTCAGGTCCTTCTGTGGAGGTTCTCGGGTCTGGTCAGTTAACCTCCATCTCTTTCTTTGATCGCCGCGGCGCGGTTCGCCCTGCGGGAAAACACAACACACTCAAAGCGGCAGAAACACACGAATCTGGCGATGGAAAACACGCACACACACACACACGAGGACGCATTCGTCTGCACACCCACACTTTGCCACCCGGTCAAGCCGAGGGCCGGCGCCGTGCAGGGGTGTCACCGAGACAAGGGTGCTTAAGGCGCTATTACACTCCCATTACCTTCGCTCTCATGTGCAATCAGGGAGAGGTGATGGCCTGCTCCTCGGAAACACGCCCCGCGTCCCCTCCTGACGGGCCTTGAGGACACGTCGCCGACGCGCGGGCTCGAACCGGGCGCCGGCGTGCGCGCTGCACGTCATCCAGAGCGCGCGCGGTGCAGCAGGCGGGGATGAAGGCTGCTAACGCTAACTTGTACGCGCGCTATAATGATGCATATGCGGAGTTGTGTGAAATTCCTTTAATAACATATGAAAAGAACCAGCCGCCCCCCACTTTCTGCTTCTGTTTTTTCACCTCCCCGCCGCCGCCGCCGCCGCCGCCGCCCCACCAATCTACCCCCACCACCCTTCCCACCCCCCCTTCTCTCAGCTGGCCCTAGATACTTTTGCTCTTCCCCCAGCTCCTCTGGGACCTCTTCTCTGTGTCGTTAATCAGAGCTCCTCAGCACAGCTCCTCTCTCTCTCACTCTCTCTCTCTCTCTTTCTCTTTCTCTCTCCCTTTTTCTTTCTTTGCAACCAACACACACACACACACACACACACTCACACGCACGCGCATGCATGCAGTCTTATAGTCACTCCTCTCTCCTCCCCCATGCTTCCTCGGCCCCATCCATCATAAAACAGCAGAGGGAAGGTGGGGTTGTGTGTGAATGTAAGTATGGAAGTGTACGTGCACGCTTCTATATGTGTGTGTGTGTGACTGTATGTTCATGTATGTGCCTGCCACAAGGCACACAACTCTGTGTCTCCTCAGCAAAAATGAATTGAGACTTTACAAGAAGAAAGCAATTAGGCCGGGGCTTTGCCCTATCATTCACCGGCTAATGTATCAGAGGCAGAGTGAATATTATTAACGGACAGGGAGGCTACGGCTCTGTGGGTTTTACAGCCAGAAGGTAGGACAAGAAAAAGACTAATGATTGCGATGAAGTAACCCCGAGTTGAAGGGTTTTAATCACTTGTAGGCTTTGTGGCTTCGCGGTTGACACGCTCTTTATGATAACCGCGGCGCGGCTCTCGGCCCGCGGCCCCCGCCGTCCGCTCCACACCGGCGGGAGGAATCAAACGAGCCATTAGCAAACACGGATAAGGATGAGCGAGTGCGACGCAACGAGAATACTCATTCATCAGGACCCGGGAGACGACAAAATGGATGGTACGGTGAGCGGAGGACAAAGACGCGAATTAGGGAGAGGGCGCGGAGACGAAAGCGCGAAGGAGAGCCGGGCGGACGAGGAGACGGTTTGACGGACGGAGTCAAGGAGGAGCAGACGGAGGAGAGATGGGGTGAAAGTGCAGCGTCGGGTCAGTGATGCGTAGAGACAAACCATTTGCACCTCAGCGGCAACTGAGCAGAGTGCTCTCCACTTCTGTGTGTGTTCCCAGGCGGATGTACGTGAGTGTGTGTGTGTGTGTGTGTGTGTGACACCCGTCAGGGGGAAACTGGGTTCAGCTCTAGGATAGGTCACCATGTAATGGTGGATTTTTTTTTTTTCTTTCTTTTTTTTTTTTTTTTTTTAACAGCATTTTAGCCTTACATCTCTACAGCGGTGTTAAATGTCATGCATTTAAAAAAAAAAAAAAAAAAAAAAGAAAAGTCAGGTCTCGGAGGGTCACGCTGACATTGACGTGTGCGCTTTCTTCAAACAGGAACCTTCCTCTGTGTGATTTAAAGCAACATTTCATGCTCTTTGGTTACATTTGTTGACATCGCTCAGCTCTTAACGGCAAATGTGATATGATAACTCAATCAGGCAAGACGCTAAATATTGAGATAAGCCCACAGTGACCCTGAAGAAAAAATAGGAGGCCAATCTGTTCCAGGCTGTTTCTGTGTTACAGTCACAATTACTGGAGATTACGGCCAAATCATTTCCACATGGGCTCAATGAAAACTTTACAATCCCCGGCAACATTCGATGAGGTGACTTTGTTTGGATTCGAACCGCCGGAGGTGAGCGGAGAGAAAAGGAGAGAGCCTCCGAGCGGCGGGGGAATACGAAGATTTGAGAGAAAAAAAAAGAAAAAAAGATTTTTCCTTTTTTTTTTTTTTTTTTTTTTGCAAAAGGGCTCATTTTTGAGCCGTCATGCAACCGTCATCTTTCTCTCCCATGAATATCTGTTCCAAATTCTGCCGGATTGGAAACAAATGTTGCGGGTCAGACCACACGAGGATAAAAAACATTCTTGTTGTTTCACAATCTACCACCAGAAAAGAGCTGGCTCAGAGGAGGACCGAAAGAATGAGCAAGCAAAGTACAGAAATCAAAATCAGCCCCTGCATCACAGAGGGCCCGAGGAATGCTGCCAACCCTTAGAAATATATTTGTATTTTTCCAATAGGAGACAGTAATAATAAAGGACCGGGTGCAATTTCAGCCTGCACAGGATGATGACTGAGGCAGGTAATCATCGTGGGTCAATTCACTTTTTATCCTCCCAGATGAGGGTTGTATGTCACCAGATTACATTGAAAATAACATTTTAAAGAAAGGCTTTTATATAATCCGGCGATCATCGAAGCGGGTTCGCGGAGAGCGCCCGCCGGCCGCTTCATTGAAAAAAATTAAATCCCGAAAATAAGGCGTCGAACGTCTCGACTTTCCGAGTCTCTCACGCTTCCCTTGTTTATCCGGCTCACGCCGCCGTGGGGTTTTCGCGCGCCGGCTGAGACGAGGGTCAGCGTGCACGTGTTTCCCATTGAGGTTCGAGTCAAACTGGCGAGTCGTTTCGGAGTCACCCTCCGAAACCTTGGAAAGTTGTCACACACACTCCCCAAACACACCGCAGCTCTGAGGTAACGCACGCCTGCGGGTCCCTGGTTGGCTTCCTCCCGCCGTCCAAAAAACGTGCAGGAGGTTCACCCGACACCCCGAATTATCCAGATGTATAAAATTGGGAGCGAATGGTTGCGCGTCTCTATGTGCGGCCCCGAGACGGAGCGGTACCGGGGCGACGGCTCGGACGGCCTCCGTCGCCTCGCGACCCTGACCGCAGGAAACGCGGAATTGATATCGGATGAACGAATGACAGGTTTTAACGCCCGGCATCATTTTTCAGCGAGAGCTCTGACTCAGCTGCGTATCGCTGACACGGAGATTACAATGACAAATAAAACAAAGCTGCTTTGCAGAAATCCTGATTTCTTCATCGCAAGAAACAAAAGAACGTCGAGCGGGGTTTTGTTGTTGCGGAAAACAAATCCGGACGCGTATCGGCGAAGCGACGGCCCATCGCCCGGGGTGGGATTTGCATATTTCCCGACCCCTTCCTTTTACGGACCGCCAAGAGTAATTTGAGACAAACGGTATCCCAAAAAAAAAAAAAAAAAAACAGGAGGCACATTTCGCAGACAAAAAAAGGCCAGCTGCGTAACTTCGCCGGAGGTTGAACGTCGCTCAGGACGGGCGAGACAGCGAATCAGCGCCCGTGAAAACGGACGCCGTCACAATTCCTTCTTATCTGTTGGAGGTTTTCCGACAGCAAAATCACCGCCGCTCGGATTTCGCTCACGATAACCCCGCACACACACACACTCCTCATCAATGAGATGCAGGAGGCGATCGTTCAGTGAAGTCGCTCTCCTTTCTCCGCAAAGTGAACCCGTTGAATTTTTTTTTTTTTTTTTGCGCACATCAGCTCCTCTCTGAAACAATCCAGAGTGAAATCCAGAGTGTGCGGTTGTTAGCGCGGCCTGGCATACCAGCCTTGCTTTTATAGGTGGCAAAAGCTACTAATCCTTCGCTCCGGTATTTACTCAGTCCGAGTTATGCTTTCCTGGACCCCGGCTATGCATGCCGCCTGCTCCCTGCTTATATATTCTTGGCCCTTGATGTATTCCTGGCGCAGGAAACAACTTTTAGTGCCCCGCAAGGGCCGAGTGAGAATTGACAGTGTGTGCCAGAGTGAGAGTGAGAGGCAGGGGGGCCTGTTTTAGTTCCACTGTGTTTGTAAGGTCACTCAGAGTACATCTGTATGGAGTGGGAACTCACTCGCTTTCACTGTCACAACCACTCACAACAGCCATCTGTAATGCTGTTATGTGGAGCACTGTGTCCCTTTGTCCCTCTCACACACACACACACACACACACACACACACAAATATAGAGGATCCCGTTCGTGTGCAGCCTCGCACGGTGTCACTGTTCACACGACAACAAATGAAGCGGTGCAAACACACATTATGGTAACGTCGGGGTGTAATTGCGAGAGCATGTGTTTCTAATGAGAAAGTTGTTTTAGGGTTTTATTCCGCTCGGCTGTCAAACAACTCGCCCCGTGTTTTGAAATATAATTGTGGGCCCGTAAGAGTTTCGAAAACCAAACCAAAACATTACCGCGATCCTCGTTTCTAATGTTTCTAATTTGTTAAAATATGCTGAGTGAATGACAAAAGTGGGAGCCTGACCTGCCAAGAAAAACATTTCGGAGGCAGAGGCCGTGTGGAAATACAGGGTCTCTTTTAGAAACATGATCAATGTAACCTTTGTTACAGGAAGGAGAGGGAGAGCGAGGAGGGGGCGAAGGTGAGGAGGAAGAGGAGGAGGAGGGGCGTCCAGGAGGAGACGCTCCGTTCATGTTTGTGTACATGTTTATCATTTACCGTGACCATGCTTGCAGACGCCCCGTGTGTGTGTGTTCGCCACATATCATTTTTAGATATTAGATTTTTTTTTTTTTTTTTTGTGCAAAACTGTCAAAAACTCAAGGAAGAGGAGAAAGATTTAATCACTGGCAGATGGGAAGTTAGATATCTTTTACTTCTCATTTGAGATGTTTCTCTCTCAGGCTGGATGGAGGAGGATGTGGAACCCCTCCTCCCTTCCATCCCACCCCACACACACTTCTAACCCAAAACTAACACAGAGCCTGGAAATGGATTGGTGTGTGTGTGTGTGTGTGTGTGTGTGTGTGTGTCCAGAGAGGGAGAACAAAATTCAGATGGTTGCAGCAGCGCATCTTTTTTTTTTTTTTTTTCCTCCTCCCCCCGCTGCTCCCGGCCTCCCTCCCTCTCTGTCTCCTGTTCCCTCCCCACATATCTGTTTCCCCGAAGAATAACATACAAACCCTCTGTGAAAGGATTCATGGTTTATTAAACCAGAGGTCCTTTTCCTGTTTCAACACCGAGCAGAAAAAATAAATACCACAGTTTGCTTTCTCTCCCTCTATCTCGGCCCTCTATCTTTTCCCTTTTCGATTCCTCCTCTTTCTCCCGGCCCGTCGGTCCGTCTTTCCACTTTGTTTTCAGACCCCCCTCCTCCCGTGAACTTCCCAGCACCGCGTTCACCGCTACTTGTTTCAAGTTTCTTTTTTTCTTTTCTTTTTTTATTCGTTGGACACCAATCAGCCGCGCAGCCCATTAAAGCAGAGTGTGTGACCGCTCAATGGGTCCCACTGGTTTACACCCCGGCGTCTGCACGGTCAAGTGTGTGAGTGGTGTGTGTGGCGTGTGTGTTAGCGGAGGGCAGACTTGGATAACTCAGGGTAATGTATTGTCCTGGGCGTGCACCCTGACAGTTCCCCCCCGCCGGCGCCCGGTCATTCATTACTGCTAATTTGACATGTTTACGGACCCCCTCCTAACATTACATACTTAAGGCGATCGACTGACCTTAAATGGAAACACCTACAGCTGCGCGGCGTGTCAATACCAGATGAGGATGTTTGTGTGTTGCGCGCGTGCGGACGCTCTCATGTCTGCACGTACCTGTGAAGCGGTGCATCAATACTGAGTTAGTGCTTAATCTCGGGGAGCAGGTGAGTTATGTCCGCGGCGGCGATTTCCAGCATTACCGGGGCGAGGGTGTATCACGGAGCTACGGGGTCAACAATTCAGAATAACGCCTGCGTGGGGCGTTGGGGGCGGGAGGCGGAGTGTGAAAAGAGAGATTAGACCTTTAAGAGGAAATCGCAGCCTTTCTAATTTCACCTCTTTTGTTTGTGTTTTTTTACCCATTCAGCACTTAAATACAGTATTGTGTCATTAAACGGCCAATCTTGCGTCGTCTCTCCGCGCTACACAACATTAATCACCGATTAGCTTGTCCCGCAACCGGCAACCTCTCTCATTAGAATATGATACGACGTAATGGTACTTAATGATGCTTAGGAAACATAATTAAATGACTGAGCTGTAGAACATGTGGACGGACCGCGGTGCATCAATCAAACACAACGCTGTCAATCCGGGGCTCATCGCGAGCGCGCACATGCGTGTGTGGGTGTGTGTGTGAGTGTGTGCGCGCGCGCCACAACCGCTGGCCTCTATCGTGACCTCATTAGGAAGAAATGAAGGGTGGACGTGTCCCATCACAAGATACCAGCGGTGCTCTACAGTGTGAATGACATTAACATCCGACGTCTCCCGCTTCTGTCTGCTTTTGCGGGTCCGACCGGTTGTGTTAAAAAATAAAGAGGGACATCTCTCGGAGGTATCTGCTCGGAGCGATAATTAGCATCCGTACAAATGTAATAAATAATCAGAATAATTTATGGTTTTGCCGCTATCATTAATCAGCAAAACAAAAAGCTGGCCGCTAATGCGCTTACTGCCCGCGCCGCTGCGCTGCTAGCTCACCGGACGTTGGAGGTGAGGGAGGGGGGGGGGGGGGTGAAACAGGAAGTGTATGTATTTATATGTGTGTGTTTGTGTGTGTGTGTGCACCCATGTTCACGTGCATGCTGTCAAAACCTTGTCGCAGCGACTGGACTTTTTTTGTTGCGTGTGGTTGGGATGCTACCAGAACAATAAAGATAAGTGTTCTGCATGCTTACTAAACACACACACACACACACGCACGCATACACACACACACCATACTGGCCTCATTCCCTTCTACCCCTCTCTCCAGCGGCGGCGGCGGCGGCGGCAGTGAAATCCATCTTACTATCTCTATCTCTCCCACATCCATTACAAACCCCAGCCTCTCACCTCCCTCCTCATTAGGCCGACGCACTGTAAATTAGCAACGGCAATTACAGGGAGTATAAAGCAGGGTCTCTGCAGCGCTGCGTCTGACAGGTACCACACAGATCATAGGGAGACACACCGAGATAATTACTGTGGGAAACGACCACACACCCCGGTTAGTGAGAGCGCCGACCCCGAGCGCGACTGCACACTCATCCCGGCCGCACGTGGAGCTCACGTTCGCGCGGAGGGATGCACCTGCGAACGACGCAGACCGATGAAGTCGCCGGCCCGACGCGACTGTTTTTCCGACGCGGCCCGCGCGTCTATTAATATTCACTCCTCTGCTCCTTGTCTTTCGCTCGGCGTCTCGGTCTGAATATCCTCACTCCTCCTTATTCTCTCCGGGATCCCCACGGGGACTCCCTGTTTCTCTTTCAAATACGCCTCTCCGCTCGTCTTCCCTTCATGTGTCCATACAGGGAGGGGAACGAGCAGCGAGAGGAGGAGGAGGAGCACGGGACGGCGAGGAATATGTGCATTAATATATTTCATTAGGCTACCGGTAGCGCAGAAGCTCCGGAACGGTGCCTCTCTTGATGTGCGAAGGCTCTGCCATCTGTATCCCGAGGAGCCGTTCTCCAAGAATAGTGTCTTTAAGGCAGCGTCTCCAGAGGCCTGAGGTCTGCGGGCTCCTCGCCGCCCAGGGCCTCCCACTCCTATTGTCCTCCTCCCACACTGACCGGTCTTTCTGGGCCTGCGAAGCTGCTGGAAATAAAGAGCAAAATGGCTTCACCTTTTGTCTACGTGTATTTATGATTTATGAGCGTGCGTGTTTGAATGCGTGTGTGTGTTGCAGTGCAAGCTGTATTTGGGGAAGCCAAATCCCTGGAGCCGCATGGTGCAACACAGCAGCGGCGCTTGGCTCGCTAATCAAAAACATTAGGCTCCAGGACTCATTTTCCCCGGTACTGAGAGCATAACCTCCATAATCCAATAGCCCATGTCTTATTGCTAAATTGCGCACACTACGAACCGCTTCGCTGTTTGTCAGCAGACTCGACTAACCTCTCAGATGTGCCGGAAACGGCGGAACCTACGGGCTGTTAAAGAGGCGTGCTACTCGGGCAGCCTCCCCCGCCCCGCCGGCGCGGCGGAAGCCTGCGGAGAAAACCCCGCGACGCTTCCAGGTCAGCGCATTCTCCGGGAAAAGCTAATCCAATCGTTGCCCCTAAATAAGCTCAAAAATAAAATAAAAAAGAGAAAAGCATTTTCTGCTGATGACCGGGTATGCAAATGATGACTCCATTACGTCGGGCCGGTGCGTCGGCGATTAATAACCTCGGGATCATCATTAACTAATACGTTTAGGAGGAAACCTGTCAGGCTAACCATGTTCACCGCGCCATCAGTAATGCATGAATGAATTAGACTGGTTAGAGAGCGGGGCCGAGCGGGGAAGGGACGCAGGCCCCTGCGTGACCCGCCGGGCGGCGGACGGCAGGAGGCGCCGCCGCCCGGCGCCCGCTCAAATGAAGGCGAGGAGCCGGCGAGTAAAACGGCGGGATACGCGGAGCGTCGGACACGCCGGGATCAAAGAAACCAAATGGAAACCGGCAACGTCACAGACAAGAGGTAACTTTAATTCAACGTTGTGAGAGTCCAAAAATTATCTTACAGCTCAGTTTTCATCAAAAACAATAACAATCTATACAGTAGATTTTTTTTTTTTCTTCTTCATCTTCTTCTTCTTTTATACCGTAGAGCTGCTTAGTGTATTTGCAATCAAAGACAAAAAAAAAAAAAAACAGAGGGAAAAAAAATAGACACCAGCTATTTGGTTTGCATTGTTTTTTTCCTTTTTTGTTTGTTTGTTACCTAAATACAAAACTTTGTCACCCATTACCAATATTATAATCGGGGTAGAACTTTGCTTACAAAGAAGCCATTGTATGACAACAGACCTCTGCAGTTCATTTGAAACAGATACAGGGCCGCCCCTCCCCTCTTTCCCCTCCCTTCCCTTCCCTTCCCTTCCCTTCCCTTCCCGGCGTGGCCCGGCCCGGCTCGGACCGGCGCAGGCACACAAGTGCCTGAGAAATGCTCGTCTGTCAGCAGGCGCCTCCGTTAAAACGCTCCTTTTTCTCCCCACTTAACAAAACCAGGCTCTCGAGAAAAAAAAAAAAAAAAAAAAAAAAAAAAAAGCAGGGGGTTTGAGGGGCTGGGGGGGGGGGGGAGGGGGAGAAAAGCCCTATTCTCTGTCGGGACACACGGCGGACACAAAGAGACGGCCCGCGGCTCGTGGAGCTCCCTTTCATGCCTCTTGTTGTGTTTAGCTTGTAAAGAAGCCGCGTCGGCCACCGGCTGACGTCGGGGTCGTCCCCGCGTCGGACGCCCGAATCGCAGCCCCGTGCGCGGGATGACGTCGTGCGGCGACGTTGGCTCCCGCTTAATGAGAATTTTTTTCGTCGAATAAAAAGCTACGTAACTGCTACCAGAGAAAAAAAGAAAGAAAGGAGAGAAAACGCTTGTGAAGTGCGAGGAGCGCGGCCGAGACGGGCCTCTCGGCGACCGTCCTTCAAAGCGTGCCGTTGCTGTGTTATTATACATCGGGGCGTGTGTGATTGTTGAATTATGGCTCTTTGTATTCTAGTCTGGCTTTCGCCGCCAAACAGAGCGGGTTTGTGCTTTGTCCCCAAGTTCCCATGAATTCCTCTGTGGCGAGAGACAATTGCGGTGAGGGTAGAAAACTGTACACACGATTTGAATGAAGAATGGGTTTGCATTGTTAAGGCATCTAGACTGCTGGTAAAGATTACAGTGACAGAGAGAAAGAAAGAAAAAACATATAAAAGAAAGAAGTATATAGATACAGTGTGTAAGCAGGCATAAATAACACGTGGGGGGGGGGGGCACGCAGGAACAGAGGGGGAAATAAGAGGGACGCAAAAAAAAAAGGACGAAAAAGCTCAGTTTCTCAGATCCCTTGATTTCCACTCGTGGAGGATAAAGTCAAGAGAAGCCCCCATGCATATTATCAGCTCATTCTGAAAGCTCCAAACGGAAAGATATAGATTTACAGTATATATTAATGTATGTATATATATATATATATATATATGTATATATATATATATAATCTTAGAAAAGCTACCTCAACCAAATACTCTGAATAAGATGCTACTTTTCGCCGTACAATAAACAACTTTCGTAAGGGGGAAAAAAAAAACATTTTTTTTTTTTTTTTTTATTATTATCATTATTATCATTATTATTAACTTACAAATAATACAAAAATAGACGATGGCGTGTGTTTGTCTTTTTTTTTTTTTTGAATGGTAACGTACAATACAACATATAAAAAAAAAAAAAAAAAAAGCAAAAAAAAAGGAGGTCACATTTAAATAGTGTGGGACGGCGCGTGGGCTCGCTACGTCCGCCGCACGCCCCACGAGGAAATCAGGGTGAGATGTACAAATAACAAGGGATAAATACATTATTTATAGGATATCTTACAGGAATCCCCCCCCCACCCCCGAACCCTACTTTTTTTTTTTTTTTTTTTTTTTTAAATCCGAACCCGCGTCGCTCAGGCGAGGTCACGCGAGATGCTCGACGACACACAGTAAAATCCACCCTCTGCGCTGAGAAGCTGCCTTAAGACGGTTAACGTTTACATCTTAAACTATAGCCATTGCAAAAAAAAAAAAAAAAAAAAAAAAAGATTTTTTTTTTTCGTTTTATGTACAAAAATATATCACATATATCACTCATTTATTCTAGTTCCGTATTCGCCCAAGTCCGCTTTAGCCGCTGCTCACTCACACGCCGGGCGGAAGAAGCATATTGCCAACTCAGCTCGATCCTCACAGTTTTTATTGAAGTTCAAAAAAAAACAAAACAAAACAAAAAAACAAACACACCGAAACAAACAAACAAACAAAAAAAAAAAAAAGGGAGGGAAAAGAGAGACGCGGTTTCTGCCGTGGGGACGGAGGAATTTTTTTTTTTTTTTTTTTTTTTTTTTTAGAAGTGCAGGGTGGGGGGGGTGGGGGGTTAGCAGCAAAACTCCGGCTGGGTATTTTTTTTTTTTTTGTTCTTTATTTTGTTCCTTTTTTTTTTCTGCTGTTCTATTTGTGTTGTTGTCGGTGAGCAGGCAAAGCTGAGGAGAGCGGCGCCCGCGGTGACGAGAGGTTACGGCCGCGCCGGGGGGACTCGTTCGCCCGAGCCGCGGCCCCACCGGCGACCCCGCCGGCGGTCGAACCCGAACCTCGCTGGCATGAAGGTAAAGATAAATATCTGCTCTTCTCATGAGGTCAGTGTCATACGGTGGGCAAAACTACCGGTCTCTACACACTCCATCCAACGGCGTGTCAGAGAAGCTACGCTAATTCAATCGCGGGGGAAACAACATCACAAAGGTTTGTATTGTCCCTTCTTCTCCTCCCCTGTGCCTTCAGATGAAATCCCAGTGGAAAGGCCTGAGTTTAACAGAGTCCTACATCTTATCTCCACTTCCTCCAGTCCGGCTCCGGAGCGCGGCGGAGTCTCGCCAGGCTCCGCCGCCGCGACTTCTCCTCTCAACATTCTGCCCCAATCGCCGGCTATTCCAGGTCCTCTACATGGGAGGAACGATCATCCCCGGAATCGCTGCTTGTGGGAAAAGAGGGGGAGGAAAGGAAAGAAAGGGGAGACGATAGAGGGAAGGGGGGGGGCGGAGAAGGAAAGAGAGAGAGGTCAGTCATGTGATTGCTGGTTTTCATCTGTCATCACAAAAGCCCCATAACAGACGTGCAGTCGGGCATCTGGCGAACAAAGACGACTCTCCCTCATTATCTCTTCATTCCGAGGCCCCCCGAAATCCAAACAGTTCCCTGGCAGCCCGCGAGGCCTTCGCCCGGCTGCGAGCCGCCGCTAGCCGAAGCTAGCCGAAGCTAGCCACCTCCAGCCGCCGCCGGCTACGGCGCTAACAGACGTGTCGACGCGGGACAAACGGTGGAGTTTGATATTTTCACCTCTCTCGCTCGCTTCTGCACCTTCGCCTCATCCCTCCATCCACACCCCACTTTTCAAAAAGAAGCCATCACGGGCGGGAATTCTTCATATAACATATTGGCTGCTTATTGATCCCCCCCCCCTAACGGTCCCCCGTCCACTGCAGCCCTGGTTATTTCCTAAACGTCTCTGGTTTGTTGGGATTAACAGAGGAGCGTGTGTGAGTGTGTGTGTTTGTGTGTGTGTGTGTGTGTGCGAGCGGCGGCCGATGGCCCTCGGGTCACAGTGGTCAGTGCTCATCAACGCCGACAGAGGAAGTGAGGAAGTGCTTAGCTCGGGGCTCTGATAAAGATTCCCATCCATCATTTCTGCCTCTCAGGACCTCAACACCATACAACATCCTGCCCAGACGCGCAGATCCCGTGCTGCGTTCGGCGGTAATGGGAGAACAGAATGACCCGTGGTGGCGTAACGACTCCGACACACACACACACACACACACACACAGGCGTGCGTGCAACTCTGCAGGAAGCAGGAAGTGAAAACAGGAAATGGGGCACATATGCGGTCAATCCAAAGAGTCGGGGGCGACAAATAAAAACAAGAGACGGGGAGGAAGGGCGGGGCGGGGCGAGCGGGACGGCGTGGGACGGCGTGGGACGGCGTGGGACGAAAAGCCAAGAGAGGGGTAACGTACTTCAGGAGAAGGCCAGTCCCTGAAGAGAACTGGCTGAGGAGTACTTGCTCGAGTCCACAAAAGACTGATCTGGAGCGAGGGAGGAGAGTGGAGGGAGGAAAAACAGAGGGGGTGAAGCAGAGGGGAAAATAAAGGAGAGTCGGACGCAGGGGAGGAAGGAAAGGGAAGAATTGGTCATCAGGAAGTGGAGAAGAGCTGCGTAGAAGCTTCGTGCCGCCGCGCGGAAACGGATACTTCCGGGATGCGAGCGCCTACCTTGGAGGCTGTTGGCGTTGGCGCTGGTGCAGGTGGGAGGCGGGGAATTCTGGGGCCGCACGACGGGGGCGAAGGCGCTCTTCTGCTTGACGGCGGCCGACACCATGTTCGCGGGGGAGAAGGAGAAGATGCCGGAGGAGCTGCTGCAGTTGGACGGCAGGCTGGTGGACGAGGCCATGGTGGGGCTGGAAGGGACGACTGGGTGGGAGGTTTTGGGGGGGGCGGATGGAGGACGGGATGAAGAGGGAGAGGAGAAAGGCGGGGGTTAGAGAGAGGGCCGAGGGCAGAAGACGGGTAGACGGGATGAGCAGAAAGGGACTGGTCAACGGGTGATGGCAGGAGGGATAATATTTTCAACTCAGATAAACTACTCTTGATGTTCCAATGCAACCTTCTCACACTCGATCACACACACAGACGGCCCTTTTCGGACCGTGCAAAACAACCCTGCACGTTCGAAGGCTTAAAACCCGCAGCCGAGACTGAAACAATCATTCCCTTAATGGTTATTCACTATTAGAATAAACTTATGCAGAAAGCAAAAGTGCCCGTGGGTGAATATTTGACAATCGATCGCCATACTGGGCTTATATTTGTGCACAGATTCAAGATTCAAAGTGTTTCTTGTCACATGTACAGTGTAGAAACATGTTTCTCTGTATAGTGAAATTCCTACTTTGCTGTCCGAAGTGCATTTGGATATGTGCTGATAGGAAGAGTGTAAAAATTATTGTAAATATGATTATAGATGTGAATATGAACAGTGAAATAAGACATTTGACTCAAAAAGTGCAGTTGCAAGGATGAGTGCATTTGAAGTGGCCAGTAGATTTTACATGAAGACAGAACACTCAGATCAGGGGTGGGGAATTATTTTGTCTGGCGGGCCACATTTCTTATTTAATTGTTATAAATTCAACAAACTGAAAATTGCAATTCAAATATTTACATTTTTTGGCATTTTATTTCAACTTTTAAATCGTCGATGATCATATAAATGTCCTGATATTATTTTGTACGCGGTCATCTATACAAAATTAAACAAAAGGAGGTTCTAAATTCAGTATTGATTGAAAATACTTATTAAAATAATAGCTTGGCGGGCCGGATGTGGGCGAGGAAATGCTCAGGTCTGACCTAGACTTGTGATTATCACTTCCGGAAATGTTCTCTTTCTGGCCAAACATTTTCTCCTGGAAATAAAGGTTAGGCCCAATGAATTTGATGAGGGACAACAAACAAAAAAATACAATATACCAAACTGAACTGTCCGTATTTGTTACAATGAGATCCGCTTGTCTCGTCGTGTGTTTATATCTCCATTAAGCGCACAGGAAGTTTCAGCGCCGGCCAGAATATAATCACAACATCCCGACATTCAATAAACAAACCGCTGGCGCAATTCGGAGAACGGCGGACGGGCTTCGATGGCCGACTTTACCTCGGGTGTCACCCGAAGCCACGCTCTGGATCCGCGTCTGCACCCGTCCCCGATGTGACAATAACAAAAAATGCACAACCAGGCCGCACAAACGTGCTAAGGCCTAGCGTGGACCAGCTAGCCTTCCCTCATAGTCTTAATATGTGGCTTTTTCTTTGATTCTATAGGCATCGACAAGCGTTTCCCCGCCTTGGACGGCCTAAGGGGGCGCCGCGGTGCCTGCGGAGGCTGGAACCAGGCGGCGAGCTTGCGCGTGGAGGACGGGCTGATTTATTTTCCTCCCCCTTTCTGTTTTTATTTCCGTCTATTCTATTTGGTTCATGTTAGCAGGACCGTTACGTAGCATTAGCGGCCGACGCTGTTGCAAAAAAATGTTTCTCTCGCGGCGCCTCTGAGCCGCGGGGGTAAAAACCCTCTCGACGGCGCCGCTCTGAACCCGAGCACGTGCAGAATCGCCGTCGTTTGTGATAGTATCCCCGGCGAACTCGTGCCATTTCAGCCCGGCGAGGCGCGAAACGCCAATATCGACTATTTCGGCTCCTGCAACTGAAAAGCTCAATCTTTCTACTAAATCTCCCTTTGACGCGGCCCCGTCCATCCAATCCTCGCCTTTTCCCGGCAAATACGCTGAGACCCCCCCGACCCCCCCCCCCCCCACCCGCGGCGACTTTACAATCATCCTCGCCGTATTTCACCGTCCCTCTGATATCTGCCGCCGCCCTTTATTGTTGTTATTATCCAACACTTAGCTTTTATGGCTCTTCCTGACAAATCCTCGCAATAAAGTCATAATCCATTTATGAAGGGGGCCTGACTAATCAATTAATGAAAATTGGACCTACAAAGGCGGGCCGAGGGGCCATTGATTGAGGGTGTCTGCGTGGGGCCGATGAGCCTGTTAAAATACTTGTTAACACCCGGGAATCAAAGAGCCGAAATGGAATTGCTTCTCTAGCAATTAGTTTATTGATTTAATCAAGGGTCTTTAATGTAGAGGGTGTGTGTGTGTGAGCAGAGGTGTGTGTGTGTGTGTGTGCGCGCTGAGGTGATCTGCTCCCTCGACCAATAAAGTAGGGATTTGCGTTTGAGACTGTTCTTAAAGAAACAGATGAGCCAGCTGAACTGCAAGTTCCTCGTTGTTTGTCCCATTTTGATGCGGCCTTTCCTCCTCGCACACCCGAAAAAGATCCAACTCGGTATTATTTTCGGAGGGGGGGGCGGGGGGGGGGTTCACCTCCGGCGTTTTTTCCCCTCCCTCCCCCACAAGACCTTGCATGTGTTGTATTTACTCACTAGCATAAGGTGAGTTGCCTGCAGATCCATTGAGGAAGTTGGGCGAGGTGCCCAGGGTTGCCATGCCAGAGTTAGCGTAGCCATTCATGCTAGTGGAGACAGAGCTGTAGCTACTCTGCTGGGGGGTGGAGCTGGGGACATAACCGTGAGGGGACACACTGCTCGTACTCCTACTGAAACCTATGGACGGGGTAAAGGGGGAGAGACAGAGTGTAGGGGAGAGAATAAGTGTTAAGGGTATAGCAGATGGCAGACAAAAACAAAACAAGAAAGCTCACATGCACCGCTGCTGCCAAGTACTCTTTTTCCTGAACGCGGGTAATGGATGCGGCGACGCGAGCCAAGAGAGATGCTCGAAAAATCCCGGCCGGCATATGGCGCCGCGAGAAAGCGATGAACAGAGCAGAGGAGGAATGATAAGAGAGACGACTCGCTGCGATCCAAGTGCCGGAACAAGAGGCCTTTAACCCCGCTGGCTCCTCTCCAAAATTAGATATATTGATAAAGCAATTAACACTAAAAGGCCCGCGAAGCTCCCGCGTAATTTATAAAGGATAGAGCCGGCGTTTCTGACAAGACCTTCCTCTCATTATAGTGTACAGGGGCAGTGAGCGGCGGTGGCGGCGGCGGCGAGGAGAAGGGGAGGAGGAGGAGGAGGAGGGGGACGAGATGGAAGAAAGAATATAAATATACATCTCGGGTCTAAATGCTGACACCGGTGGGGGGGGGGGAGAAAAAAAAAAAAAGCAGAAATTGATCACAAGGTGGATCCGCTGCGCTATCGCCGCGGCCCCCCGGCGCCATAATTAGCTGCCGGCGCTCTCCGCCCGGGCCGTGAGGGAGTCAAGCAGCCGGCGTTCGCCGCTTTTTTTCCCTCCGCGCCCGGAAGAGCTTTTTCTGGACGGAGATCAAGAGGGAGAGGAACTTATTGGAAGTGGGGAGACGCGTCCAGGGGCCGGTCCATCCGCCGCGCTCTCCTTCGCCCTGATACGAGTGATAAATCACCGCCGACTGCACCCACATCTCTCTCTGTCAGACAGAGGCCGACCCCGGTCTAATATACACACCCTCAGGACCCGCTCATATTTCTCCATCCTACTCCATCCACTGCTCTTTTTCCCCCATTCTTCACTCTCTCAAACCCGCTCCTCCTCCTCCTCCTCCTCCTCCTCCTCCTCCTCTCTCTGGAGGTCCCGCATAGAATAACATTCTCATTTTCGTCGTCCCGGCCGAGCCTAAATAAATCACCGGTTTTCCTCCGACCGAAACGAGGGTTTGGGATCGCTTCCCGCCGCGTTCGCTCACCCTGATTGGCCGTTTGCGCCACCTCCGACCCCGTGAAGGAGTTGACGGCCATCATGCCGGCGTGAACGGAGCCGCTGCCCAGACCGGCCAGCTGGTTGTGGCCCCGCGGCACCGTCGTGTACAGGGCCTCGGCGATGTCCGCCGCTCTCTTCAGGATCATCTCCTGATGGAGAGATAAACGGACGTGAGAAGATAGAAATACATTCGCAGGCAGCGGAGATTTTTTCGTTCATTCACTCATTAGCCATCCCTTATCCTGCACTCTCTCATTCACACCTTTGGACTATTCCTCCAGTGAAGCTCCTGCAGGTTCTTGCACTGTGGGAGGCCTCCAGACAGAAAGATGTGTGAATCGGAGAGTGAATATCTGTGGATGTTCTCAGTTATCCAGGTGATGGGGAATCAAAATCTTCTTATGGTAGCGGCTGGACTTGAATTTCATCACCTGTTCCAACCCTCATCCGAGAGGGCTCTTCAGTTCACGGGCCTGTGGAGCTGAAGAAGCCTCTGGGATGACGGCTGAACCGCCTTCAGGGGAAAAAAATTCAAGCCCAGTTGCCACGACAAGAAGAACCTCCGGACCTCCTGCCCAAAGACGCGATGGTGAATTAATTCGTCTTTTTTTCTTCCCTCTGCCACCCGAAAAAAATCCCCCCGATAAGGGCAGCTCTTGGTGTTGCTAATGCTAATGCTAATGCAGGTTTAGATAGATCCCAAGCTGGAGATGTGCTGTGGAGCCCCATAATCACACATCTCAGTTTCCTCGTGTGTGTGTGTGTGTGTGTGTGTGTGTGTCGGGCCCGGACACCCCGCCGTCAATCCAAACGCCCCCCCCCCCCCGCCCCCCGGATAAGACGACGCTTTGGGCTTCTCACCTGGTTGTTATGCGGCATCCCGTACAAGGCCTCCACCAGGTCGGCGGCTCGCTTCAAGATTACCTCCTGCAATCAGGAGCAGAAAGAGGAAGGGGATTGATCAAGAGCGCGGCGGCTCGGGGAGTTCAGTCACTTTCATTACATTTCAAATGGGACATTATGCCGTGAATGCAGAGGAGAGGCGGACGGAAGGGAGGGGAAGAGAAATGGGCCCGTCCCGGCACTTTGTTACGAGCCGGGCGGTTTGGGGAGAGCACGGGGGAAGATACTGTTTTCTGTGAATAAAACATGAACCCGCGTCTCTCTATCAGTCAGCCGTCTCCCGCAACTTTTCCCCCCACCTCGCCGTCACGGCCCCATCATGAATTTGCCGCACGCCGTCGCGCATCAATCTCGTTTAACACAACACGTCGCCGGGTGTTGACAGCGGCGGGACCCCCCCCCCCCGGGCGCCCCACCGTCGGCGGGGACGCGCCCGCCCCGTATTAACCCCGGTAATGATCCGAGCCGATGGCCACGCACCCGCTCGCTCGCCGTGACAAATGTGGGAGATTGTCGCTCGGGTGGAATTTCCCACGTCAAACATTTATCCCTCCGCTCTCCCGTGCTCATTTCCTTCCTCTTTCTCCTGGTTCTCCCTCTATTCCCTCCTTCTCCAGGAGTCAATGAGTGTGTGACTCAAGGCGCTTGTTCCATGTGTGTGTGTGTGTGTGTGATGTAGACACCTACAGCCCTGCGAAACCCCTTTTTAAAAGTTAATGTGCCGGGGCCAGGATATATGCTGGAGGCGCGACAACCAGAAAATTGCAGCTCCCCCCCTCCTCCGTCTACGCTCCCTCGTTTCTTTCCCTTCCTACCTCTTTCACACACACACGCTGCGCGTTATACCCTCCTCGGTGTATCCCTCGCTGTGAACAAGCCCCGGAGCATGTGTGCTCTCTGTTCCGTGACACACCGCCTTTCAATCAGACCTCATATCACACACATACACACACGCGCGCACACACACACACGCGGGCACGCACACACGCGCGCACGCGGAGGCTGTCGAGCACGGCCAGGACATGACGAGAGGGTCAGCAAAGCAATAAAGATTGTAGAGCGCTGTCTGAGGTGCTAAATTCACTCAATAATGGGAGTGCTGCCTCTGTGTTAACCTCCCATTACTACCACTATCTAAGGGCGGGGGAAAAAGAGGGGGATGAGGTGGAGGGGCGACGGAAAAAGGGGACCGGCGAGGAGGCCCGCCCGGGTGATTGAGAGACGTAGAGGCCCTGGAAAGGTAAGTAGATCTTTAGTATGTATGCACCGCTTCCTTCCCTCTGCTTCTCCTGGATGCCCGGTGCCTCCCAGGGACTGCGAGATGGATAGAGAGATGGACGGAGGGGAAGAGGAGGAGGAGGAGGAGGAGGAGGAGGAGGAGGAGGAGGAAGGGAGTTAGGACGCAAACAGATCTGGGATGTGAAGGATGGCTGGGACCCCCCTTTCTGCAAATCGGGGTCTCCCGAGCCCTTACACCTCCATCTCCGATCTCTTGTGTCCACAAACCCCATCCCTTCTTCTTCTTCTTCTTCTTCTTCTTCTTCTTCTTCTTTTCCTCCTTTCTTTTTTTTTCTCTGCCGTTCCCTCTATTAATCTCTGTCTTCTGGCCCTGTGCCCTGTCTGTACCTATCCGTCTCTCATTAGCAGAGGGATCTGTCCGGCGGCTAAACGCGATTAGCCCGCGCTCCAGAGTCGTCCCGATAAACAGATAAATGCGGTTAGCGCCGCGCTGCCTCCCGAGCTCTGCCGCTGTAAGGGGAGACCATTTCCTGGGCGCGGGGTCTCTTCCCGTAAAGTCAGGTCCGCCGAGACGTCAACAGGAAGGGGAACCTGATCCAGAGCAGAGCTTTGCCTCGTCTGGCAGGGCGCTCGCTCATTAGCCGGACTCACGACCCCCCTCCTCCCCCCCCGGCGACCAGCAACCCACACACACACACATCCTCTGACTCCGGCGCCGTACCTGGGTACGATAATCGGCCTAAAAGCGTTAAGAATACAAAAGTTATATTTCCAATCAATGCGTTATTGATTAAAATGAGTGCTTGTAGCCGGCGTGCATTTAAAGCGTTGCCGGCGCTCGGGCTTCCTCCCGCCCTGCCAACAGCTGGGAGAACTGTGGTCAACAAACTGTTATTACCTAATAAAGGCACAAATCAATAGAGCTGAAATGAACAATCGGGCCTGCCAGCTACCGATGTTCATTTAGGGAGGGAGGGGGACACACACACACACACACACACCGTGGAGCAAGGGAGGAGATGGATGGATGGGGAGATGTTTGGGGGGGGTGATAGGCTAAAGACCAGAACGCACGGGGAAAAGTCTGGTATCCAGCAGACATGACACACACTGAGGACAAGTGATTTCTTTATCTTCCCTCTACGTCTACCTGGGCTCTCAATCTCCTCTTCGTGGCAACGTCCACCCTCTGTGTGTGCGTGTGTGTGTGTGTGTCGGTCCTTGCGCTTGTGCGGGGGGGGGGGCATGTGTACGTGCATGTGTACGCCGGTTTGTGTAATTGTGTGTGTTGGAAGTAATAAAGTCCACCCGGGGTTGACTTCGATCCACTGACCCAGCAGGAGGTAAGACTGGACAGCTATGATGGATCACCTAACCTGCTTCTGCCTCTCTCCTCCTCAACCTCCTTTTCCTCTGGCTCTCCGGCTCCCTCCCCCCTCCCTCCATCCTTCGCTTCCCTCTCCCACTTTGCCAAATGACCTTATAGTCGGTGGAAGGATGAATAGAGCCGCTTGTGCGTTCACCGCGCAAATAAAGTGTTTGTTTTAGCGGAAAATGACCGAGAACAGGCGACAGAATGGCGGCCTGTGAGCGGCGCACAGTCCCGCCTCTGTGCGCGACGTATATCCGAAACCCGAGAAGCGGCGAGACGAATTGCCGTATAATAATTACACGCGGCGGGCCGACACGAGCGCGGACACACGAGAGGCGGTGTCGCGGATGCACAATACCTTGGGTAATCTTTCCTGGTCTCCGGGGTGTCTGGGGATGACCTTCTGTAACCTCTGAAAGCCGTAGTCTATGGTTGGCTCGTTCAGCGCTGGGTGAAGAGGAAAGGATGGGGAAGAAGGGGGGTTGGGGGGGGGGGCGGGGGGGGGGGCAGGTAGAGGAAAAAATGGTTAATGGTTCATTTTCACATAGAAAGCGGTAAATTCCGTCAAGATCCGTGTTTCCGCGGCGTGGAAATGTGTGTGTTCTCTATTAAGTCTGATTTGTGTCTTTGTTTGGCCGTGATGTAATGAACCTCTCTCCCCCGTCGCCCGTTTTGGTGGTTAATAAAAAGACTGTCAGGAATCAGCCGGGATGCATGTGTGTTTTTGTACACGCATGTGCGAGTGTGTGTGTGTGTGTGTGTGTGCGTCCCGTGGTCTTGCGTTGATCAGCGACTAATATAAGCAATTACAGAGCCTGGTTCCAATATAACAAAGGCTTGATCGCTCCGGGGACCGACCTAAACACACAGATGTGCATGCACTCCCTCTCTCCTGCACACACACACACACACATCACGCAGGCAGAGGGGAGAACACTCGGCATGCTGTGGTCGCGCTACGGTAATTGAATATGAGAAGATTTACCATGAATATTTAAACATTAGAATAAATACAATGAAGATCTGAGGCTTATAGTACAAACACTTCAGAGAAGGATTGTTGGATAAGTGCTCTCTTCACATAATTCATTCCTAATGCACTCTCTCTCTCTCTCGCTCTCTTTTTCCATTTTTTTTTCCTCCCAGCCCCCTTCTGCCTCTCCGTGCGCTGCCTGGGGAGTCAATGAGCATGCATGGATTACAGTCTTGACTTCTTCTGTGACACCGCTTCCGCACGCCGCTCGTGTGTGTGTTTTCGGCGTGTTTGTGTTTGTTCGCCGCCCCCTCCACCCCTCCGCCCCCGCACGTCCACGCCGTCCGTCTGTCTCCCCCCCGTCGGTCACAGCTTGGACGTTTCCTGAGGGTCGATGCCCCGCTTGCCTCACATCTGAGCGGGCCGGCTGACGAGACGGCCCCCCGGAAAAAGAGGAAAAGCCCCCGGAGGCTACGAGCGCAAGCTGTCCCCTGCTGGAGCTCCGGCGACTTTGGCCGCGGCCTTCTCCCGAAGCCGAAGGGGCGAGCGAGAGGTGTGTTTTTTTTTTTTTTTTTTTTTTTTTTTCGGACGACCCTCCCGGCGGACAATCCGGAGACGGGAAGAAGAAGAAGAAGAAGAAGGAGAAGGAGGAGGAGGAAAAAGTGGTTGCGTCGATGCCAGAGGCGGACTAAACTTCTGAAGAATGGCACATATTACAGGCCAGCTGGTCCGCAGATAAAATAAGCCAAAACAATGAGATGATCACATGCAACAAATAAAGTATGAATTATTTCTGAGGGCAAATATTTGACATTACTTCCCCATTCACTGATCTCACTAAAGCCTGAAGGAGGATTTGCCCCGGATTAGGCCCTGCAGTCGGAGGAGCGATTGTTCCGACAACATCCTCTCTTTCGTCTCAGAGGCTTTTGTTTTTATGATGAATTTTTTATCAGTCCTCCGCAACGTGCCAAATGAGCCTCCAGTGAACAATAGCATGAAAAGCCAAAGACGCACACACACACACACACACACACACACTCAGATAGCCCCTATTACACATAAAGAGACAATTTTTGTAATTGAGGGAGGATGCGATATTGTCTCCGCTCGGTTTCAAGGACCATAAACCTGCGGGGGAAGTCGGGCGCGGGGACAAAACGTGCACGGCTATCTACCTGTCTGCGCCTCTTTGGGGATTACCCTGACGTTTTACGCGTCCGCGCTCGACATTGGCTGACATTTCGGCGCAGGAATTAGTCGCGGAAGAAGAAGAAGAAGAAGAAGAAGCAAAAACAGAAAACAAACTCCGGCTCGGCTCTCCGGGATTCAGAGCACAGCCTCGCCGTACAGGTATATTTATAATCCTTAGCTGTCGCTCCGGAGAAGAGCAAATCAAAGCCAGTAAAACATAACTGCCATAAATAAATGAATAGATGAGCAACAGCCCTGGACTGAGGGGGATTCACCTAGCAATCACCCACATCAGATCAGATCAATGCTCATGGAAATTTCATGAAGCCCAGAATCTACACCGCTTCATATTTCACTATAATAACCCGCAGGGCCGCAGGGGGAGTGTGCACGCTGGGGCGAGCGGGCAGAGGAAGGGATGGAGGGGCGTCGGAGGTATGAGCTTTCGGGGAATGGGGGAGGGCGTCGGAGGTAGGGGGGGGGGGGGTAATTGAGAGGTCAGGATGTTGGGAGTCGCCGTTACCGCTGGAAACGAGGGGGGAGGCGAGCGTCCGGCAGCGGCGTCAACACCCCCGTGTCACGACAGCGTGTACGAGTGGAAGGGAAACGCTGCTTGGGCGGGTTAGCTAATTGGCTCTGAGTCTGGATGTTAACGCCTCCGCCCCCCCCTCTAGACAGCGGGCGAGGAGCTGATCATATCACAACCCTCGGTTCCCGCCCCCCCTCCCTCCACCCCGCTCATTCGTCTCCCTCCACAAACCCCTCTCTCGAACCCCCCCGCAGTCTCCAGTGCTCAGGTGTGATCTCATAAGCGCTCCTCGCCGATCGATGCCACCGGTGGCAGGGGGTTCAATAGCCCTGAATTACGGCTTCATTTCTCCCCCCTACACACAGTTGAGAGCAGCACCCCCGAGCATCAACACCACCGCTCACACACACACACACACACACACACACACACAGACACACACCCCCGCCAACTACTTGCAATCCAGATCAATACCTTACAATCTAATTTTTATCCATTTTTCCATAAACCCAGAGATTGCGTTTATTTGCAGAATCCGACAAGCTAAATAAAGCATCGCTTGAACATGTCAGGGAGACTAATGCGTGGCTGGAAATTCATACACAGAAAACAGATGAGTAGAGCCTTTTTGCGCTTAAAGCAAGGGAGAGGCGGCGGAGGGTGGGGGAGGGGGAGCTAAGAGATTTTACAAATCAATGGAGGTGTGGAAGCTACTACAACCTAAACTCTAATTATCTGTTGCGGAAAAAAAAAAAAAAAAAGAAACTGCACATCGACGGTTAACAATTCCTGACAGCGAGGATTCTCGGCGGGGGAATGCAAATACGGAGAGTGCGCAGGGAAAGCGTGCGTTTGAAACAAGACGTAAGAAAACATAAGAAATGCCCCCCCCCCTCCCCGCCGCCGCCGCCGCCGCCGCCCCACGCCCGGTGAACGCCACTCATTTCGGCGGGGTATAAAATAATCTGCGCTCGAAATTCATTTACATCATCATCACGGAGCAGATGCCGCCGTAATAAGAAGTGAGCGCGCTAAAGAGGGAAGACAAGCCACATGGTGCAGAAAATTAATCTCAATCTCAAATAGAGGTGTGGGTTTTCCTCGCCGTAAAGGCCGCCGACGCCATCTCAGCTGCCCCCCCCCCGCCGCCGCCGCCGCCGCCCGTCTCCAGCTGGAGACCGGCCGTTTTAATCAAGGGCGGGCCTCCGCCCAAGCTCAATAAAAGGCAGCATTCACAAATAGGAGCAAGACAAGTAATTGATCGCCTCACGGTCGCGGCTCGCTTTTACTGCATCGGAGCGTTTGCCATGCGCGAATGCATCAAACGCGCGCGCCGGCATCGAAATTAGTCGTATCCGCGACACGCGTGGCGAAATGCACGGAAAGTTTTGCGCCATCATTGAGGAAAATGGAGCCGGTTTAAATTCCATCCTTGACTTTTGGCTCCTCTTTACCGCCACTGAGCGATGTTTCCACACCTAATATGTTTTCTGCACATGGGAAGACGACCCCGAATGTTCGTCCGTGAGTGTGTGTGTGTGTGTGTGTGTGTCGGTGAGTACGGCGCTGGCCTTAATGTGAGCAAGCAGGGCCTTTTAATATCAGCAGAAGCTGTAGTCGGAGCACTAAGCAGACACGGCTGCATACTGAGGAGGGAGGGATTGCCTTTTGAACGACAAGGGTGATTCATCAAGACTCCCAATCTGCGGCCAGTACCCCCGTGTCACACACACACACACACACACACACACACATATGAACCCAAGTCACACAGAGTAAGCACTATAGCTCTGTGCAAGGAGAAAAGAAGAGGGAGAGCTTCTCTTATGAATGCTACGAAGGTGATACACAAGCAAACGTGGAAACGCATTTGTACAGGAAAGAAGAAGAGGAGGAAGAGGAGGAGGTGGTGGAGGTGGTGGAGGAGGAGGTGGTGACCCCAAAATGAGAGCGAGAGAGAGGGGGATTAGGGGGAACTCTGAGCCCCAGAGGTGGGTAAGGCAGAGGGCAAGGCGAAGAACAGAAGGAGGATAAGGGGATAAAAAAGACAGAGGAAGAGGAGAGAACGCAAAAAAAAAAAAAAAAAAAAGAAAATCTTTTATTCTTATCAGCGGAGAGCTTAATTGCCTTTGATGAGTCTAATTGGAGCTTTCCGAAGTCTAATAGCAGAAGAGTCCTCGGAGACGGCGGAGAACACATTACTGTAATGGCTTCTCTCCCAATCTCCTCGTCTCTTCTGTCCGGGACTACAGACGGGCGCTGGTGGAGTATCAATGATCATGCAAAGCAGGCCGGGGGCGGGCGGAGGGGCGGACGGAGTAAACCTATGGATGGCGACGTGTGTGTGTGTGTGTGTGTGTGTGTGTTTCCGTGCGTGCGCGCGTCGAGTGTGTTTGCAAAGTAGCAGTTGCAGCAGTATTGGGTATGTGTTGACTTAATTAGGTCTGTGAGCTGCTCGCTTTCCTCTCCTCAGCAGAAGTTGATTAGCAATGCCAGCTGTCCCCGATGTAATTCGGCGCGCACGCGTGTGAACGCGCATGCACATGTAATATATGAGTATATGCATGTCTGTGACAGTGTGTGTGTGTGTGTGTGTTGCCAGCTGCCGTGCAGTGCTGCCAATCCTCCATGATTAGTACCCACTGGCAACTGGGCTCAAACTGGTGCCAAACAGACCCAGGAGGGCAACATGGCCCACGGTAATCCTCCATCCATCCCTCCCTCCCTCCCTCGCTTCTCATCCACCTCTCCTTCTCCGCTCTCATCAGTCGCTTTGTTCCTCCGAACGCGAAGCATCACTCGCATCAGACACGCCGGGTCGGCGGGGCGCCGCCTCGCCAGCGGCGGGGGCGCAGGATCTCCGCACGACCGCCTCAAAAACAGGGGGGGGGGAAAGCAAAGCAACCCGGGGGCGGAGATGGGATCTACGCCCTGATGCGGTTGACTGTGTCACTGTGAAGGTGCCAGCGCTTGGCAAGCAGGCCTCCCGTGTGTGTGTGTGTGTGTGTGTGTGTGTGTGTGTCCAGCGCAGTCGATGACCTCTGCTGCCTCTCACCTGTTGAGATGTGCCTCCACAGACAGGCTGAGGATGCATCCAGTTTAGAATAAGTGAATGTGACAGGGTGAGTGTGTGCAGGGGTGTGATATTTATGCATGCGCGCACGTCCGATGTAAACACACGGCTCCGTGGGCGTGGAAGGTTGCGAGCCGCCGCCGCCGCCGCCGCTGACGATCGCCCGTCCGTCTGCCCTCTGTCTCGCTAATGCAGTTACCTGCCAGTCCCTCTTCGGCGCTGCAGTCGCATGTACGCGCCGAGGCGGTTCTATCCTCCAAACACACTCCGCCGTGCACGGATGTCGCTAACAAACATACAAATGTACTGATGAACCGCCGCACGCCGCCGCAAATGTGATTTCGACGAATGTTGGCAATTCCAGCCGCAGTTTACTGCCTAAGTCCATCAGCGGTCGAGATTACAGACAGATTTATGTGATTCGCCAAACCTCCGGGGAACCTCCGGCCGGCCGGCGGTTAATCATCGCTTCCCATCCGTTCGCTCCGGTGCTCCTTTTCACTCCTCCAGCTACGATTCCGCATCGCTGATGTAACATTCGTGCTTTCCACGCCGCAACACTCGCCCCCAAAACCCCCTCTCTCTCTCTCTTAATGGATCTCTGACTTTCTGGGATCCCGCTGTCGACAGGGTTAAATCTCAATAATCTCCCTCATCAAAAGGTTAAACCTCCCCCTGACCTTCACCTGCTTCAGGAAACGGGGCCGACACTTTCTCTCCCCGGCAACTGTTTTTCATAAATTACCCACTCCGATTATTGCGTTTCACACATTTTCACGCTTTCAAACCCCTTGACTGGACCGTTCCCTCTCACCTGGTCCCTCTGCAGGGCAGCAGCTCATTTCCACAGGCTTCGTTTCTCATTGATAAAAAAATGTTATATACATTATGTTCATGTGAGTGTGTGTGTGAAATGCACCTTGATGTTATCGAATTGCGCTTCACAATGACAAGTAGTCCAGTCATCTATTCATTCATATAGACACACACACCGTCTCCACTGTTCTCCACTGCGTGTGTTTGGAACTCGGAGAACCCGAAGGAACTCCGCGTAGAAACCAGGAAAACGCGGAGACCGAAACTTCCACGAAGCATCTCACAACCTCAGCGGACGGTGCTGAACGAGTGTGATTGATAAGCGCCGAGGTGTGTGTGTGTGTGTGTGTGTGATACCTGTGTAGATGAATCGTCCAGGCGTGCCCTTGCAGAACTGCTTCGACTTGTAGGACAGCGTGACTTCCACCACCCCGGGGATGTGTCTGGGCGGGGTCTGCACGCGGATGGCGTGCGGGGTGATCAGCTAGGAAAGGGATGAAGGATTCCTGCCGTTAGACTCGTCCGTCGCAGATCCAGGCTTTTTCTCCCTTTGTATCGTCGGTGTGAAAATGACGCGACGGCGAGGAAAGTAGGGCTTCCGGCGGAGCCGCGGGCAATGTCACCGTACGGTTATCGCCGGCGAGGAGCTAGCGGTGCATCTACGAGTTAAGAAATAGAATAAACCTTCCTTTGCATAGATTTATCGTACGTTTACGTATCGTATGCTGGTCCCGGTGGCCCCTGTCGAGCTGCCACCGCCACATGAAAGCGTCACATTGAAGCTCACTTAGTTTTGGCTGATGGGCCCCGGCTCGTCGCCGCGTACGTGGCGTGCACGCTGAAGGCTCTTTGAAAGGAAAAACGGTAACAAGACAAAACATCGGCTAGTGTTTTTTTTTTTTTTTTTTTTTCCCCCCTGCACGCCGCGCGAGCTGGCACTCAAAGCCGGCGGCGCTCAAACGGCATCAACGCTTCCTGCCACCGAGCGTGCACGTACATATGTATACGCGCGTGTGCGTTATTCTCACTGTCCCTTTCATTGCGCGGTTAGCGTTTATTCTGCCATCATCTGACCCGCGCTCACACTCCTGCATGATAACATAAGAGCTTTTTATAGCATTATTTCTTTACTAAAGAGCGGGCCGCTTAGCTGCGACGCTCGCTGACCCTCCGTCTCACACACACACACACACACACACACACACATTCAGATGCCACATTTACATTTTCAGTCAGCCACCATTCCCTTCCCTTTCAGAGATCTATAGAGGATAGAGTACGACGAGTTCTTTCCTTTTTCCTAAAAAAAAGACAAGATGGCAGCCGAATGCATAGGCGGATAACAAAAAAAATATAAAAAAATAATTAAAAATAAATAAATAAATAATAATAAAAAAAAATTTAAAAAAAAGAAAGAAACGTGAGGTGTTCTGTGATTTACTGCGTGTGCGTCTGTACATTTTAAGAAATTCACAAAGCGGTTGTTTCAGGCTGACGAGATGATCCCGTCTGGACTTATACGCACCTCGCTCCAAACCAGCATGGTTCCGAAGATCACCTGCAGGCCGTCGAAGAAGTTGTCCCCGATGATGATGACGGTGGCGCCCCCTGTGGTCCAGCCTTCGCTGGGGCTGATGGCCTTGATGCTCGGGGTCGCTGCGAACGAGACGGACCGATGAGACGCTCGGCGACCCGGCGGCGGCCCTTCGGGGGGCCCTTTGGCACCCGGCGCGGCGTCGGAGACCTTTTAATGGAGACGGTAACACGTGCGCTCGCTCCGTCTCTCACGCACACATCACCGCTCTCCTCGCTCCCGGAGGTTGAGGGCGAGCGAGGAATACTAATCAGAGTGATTATATGCACCCCGTTATTAAACATCACCCCTGCCCCGCGTGTGAGGGCAGCGGCGGCACGCTTGTTTTATGACATGTGGCAAAGCGTGCGGCGTGTAAATGTCAGGTGTGCTGAGCGTCTGATCAAAGGCCACGCGACCGGGGAGCCGAGCAGAGCCAACAGACGCTCTGCCCTCGGAATACGCAGCCTTCATTAAGCAAACACTTAGCTGTCGCTCAGCTGCCGCTTCCCTCTCCTCCGAGGACTCGGGTTCGATGCCGCCTTTAGATATTCCGAACAAGTTTCGGACGCTTTCTGGTTTCCCTGAAAAGCACGTACTTTCGCGACTTCGCGGTTCGGCTTTCGCGTCCTTGCTACTTCACGGATTTTTTTGTGATTCGATTCTCGCAATTTATCCCTCTTTAGTGCTGTTTTTTGCAGTAATTGATTTTTGTCATGATGGACTAGACATATTATATACACTGCTCCAAAAAATAAAGGGAACACTTCAAAAACACATCCTAGATCTAAATGAATGAAATATTCTTATGAAATACTTTGCTCTTTACACAGTTGAATGTGCTGACAACAAAATCACACAAAAATGATCAATGGAAATCAATTGTATCAACCCATGGAGGTCTGATTAGGAATCACACTCAACATTAAAGGGTAAAAACAAACTCCAGGCTGATCCAACTTTGATGTAATGTCCTTGAAACAAGTCAAAATGAATCTGTGTTGCTTCCTGAGTGGACACTATGATTTCACACAAGTGTGATTGACTTGTGTTGTTCAAGTGTTCCCTTTATTTTTTTGAGCAGTATATATTATAATGTATTATATTGCATTGCATTGCATTATATCGTATTACATTGCATTGTATTATACTATATTATATTACATTATAATTTATAAAGGATAGATTATTAGTATTATTCTAGCCAAAGAAGAAAAAAAAATGAAAAAATTAACTAAAATTCATTTTATAAAACCAATCAAATCCGAGATCTCCACATTCTTAGAGGAGACGGCTTCTACGACATGACTCCCCACGACATCGGTGGCTTCGTAGGCCGCCGTCCCAATCTGTGATATGGATCATGATATGGACAGATGTGCACGGATCCTTCAAGAAGAGGAGGAAATCGAAGAGACCGGTCTCGTGCTCATACGTGAGCCCGGGACGACGACATGGTTCACTTTTGTAACGTGACGTGGCGGTTTATAAAACCATTTTCAACCAGAAAAAAAAGCAGAGGCAGCAACTGCCTATGAGGATGTTTCTGAAGAAAAAAAAAAAACGCCAGTTAAGCATACGTGTGCGCGGGGGAGGTTGGTAAAAGGTTGAGCGAGGTTCGTTTAGGGTTCATATATGTGTGAATCAAAATTCATCAAAATGATCGCGTCTCGACGTTGCGGAAATTCACTTTTTGTAATGTAACTCCCGCGAAAAGTGAGTTCCGCTGTATATTTTTTTGCGTGTCCTTACAGCACCGTACCCGGAAACGACAATAAAGAACAATTTGGAGCGGTTCCCCTCGACCTGATCTCCTGCGGCATTATGGACCGGGAAGATTACGGGGTTGTGATTGGAGAAAAGACGAGCAACGGGAAAATATATGTTTATGTGAGCTAAATCTCCTCTCCTTAACAGATATGCAGCTTGTCAGACATGCTGTAATTCTGTAAAGCAGCGTAATCCACTTTAGAGCAGGCAGACTCCCCCGACCCCCCCCGACCCCCCCGACCCCCCCGCAGCCTCGCCGCCGCTCTCCGCCCGACTCCGTGTTCCGCTGATCCTCCCCAACAAGCCGGAATGATATTTAGCCCCCCGATACCCCCGTAGAGATCAACATTCGTCGAGCGGCAATCTGTGGCCGTAATCGCGGCCTAAGATGCCTCCTTTTCACAGCCGCGGATATTATGTGCGCTCCATGTGCACGCATCGATGTGTGTGTTTGCGTGGATTAACCAGATGGTGGAACGTGAATCCATGTGATAGGATTATACTTTGGGGTGTTCCTCCGTGCCATCTGCTCAAATCTACGCGTTGCACGTTTATTATCGCCTGAAATGGGCCCCCGAAGTCGGCGGGTCGGCGCTCGCGGCGACCGGAGGAGCCAAACTCCGGAATTTGGTCTTTTTCTTCGCCCCCCCCCCCCTCTTCTTGTCTGGCCTCCCCTCCGCCCTCCACCCTCGCTCCATCATCATCAGCATGAAATGAATATCAGAGAAGAGGAAATTCCCAAACAAATCTCTCCGACACGGGGAACATCTGCTCGCGCGGTGTTTGCGCTCTTCTCTCCGCGAGAGATCCAAGCCTCGCTGATGTCTCCAATATGTCTCGTCTTTGTGAACTTTTCTAATCGTCCGCGGGACCGGTCGCGGGACAAGCGGCCCGTCTTACCTCTGGAGAATTGTCATTAGGGAGGACTTAACCGGCGTATTCAATCTTAATGCAATCTAGGCCATCATGTAAATCCCCGTCTTAGTTTTTTTTTTTTTTTTGTCATTATCATCCCCGAGGTTGACTTTCCTCAAAGAGGAAGAAAAAATATGTTTCTCTTATTCAATGTCTGGGAAATCGAAATGAGAAAATAAATGGATTAGGGACTTGGGAATCAGCGCGGGCTCCTAAATCATGTGCACATGTCATTATGAAGTATTAAAGGTTCGGCTCTGACCGCGCACGCCGGGGTAGCGCACCCAGCCTTTTGTGCATGTGTGTGTGTGTGTTTGGAAACCTGAGGGATGGGGAGTGATGGAGGGCTGGAGGATAAAAGCAGGTCTCAAAGGAAATAAAGCCAGTGTTGGCTTTAAGCAGAACAGACCTCATAAGAAACAGTGCTTATGCGAGGCGGAGCTGGAGGCCCCGGGGCCCGAGACCCGAGGGGAGGCGGCGCGCCGCCAGACGCTCCTTCCTACCGTGCTCCAGGTAGGACGGCGTGCCTTCCGAAGGGTCCAGTCGGCGAGCCCGGCGCCCGTGCTTGGAGTTGTTGTGCACGAACATGTTGTCGGAGACGGCGAGGACGTGGCCCTCCACGCTCACCGTCGTCGAGACGACCACCTGAGGGGCGGAGACGGAGGCTTAGCTGTGTTTTTTTATACATATTGCATCTCCTACTTTCACACGATCCTCGTCGATGCATCGGCGTGGAATGAATATTATAAAAGCCATCATTTTCCAAGTGTTTTCCTGTGCATCGTGTATTTGCAAGTGTATTTGCAGTCCCTATGTCCTCTATTGTAAGTCGCTTTGGATAAAAGCGTCTGCCAAATGCAATGTAATGTAATGTAATGTAATGTAATGTTTTGAGGCTCATTTCCTGAACACACACGCCGAAGCAAACCCTGTGCGCTAGGTTTGCGCAGGTGGGTGCGTGTGTGTGTGTGTGTGTGTTTGGGGGGGGAAGTGGGCTTCCAAATCCAAATAAAGCAGCGAACGAGGCTAAGAAGCGGAGGGGAGTCAGGTGATCGTTCCCGGTGGACTCGTCTCCTCCGGCTACCTGAGCGGCTGCGAGGGGATTGATGGGAACGGGAATGGATTCGCGGGGAAGCCCGACAGCTTCGGCACCTTTTATTTGTGATCGGATGACCCGCCGTGCACCGAGGCAGTTTATTTTCGTAACCGGCCCGCCAGAAGACCTCAGACGGTTACACAGGCGGAGATGATAGAACCTCCAGGTGGTCTAAGCCCAACCCCTGATGTAGGTTCTGCACTGAATGAACCCTCTGTACCGTCTCGTCCACGGGTCTCAGCTGAAGCTCCGACGGAATCCAATCAGGGAGCTTCTTGCCGCGAGGTGGACGCACAACCGCTGTATCCTGTGACGCCCTGTTCATCTACCGTCATATCCGCACCCGAATATAAGCCGCATCGGCTAGCCGAGCGCTATTTTCATCCTCCTCCTGCGCACAAAAACCGTTATTTCATTGGTACGACGTTACGAGGCTAAATGTTTTGGCATGAAGCTCGATAGCGTCCCCCCCCCCCTGCAAAGAAAAACATAAATTATTGTTGTGAAAAAAGTTGCGGCTTATAGTACGCGATGATTTTTATGTATCTATTTTCTCCCCCGTGCCTGGATGAAGGTCCACGGGAAAGGTGGAATAAATGAAATGAACACATGTTCTCTCACTTGTACAGCACTTTGATGGAAAGTTCTCTATAAACATGTATTTATTCAGTATTATTATCATATTAAAAGTTCGCTTTGAAACTGAATTTTCAAATACCTTCTAGATGAGTCTGAAAATATACATACACTGCTCAAAAAATTAAAGGGAACACTAAAATAACACATCCTAGATCTGAATGAATGAAATATTTTTATTAAATACTTGGCTCTTCACATAGTTGAATGTGCTTAGTTGAATGTGCTGACAACAAAATCACACAAAAATGATCAATGGAAATTACATTTATGAGGGTCTGGATTTGGAGTCACACTCCAAATAAAAGTGGAAAAACACACTACAGTTGATGTAATGTCCTTCAAACAAGTCAAAATGAATCTGTGCTGCTTCCCAAGTGGACGGTTTGATTTCACAGACGTGCCGTTGCGTTGTGTTCTTTAAGAGTCCCCTCTATTTTTTTGAGCAGTATATTTAATATAATATATATATATATATATGTGATAGAGGTGACTGAGGTTCAGACACCGTGCCATAAAAAGCCTCTGTCACCTGAAAGCGCCTCATGTCTCGAGGATTCCCCGCATTCTTCAGGCAGTTCTGGTTGCACTTCAGGAAGAACTTGAGGAAGAACCTGGAACGAAACAAAACAAAAAAACAAAAAAAAAAACAAGACATGAGAAGACGAGGCGGAGCGAGTGCACCTGTCGAGCTGCAAATAAAGCAAACAGGGGCGCCGTGCCGCGTAAAAACAACCCGGGGGATATCGAGTAAGATGCTACCTTGAGCATCCACTTGCCATAGACCCACCGGGTCAGACCCCCCCCTCCCCACTCCCACTCCCACTCCCACTCCCACCCAGACCCCCATCCCCCTTCTGCCCGGTGACGGAAGCTGTGCGTAGCTACTATGCCGCGGCGTGTTGCCATCCCAGCCTCTCTCAATCTCAGTGTGAGAGACCACATCAACAGCACCTGCCATGCATTATTAATAGGCTGAGATGGCAAGTATGGCTACCCACATCAATACTTAATGAGGGAGGGTGTGTGTGTGTGTGTGGGGGGGGGTGCGGGGGTAGTAAAGGGAGTGGGTGTGTGTGTGTGGTGTGTGTGTGCGGGTGCACTGTAGGCCTGAAAAGCAGAAAGGCAACGACTGACAATTTATTCCCGAACCCCACCCCGGGGCTCCGAGCCTGACAACTTCTTCCTCTGACGAAACTCCAGTAAATCTCTCCTCTCTCTCTCGCTCTCTGTTGCGTTGTCTGTCGCGCAGAAGAGAAACAATAAAATAAAAACATATATCAATTGAACTGCAAAAAAAAAAAAAAAAAAAAAAGTAAATAAACAGCGATGTGTACAGATACACAGGAACCCACAAAAGAGGAGGATAAAAACTACATTTCCTGGTCCTCCCCTCCTCCTCCTCCTCCTCTTCTTCTTCTTCTTCTTCTTCCTCCCCGTTTGAAAAGGCTCAAAGAAGTGCTGACAGCCGAAACTGCTTACAATACAGATCTCCGCCAGCCACGGAGAGAATCACTCCTTTGCTCAGCTTTTCTTTCATATGTCTTATTTTCCCCTCTCTGTTCATTTGTAACGGCCGGGATTCTGCACTGGGCAGCGCATTCGGAGCCAGACGCCTCAGATGGACACACACACACACACTCACACACACACGTTGACATGTCAAGAGCCTCGGAAGCGCGGTTATCTCGGAGAAAAAAAAACAGAGTCGGGGTGGCCGGGTTTGCACGAGCGCTCGACGCAACGCGAGAACTTTAAACACCAGCTTTTAACGCGCGGCCGCCGGCGGGGCGGACGACGCCGGATCGGAAAACACACCCGTACGATACGAACGGCGAACACAGTTTTGATTTACAACCCCGCGAAAAGCCAGGATGTAAACGGGAGGCAGGAAAGACGGACGGGGGGGGGGGGGGGGGGGGATGAGGTGGAGAGTCTGCAAAAACCCGAAAGCAGAGGCAAACCACCCTCCTGTATATTTTAGAGGCTGGAGGCCAGTATTTCAATAATTCATGAACCTGAGAGATGGGAGGTTTTTTTTTCTCCTCCTCCTCCTCCTTTCCACAGTGGCGGTCGGACCCCGCGGGCTAAGGGTCTCCAAACTTTCCTCTCACCCCGGGGTCAAAGCTGCAGACCGCATCCCTTGTCCCGCGCACCCTCGACGCATCTCCTGTTTAATTCATCAACTCCACTTTTCACCAGAACTCTCCTCGTCCTAAGTGAGTGGAGAAAAGTCAAGGTCGCCGGAGTCAGAGGTGACCAAATGGAGGGGTTAAACCGCGGGCCGAGAAGGAGGGGAGAAGAAGCCGGTGCGACGACGGGAGTCGGCACGCTCCGCCATATGTCGGCGCATCCCTCTTCCTCCTCCTTCTTCTTCTTCTTCGCGCAGCGAGCGTCTGATTCATTATTTAGATGACTTAAGGTGTCTGGAGCCGGCCGCCCGGAAACATTACAAAACTGCAGCATGTTGATTCCCCGGCGCTACCGCTCATCTCCGCGGGACTGGAATCACCGCCGATGAACGCCGATACGCGGCGGCGAAGAGATTAGCATTAGGATTTTTGGATAATGTGATTGACAGCTGACCGGTAAATATGGACAGGACGCCGACGACAACACGGGGTCGCCGACGGATGATTCCATCTTCCGTCATAATAACTCCTGCCCGCAACGTCAAAACAGATTTTATTTCAACCAGAAGTGATGTTTTTCCACGTTTCCCCCAAATATTACTGTTAACATGACGTTCACATGACTCCTCCATGCTGGGAACTAGAAACTCCAGGAGGAGCAGGGATTGGTTTGTCCCACCAATGTTAAAATATATAATTTTGAGCTAATCTGCTTTGATTTTTAGCATGCAAAATAAAATGATTTATATCATTATTGTTATTATATTATTTACTCATCACCAGAAGTGATGTTTTTCCCTGTTTTCCCCAAATATTACTGTTAATATGACGTTCACATGACTCCTCCATGCTGGGAACTAGAAACTCCAGGAGGAGCAGGGATTGGTTTGTCCCACCAATGTTAAAATATATAATTTTGAGCTAATCTGCTTTGATTTTTAGCATGCAAAATAAAATGATTTATATCATTATTGTTATTATATTATTTATTCATCACCAGAAGTGATGTTTTTCCCCGTTTCCCCCGAATATTATTGTAAACATGACGTTCACATGACTCCTCCATGCTGGGAACTAGAAACTCCAGGAGGAGCAGGGATTGGTTTGACCCACCAATGTTAAAATATATAATTTTGAGCTTATCTTCTTTGACTTTTAGCAATGAGAACACTTCAAAAAAAATGCAAAATATAATGATTTATATCATTATTGTTATTATATTATTTATATTATTATTATTATTATATTGTTATTTGTCGTTGTTATCAATATTATTGCAATGTTGCAGAAAAAAATTATGATAATAATCATTATTTTAGTGATGATGAATAACAACAATGCATTATAATAAAATGAATAACAACAACAATAATAATAATAATAATAATAATAATAATAAAAGAGATAAACACAGCAGCATGGTGGTGCAGCGGAGAAGGAGCCTGGTTCAGTTGCCACCTGGACCTTCCCGTGTGGAGTCTCCATGATCTTCTTCAAGGTTCTCCGGGTTGGGAGATTCACCGGAGACCCCGAGGCGTCAAGACGTGCGAATGAGCGAGTGAACGCTCGAATGTATGTCGATGATACGCCGTGACGGTCCGGAGTGAACCCGACCTCTCGCCCGATGACAGCTGGGACGGGCCGCAGCCCCATTACCATGAGTGCAGGATAAGCAGATGATGAATGAATGAATGAATAATAACAATAATACGTCACACGTCGCTATATCATAATTAAACAGTTGTTGCAGCAGATGATTTAGAATCCTTTTCCTTGATAATAACCTCTAAATCTGTTTGTTTTTATTTTGGCTCCGGCTGGTTTCGGGCCGTTTCACCGCATCAGCTCCGCAAGCCGCGGCCGTGGCGAAAAAGCCGGATTAAATGAAATAAAACCATTTTGCGCTCATGTAATTACCCCCGGATCCAGGGACGGCGGTGGAAGTGAATTTGTGTAAATAACTGCCCGGCCCTCTCGCAGCCTCCTGGCGTAAATTTGCAAAAAAGCGAGAACGAACGGATAAACAAGCGGGCGCCGGTTCGCCGGAGTAATTTAATGATCTCACACTTTCATCATATCATAAGCCCGCGTTATTTGTCACTTTGGAGCAATTAAACACACAATCAACCCCCCCCTCCCGCACATAAAAAAACCCAGAAAAAACAAGGAAAGCAATTATAACACAACTTTTAAGTAATCCCTGTAGCATCTAAATATTATTACCCTGGTGATAAAGATTGTCTGTGTGATTAGCTCACAGCGAGGGGGCCTCCGAGGGACCATCGCCTCGGCTTTTCTAATAATTTTCCGACATCAGCCGCAAATGAGGCAGAGAGCGGCTTCCCCTTGTCAGATCGAACGCCGGCTAACTTCCTAACGTCTCCGTCCTCAGCGCCTCTTTTTTAGTTTAGCCATCTTGTCGTGTTGTCGCACGTCGCGCACACGCCGTTCATCTTCGTGTCACATTTTCTTTATTCTCGCCCCCTCCTCCTCCGCCCCCCCGGCCCTATCTGTTCTCCTCCGCTGTCGGCGATGCCATAACTCAGCCGCCGCACTCCCCGTCTTTCCATCTCTCCCTACCGAACAGATCATCTCCAGAAGAAAAGCAGTGTGTCTGGCTCCTAATATGCTTCATGAGGTGTGTAATTCACTGCGCTCCGGAGGGGAGCCATTTGTCTCGGGGGTTAACTAAGTGACACAACAGCACTTCCCCGCGCCTGTTACCGCTTGCGTGGGACATGCTGAACTAATCCGGGCAGGTAGAGCGCCCGGCGTTTCCGCGGCAATCGAGCATTCAAATACATCCGGGGGAAAAAAAAAAAAAATATATATATATATATATATATATATGTATGAGTTGAAAATGAATAAATAGGCGACCGGAGGAAGAGCGCCGCTTCCAAAGCCCGACGTCTTCCTCCCCCTGCTGTTTTGTGTATTTTCCTTTCTCTTATGTTTCATATCTCGTATTTCCTTTCTTGTGTAACCCCTTCTCTCGCTCTTTCCGCCATGCATCACTGACACTTCAACCAAGAGCCTGACTGGCTTGTTTTCATGGTGACCTGTCTCCCTGCCTGCAGTATATATTTAAGCCTGGAAGCGCATACACACACACACACACACACACTAATTTAGGGAGATTTATGAGTGGGGCCTTGCACCAGGAGCCATGCAGGCTGACCCCAGGGGTGTAGGAGGGGTGGCGTCGGGAGGGGGGGGTCCCTCCACGGGTGGGGGGCATTAATAATCAAGACCCAGTCTGTCTCTGGGCTTCGGACACTGCAACAGGCAGCTGGGGTCCATTTCACTGGGAACACAGTAGATAGATGGATAGATGGATGGATGGATGGATGGATGGATGGATGGATGGATGGATGGATGGATGGATGGATGGATGGATGGATGAATGGTCTTTAGGAGCACCAGGTTCAGTGTCTTTGCTCAATGACACTGGATCCAATCATCAACTTTCTGATTGGGACGCCTGCTCTGTTCAAACGATAGATAGATAGATAGATAGATAGATAGATAGATAGATAGATAGATAGATAGATAGATAGATAGATAGATAGATAGATAGATAGATCAATTGATCGATAATAGATAGACAAATAGATAGATAGATAGATAGATAGATAGATAGATAGATAGATAGATAGATAGATAGATAGATAGATAGATAGATAGATAGATAGATGGATGGATGGATGGATGGATGGGTGGATGGGTGGATGGATGGATGGATGGAACTATAGATCAATTGATCGATAGATAGAGAGAGAGAGAGAGAGAGAGAGAGAGAGAGAGAGAGAGAGAGAGAGAGAGAGAGAGATAGATAGATAGATAGATAGATAGATAGATAGATAGATAGATAGATAGATAGATAGATAGATAGATAGATAGATAGATAGATAGATTGATAGATGAGAGAGAGAGAGAGAGAGAGAGAGAGATAGATAGATAGATAGATAGATAGATAGATAGATAGATAGATAGATCAATTGATCGATGATAGATAGATCAATTGATCGATAATAGATAGACAGATAGACAGATAGATAGATAGATAGATAGATAGATAGATAGATAGATGCAGTTGCAGCTGGTGTTCCCTGGCAGTGCTTCTCTCCCCCCCAGTCTCGCCGCTGCACCTCTATATTGCCCTCATGTCTATCTTAAGTGTCATGATTTATTCAAATAGAACATCTCACCGCGCTGAAAAATTCATCCCCGGCTGCTGGTGTGCGCCGCGCCGTCCTCCCGCTCCGCCGTATCCGCCTGATGCGTCTGCATGTCATGTCAGCTGAATTTGCCCCGTCGTTAAATATTTCTCAGAACAAATGGACCCTGGAGGAGAGCCTCGGCGGGTCGGGGCCGCCGAGGCTCGGGGGAGACGGTCCCTTCCTTCCCCGCAGAGCGGCGGCGGCGACTCGGGGGACGGGAGTCCCAGAGACGCTTAACAAATTGTGTTTCATCCATTTCATCTGAAGAGGATCATTCAAAATGCAAGTGGCGCTGGAAGTTAGCCGGTTAGCCAGTTAGCCAGTTAGCCGGTTAGCCGGCGCCGGGTCCAACAACTTGTAGCCCGCTAACATTGCTACCTGTGGCCTGGAGTCACGCCGGACCACCAAGAAGAAAAAGCGGCGTGCACGCATGCATGCATGCGTGCGTGTGTCTGCGCGCGCGTGTGTGTGTGTGTGTATCAAAGCCACGAGGAATAAGCGGCTGTCTGCATGATGGACAAGCTTGGCAGACGGCGCTGATTGAAACACTTCCTCTGTCGGGCCCGGCCCATTAATCTGACGCAGACGGAGCCCGGAGAGAGAGGGCCAGGCCTCGGCGTGGCAGGAGTAATGACGGGTCCTGGTCCTTCTCACCTCCACGCCGTCCCGTCACGCCGGGACGTTCTGTTACCGCCGTCCGGCCCGAACCCGCCCTCGTGGGACTGACCGGTGAATAATGGCCCTGTCATCGGCCCGGGTAGACATGATCGCAGAGCCCGAGGGTATGCGTGACCGCGTCTGTGTAAGTGTGTGTGTGTGTCTGCGAATGTGTGTGTGTGAACACAACTCCTCCACGCAGTCATTTACCCCATAATGCCTCCCCTCTACCTAAGTTGAGGACTGTGTTCATATTGAATAGTGTTGATTTAAGCACATGTTAAAGCTAATGCATAATGCATCGACTATATATAACTTGATAAAGAACGTGGTGTCAGCCTCGGACCGGGCCCATACATTGTGGCGATGAATGCGCCGCTCGCAAAAAAGTTCCCTCTCTTTGTTCCATTTAAGCTTCGCATTAAATCATAACTGTGACTGTGACTGCGCCGGCTCAAGGTTATGTTTCTAAATGCGTCCGTATCAGAAATCAGAAACGTAATTAGCGCAACCGCGTTTGTTCTCGGGTGAAAAAGTTGCTCCCTCCGATCCGGGGGTCTGGAGGAGGGAATATAAGGCAGACAGTGTGTGTGTGTGTGTGTGTGTGTGTGAGAGTCTGTGTGACGGGTAGGCTGACTGATGGGGTGCAGAGGCGTGGGGTTTTCCTGCAGCCTGTGTGTGTGTGTGTATGTGTGTGTTTGGGCCGTGTGTCCCTCTGTGTTTATCAAACATATTACAGCTCCTTCTAGATCCCTCACCTGCACTCCCCCAGCCTGCTACATATGGCCCACCAATCACAAAATAAGGAATCATGCATACATTAGCATAGCTAATAGCCTACCCTCTCCATTTAATATGCAAATTTCTTGAAACATTACTGAATGCCGTCTGTTCTAAATGAATAAATTTGAATCGCAATTAGAATAATCCTTTATAATTAATGAAAACTGTCAATTTTGGTTCATAAGTAATTTGATTAAAGTGGTGATGGGACACTTATGAAGTTCATCAGGCGTCCTGGCACGCGTGCACGCAAAAACACACCTAGCGACCAACAGCACAGCCAGGGCTGCGTTATTGATGAAAACGATTAATAAACTTATGAAAGCGGTCGTCACGCGCGGCGGAGATTTTTTTTTTTTTTCCCCCTCCGCCAAACAACTTCTTTCCTCTCTTTTAACGCCGTCCAGAGACAGCAGATCAATCACGCCTTTCTGCCACCTGACAGAGGTGGGTGGGGGAGGGGCGGCGGCGCCGGTGATTGAAAAGGTTTCCCGGCCTGGTGGTGCTGTGTCAGTGGCCTGTCTGTCCGGTGGGAGACACTGATGGACTGTCGAGCAGAGTGCCACACACACACACACACACACACGAACACACACACACAGGCGCGCTAAGTCATTACTATGGGGTGAATCGGTTCCTGGTCGCCTCTCTGAGGACCCGACGAGGCAGTGCTGATTTTTGTCGTGTATTATAAGCGTGCAACGACTTATTACCCTTCATCAACACACACACATAAACAAACACACACGCATGCATACGCGCTGGCTGGTGCGCGCCGGCCTGTTTTGCTACCGAGGCGTATAATAGCGTCGCTGAAACGAGGGTCACTCATCTGTTGGAAATTGTTTCAACGTGTATTTCCGTCCACCGGCGCAAAGGAGCTGGTGTTTGTGCATCAACACGAGCGTGTGTGTGTGTGTGTTGCATGGCTTTAGCCCAATAATAATGGTCCAGATAGTATGGAGCCTCCCAGACTAATTAGTCAAATCACTGAGAAAATAGCAGCCTGCTAATTAATGGGTATTATGGCATTTCAGAAGTCACTGCTCTAATTGGGAGGGAACTGAGCCTCGCATTTCCATACTGCAGTAATATCCGTCCCCCTATCTGTCCGTCTGTCTACCTACTTGGCATGCTCGCTTTTAAACACAACGCCGCTTCCGCACGCGAGGAAAATAATTATCCCGCACGTGGCTCACATTTCCGCACCGCAATATACAGCGTATACATAATACATCCGGGTTGGCGCACGGCGACGGCGCCCTGCGCCCGAAAGAGTCAAAGATCGCGGCGCTAAACGTGTTTGCAACCCCCGAGTTATTATGAGTGAGACATCTTTATATTGCTTTGAGAGTAAAAGGTGCCTAATGCAATTGTATCCGTGAGTAATAAAATGCATCTGAATAATTCCTCCGTGTCTGATTTGGGGTGTGCGTGTCTGCGACCCCCTCCTCCTCCCCGCCGCCGCCGCCGACGACACACATGAATACATGCATGCAGCCACGAATGCATATCCCCAGTAGGTTCTACTTAACCCTATCAGACGGCGGGACGATCAAAACAGATTTGCATTCAAATGCCACAAGCTCGCTATCAAATATCAAATCAAAGCAGCGCCACGAAGACGGACTGACGGCCGGTCGCCTCCGCGTCCCTCCTCCTTTCTCCTCTCGGGGTCCCTGGGACTCCCATTCTCCCGCCGGACGGACGGACCGACCAGCTCTCGCCGTGAGTGACAGGCTGCGGCCGGAGCTTGATTGACAGCCTGTTGAAGCTTTAACCGTCCGCACACACACACATGCATCCTCCTCCTCCGAGCCCCACCCCCCCACCCGTGCACGGGTCTGAGTGTGTGTGATAGCCTGTGGGCTCGTGCCCCGCAGGCCGCACAGCACCATACATACAAATCACGGTGTGTCAGCCGTGTGAAAGGGCCCATTCTGACTTTGTCCTTGTAAAGTCAGGCCCCCCTTGGAGCAGCCTGGATCTGTATCCTGCCCCTGTTACTTTCCCTTCTCCTTCCCCGCTCCTGCAGCCGGGCAGATGCACGGCGAAAAACTCAAACGCGCCTGCTTGTGCAAACGCGCGCGCACGTACAGGGGGGAAATGCCAGATTTAAATGCGGCGCTAATGGGCAGCACCTCACAGGAGCAGGGGATAAATACATCTACAACAACACACACCGCCGCGGCCAAGACCCCGGGCCTAATCTCACACACTCAGTTAGTACACCTGGTTAATGTTAAGAGGGCAGTTATAGTCAATTACATTCCCATATAACGCATAAACCTCCACCCCGCCTGTGCTGGGGGAGTAATTGAAAACAGACGCGGGACACACCGGGGTCCAGGCAAGAAGTCAACTTCCCGCCCCGGATTTTTCTCGGCTTGTAATGTCTTCCCCGCTCCATATTCGGCGGTCCTGGGGGGGCAAAGAGGAGGAGGCGGGGTTGCCATTTGGAGAAAAAGGCAGCGAAAGAAAGAGCGGGCGGATGTGGAGACGTTCGAGGTACCGGAGACGAAGACAAAAGGCGGGGGGGGGGGGGGGCGAGGACGGCTTTGTCCAGAGACGGGCGCCGGGTCGGGGCGAGAGGGTGGCGGACCGCCGGGCGCTGCCGGTGTGAACCGACTGACAGTGTGTGTGTGTGTGGTGTGTGTGTGTGTGGTGCTTGGTTGTAAGTATGAGTTGGAGACTGACAGGTGACATTACCCTGCGTCATGGCTGGAGGGACAGAGGGACAGAGGGCTCGATGGTTATCCAAGCAGAGAAATGTCACCGTCCAGACACCGCTGTGACAAACACACACACACACATATGCACACAGATTCAGGACAAAGGAGTCTGGAGTCTTTGAGAGCAAAAATAAAAAAAAAAAAAAAAAATAAATAAAAAAAAAAAAGGCTGGCTACACCAGGAAGAGATGAGGAGATTACATCCTCGGTTTAAAAAAAAAAAAAAAGGAGGAAATAAAGAGACGAAGCTGCGGGAAAAGGCTAAGAGTCAGACGGCGCCATTACAGCCCGGCGTTTATTCACATCCTCCGCCTCCCGAACGAACGCCGACCCCGTCCCCGGTAGTTGTTACCCCCCCCCCCACCCCCCCACCCCCCCCCCACCCTTTTCCAATCCGCTTTTCATTTAAAGCCCAACCTCATTTTGGCAAAGCTTATAAAATGTCCATATTGCTGCTCATTCGACCCCATTGATTTAGCGTTTGGTTAAATATTCACGACTGTGGATGCAATTAACATGCTGTTAATGAATAATTGATCGCATCTTAAGCGGCCATAAAACTCATGCATATTAATTATTGAAACAGGAAATATGAAAAAAACAACCTTCCTTGTTTTGCCTCAATCAGCCTTCTTTCATTTTGTTTCTTCAGTTGGGGGCGGGGGCCGCTCTATGCGTGCGTGTGTGTGTGTGTGTGTGTGTGTGTGAGAAGCTATGAACACTATGCAAATAGCGCTCTTAAACACCACTTTAAGAGCTCTTACATGTCTTTACGCCGCCTCTCAGTACTTCTGTTCAGCTCGCACAACACACACATCCCAACGTTCGTGTGTGTCGATTCTGGGCGGCGACTTTGGCGTGGTGCCGACAGCCTCGGCGGGACGGAGGGGGGAGCAGCTGCCGGTCCCGAGAGGCGAATATTACCGGGGCGAACACAACAAAAGCGCGAGGGAGGCCGGGAGGAGAGGAGGTCCTCGGCGGGGTTGGTGGCGAGCCGGCGGCCTCCGTGGATTTACCCCGGGGCGGGAAAAAAGCAGGGGTGAGAAAAAAAAACGGGGTCAGCCCGAGTGCAGGGCATTAATGCGGGCGATGCTCCCCGTGGCCAGGTGAGCATGTGTGTGTGTGTGTGTGTGTGTGTGTGTCTAACGGCGCAGTTCTGGAGGTTAAACTCATTATCCACCCCTCCTGCGCCCCTTAAACCACTCTAAAATGTTTTGACATGAAAAACACATCTCAGAAGCAGCCACACACTCCAGGAAAACACCAATTTACATAGTCGCTTGTTATTTATTTAACACACAAATCTCTCGCAAGAGTGTGTGTGTGTGTTCCTCCCCTTTCCCTCTGTCTACTTCTGCAGGAGCCAACTCACTCCCCCTGCAACGGCGGCGCTTCCGAGCTAAAAGTGACAAGCCGTCAATTGCGTTTCCATAAAAAAAGAAGGAAAAATAAAAGCCCTCCTCCTCCTCCTCCTCCTCCTCTGGTCGTCCGCGGCGACGTCTTCCTCGCTGTGATGTCGTTCTGATCAAAAACGCGGCACTTTGGTAAAAATAGGAGGACACCGGGCGGATGAACGCCTCAGCAAAACACTCCCTTTCTTCTGCTCCTTCCCCCTGTTCTTTCACTTCATTAGATCCCCCTTCTCCACCTCCACACACCCCTTTAAGGAAGAGGAAGAACCCCCTCCTCCTCCTCCTCCGTTACTATTCTGAAGCCAGATTGAAGGAGGCCGAGCCGTGGGGATGAAAGAGAGAGGAAGACCTCCGAAGAGACAGAATGTGATGGAGAGCGTCTGCATTTCATCCCATCGGAGCAGGTTCACCCGGCGGTGATGCTCCTCAAACGCACCTTCAGCCGTCGGCCGAGGAGACGCGGCGGGAAGGAGGGAAGGAGGGACGGCGGGTGGATTTTTCCGTGGCTAATTCAGCGGGTGTGGGAAAGCGGAGCACCTAACACAGGTTGGCCTGGTTTCAGTAATGAGTTTGATTCTCCTCTCTGCCTCCTCGGTCTCGCTGGGGACCAGGGCTGCATAATAACATCCTCCACACACACACACACACACACACAGACACGGACACAAACAGGTCTATGGGGAGCTAATTATTCTCACCTGTGTTAATTATTGCTGTAAGCCAATCAGCGGACTCGGTGCTAATTAGGCAGCGTTAGGTCTGATTAGTGTTTTGCGGCCGGCTCGCTCGCAATGTTATCCACCGCAGCGCTGCCCTCGGGCCAGAGGGGAGAACAGGTGGATGCTCACCCTAGTGTGTGTGTGTATGTGTGTGTGTGTGTTCATTCTTAATCATAAATAACCCAGGGATGGCTTAAATTCTCATTAAAAAAAAATCGAATCAATTACATTTCGAATTAAACCTGGAATCAACACGGTAAAACAATGGCCGCGGTTGTGAGCGGCCCTCTTAAGTTAATTGGCCCCGATTCGGGGGTCACTTCTTTTATCTGGACAAACACCCCCCCCCGTGCCCTTTGAGTTAATGAGGGATGATGCAGGATCAGCGCTGTCGCTAATGGGGCCTTTTGCCGGGGCGGACGCCCCCTCCGAACCCCCTCCGAACCCCCGCCGATTGATCGGCACATCGCGCATGCAGCCGCCGCTCTGACCTGCGGCGGCTGGGAGGAGGAGGAGGCGGCAAAGGAACGGAGAGGGGCGGTACGAAGACCCGGACGCTCGGCGGACGGATAACCGTCCTCCAGCCGAGGGAGACGGAGGGGGAAAAGAAGAAAGAAAGAAAAAAGGAAAAGCGGGCAGGGATGGGGAGAATGGATGAGAGGAAAAAAAAGAGGCTGGAGGAAACCTTCCTCTTATGACACCATTGATTTTCCTTCAGAGGCTTGAGCCTGTCACTGCTGAACACTTGGTCCCCGTGCTCCTCCACACACACACACACACACACACACACACACACACACACACACACGCACTCACACAGAGACGTGTACAAACTCTATGCCCTGACCTCCACGTGTGCCTGCTGGTCCATACTGGGTCTAATGACACCCGGGCCTTCCACAGATCAATACTAAGCTGTCACTCAGCCAGGCAAGCGCGCACACACACACACACACACACACACGAGGGGAAACTACACACACAGATGCAAGTGCACGCACACACACACACACACACACATGCACACAAACACACACATATGGGTGGTGTCAGGTTTGCGTTTGCACATTTGTGTATGCTGGAAGCCATGTTTTCTACAACATCAGCAGATGCCCTTCTCCACTCTGCCGTCTCACACACACACACACGCACGAGCACGCGCACACACACACACACACACGCGCGCGCACTGGACCACAGCCATATTATCTCTCCTCAGCTGTTTTCTCAGCCTCCTCACACAGAATCCGGGACCTGATGTAATATTGATGAGCCAGGATGGAGGCCCTATAAAAAGTGATAGGTCCTTGCGATTGTAAATTACAAATTGTCATCGATTTAGCGTCAATTCACACACACACACGAACACACAGGTATAAAAATAGACATAAGCTGCCGGTTCTGCCCAGGAGAGAAAGCGGGGTTGTCCCCCCCCACCACCACCACCACCACCACCACTTTCCTCTTTCCTCGAACACGTAATCCACCGGCCTCCCTCCCCGCTTCTTCCCTCCTTTCCGTGGGCTCCTCCCTCCCCGCGCTCCCCCTCCTCCTCGCCTCCTCAACAATCTCAAGCACTCATCCGCCCCTCTACACACACATCTCAAGTGCCACTTAGAAAAACCAGGCCGGGGGAGGCGGGAGGGGGACGGAGACGGGAGGCGGGGCGGCGCGGCGGCTGACTCGGTATCTCCGGAGTTGAGAGCGCGGCTCCGAGGGCCGGCGCAAATCGCCGGTGTGTTTTTTTTTTGTTGGCGAGGGGGGGGATTCTGCTCACGGCGAGCCCGTCCGTGTCGCAGCGTGCAAATGTGTTGACAGGGAAAAGCGGCGGCGACACACGTTTGTTTGTTGCTGTTAAATCACTAATTATAGCCCGGCAGACGCCGGGGCAGACGCCGGCTAATACACTATTAGGCCGTTTGCTGTTTATTAAACTTTTATAATGTGATCACTCTGATAACGGTGCAATTGTTTCCCTGGGCGTGTGTGATTATACTGTCGTACCCCTCTGTCCTCTTGTAATGGCTCCTGCCTAGACTGTGTGTCCGCCTGTGTGTGTGTGTGTGTGTGTGTGTGTCTTGGAGCATGCGGAGCGGTGTTTTCCATTTCTCATTAGAGTGGCACAGACTCCTGCTGCAGGGTCAAAGCAGGGGGAGCGGGAGTGTGTGATTGTGTGTGTGAGGGGGAGCGGGGTGGTAATGAGCACAGGAACATAATACTACGGCGTCCATTAATGCTCTGAGGCAGTGACATTAGGCATACTTAACTAATAGAGCCAGTCTCTGCAATTACCCACTGTTATCTCTGCAGCTTTGGAGGGGAACCGGCTTTTAGAAATGTTTGTAGTAATGTGATAAATGCCAGGTTTGCCCATTTGTAATCCACACTGTGGGACTCGGGGAGGGCGGCGGCGGCGGCGGCGGGGGATCTAATTGTTTTCCTTCAGATTCTAAAGATGCGATTTAGTCATCGCTCTCTTTTCCAGCGTTCTCCTAACAGGTACGTCTCCACCCATCGTCTATAGATCTCTTCAACCTCCCCGCCTCTCTCTCTCTCTCTTTCTCTGAGCTCGCGGCGCTACGACTGTCCTGTCAGATGTGAAGAAGCGGCGTCGGTGACGGCGTCCGCCCGCCTCCCTCTCATCCCCCCCTCTGCCCGTCGTCAGAAGCGGGCCGCGATGGCGCGTGTAAACATCTTGTCACGCCGACATGAGGGGCCGTCACGGCGCGAGAGAGAACGCGTTTCATTAGCGGGCGTCTTTTCGTTTGAATCCGCGGGCCGCCGGCCGCCTTCGACTTCACGGGTCAGGAGAGGAACGCGTGGAAAAGACGGGAGCGGCGCTTAGATGCGCTGCTAACTGTTGTCGCGCTCATGCGACGAGGTTTTAACCAAACGCAGGATCGCTGTTTCTCCGTGTCAGGAGGAGGCAAGCGAGGTTAAACTTCCTGCAGGACGATGTTTAACCGGCGCGTCCGGGTCGACGGCGTGCGGCGTATTGCATGCCGCGTCTGCGTCAACAGCCCGAGGGTAAGACGGCGACGGCGGCGGCGGAGAGAGCGGCGCTGATAATTGTTTTCCAGAAAAAAGAAAACAAGGTCTGCGTTTTCTGAACTGAATGTCACCTCATGTAAATAGCGACTCCTGCGTCGGAGAAACCGATATCTGGGATAATTAGTGCAACTCCCTCCTTTGCACGCCGCCGAGGAGCGGCGTTTTCCGGGAAAAAAAAAATACACTAAATCTGAAGTTGTGAGTGGGAGGACCAAAGCGGCTGAGGGGCAGAGAGATAGAAACAGAGAAGAGGAGGATGGAGGGAATCAGAGGCGCAGCGAGACGAGCGCGACAAACAAGAAAACATTCCTCCTCGGCGAGGTCAAGCCCGCGCGGTAAACAAACAAACAACGGCGGCGAGCGCAGCTCAAAGGGGCGCGGCGGCGTACGACAACAAAGCGTCACAGCCGGCTGCCTGCGCCTCACTTTGTCTCCCCTCGTCGGGAACATAAACACAAACACGGGCCTTGAAATCCTGCTCGGGGTTTGAAGCGAAACACTGACGCGCCGGGTCTTGTTTGTCGCCGACACGCAAAGCGAAGAGAATATATCCGCCATCGGAGGCGACACGACCCCCCCGTGATGGAGCGGCGCCGCTGACCAGATTCGTCCGCGCGTCGACTTCCCGAGGTTACTCACGTTTCCACGGCAAAAGCTCAACGACGACACGTGGTCGCTTCTTGTCGCGGGATCGCGCCGCCGTTTTGACCCCCTCGACCCATTATGGCGTGCGAAATGTCGCTCTTCCTGAACAGATTGACGGGAAAACAGTCGACGCAGCCGGCGCTCATCCTGGACACCTGGACTTTGCATCCTGGGCTGCTGAGAGAAGCACCGGGCTGGTAGGAAGCGAGACGCCGGCGTCGTCGGGGTGGAGCGAACTGGAGGTGCGGCGTCTGCGATCTCACTTAGAAGCAATCAGTAAACAATGAATCATCAGGTCGCTCTGACGCGAGCCGCCGCCGCCGAGAGGCCCCGCTACGAAACACACGCAGCCGCGCAACACGCCGGACGGCAGCGAGACTGTCCGTAGACATCGGAGCAGTCAGAAAACAAAGACCGCACACACACACACACACGTGCACACACACACACACACACACACACACATGGATGTATAGCATCACACAGAGAAGCTCGCGCTTGTGCTCTTCACGCCTCATTTGAAAAGCAAATTGAGCGCGTCTTCCAGGGCGAGTCACCGAGTAAACCCTGGAAAATGTTACTGTCTGCCCACTCGCGGCGCCGCCACACACACACACACACACACACACACACACACACACGCTTACATGTCACATGTGAGGCCTTTCAAATGGTAAATATACAGGGACAGTAGTCAATCCTCCTCCTTTCCACGTTGCTCCGGCCTGCAATTTCCAGGCCAGAACGTCTGAAATAGCTAGAGAGGAGCAGGGTGCGACTCTTTTGGGTTAGCGTCCCCTCGCCTCCCCTCCTCCTCCTCCTCCACCCGTCCCGGAGCAGAACAAACACTGGCGCAGAAGATGGAGGGATGACCGGGGGGGTCAACCCTCGGTAATGACAAAGCAGTTTGATAGAAAATGACTAACGGCAGCGCTATTTACAGCCCCGAACGTAAATGCCTTTATGACGTTATGAAATTTGCCGGACCTCGTTTTACGAGGTTTAATTGAGACTTTTTTTTTTTTTTTTTTTTTTTTTACCTGCGTTCCGTTTTTTTACAACTTGTAAAGCGCGACGGCATTTTTGCAAGAACGCGGTTAATTACCCAGCCGAGTAGGTAAACGGAGGAGATAGTTGTTTCCAGGATGTTTCCACAAACCCCGCCGGGCGACGCGTTCGTTTTTCGCGCTTGGAACCGAAAGCGTGTCTCGGCTTGGGGGGGTTAGAGCGCCGGGGGAGGAAGGAGGAGGAGGAGGGGGGGAAAAAAAAGGCAGCTCTGTTTTCGAGGCCTCCTCCTCCTCCTCCTCGACCTCCAAACTCACGGCTGTCAATCAGCGCGGCCGCTCCGTCCCCAGGGGGCTGCGCTTTCCTCCAACCCTGAGGGGGGGAAACCACTGCAGGGGGGGGGAGAAAAAAAAAGAAGAAGAACACAACCAAACAGATGCGGCAGGGAGCTGCGGGTCAAAATGTGTGTGTTTATGAGCGTGCAAGCCAACAGAGGCGCCTGTAGATTTTTAAATAACTATTTCACTGATCTTAATCTGGATTTTTCTGGTAACCAGGCTAAAGGAGGCTCTGACGGATACCGATTCTTCAAGAGAGACGATTTCAGGGAACAGAAAGAGGAACTGAAAAGATGGAGAGAAAGCGAAAGGTGACTGACGGCGCTCCACGTGCAGAGCAAAATCAGCCTACGAACGGAGTTTCCGATCAAATTTTAAATCTGGCGGCGAACAAGCCGCTGCGCGAACACACAAAAATAAACTCACGGGGTTTCTGCGTTATGGCGTGGTAGCGTAGCGCCGTTGTGTTCTCCTGTTCTAACGCTCTTGGTGCTTTTCTCAGTAAATTAGCCTCATTACGGCTCCCGGAAAGGTTAAGCGCTCGTGCTGGTGGCGCTACGAAGAAGTTAAGAGTTACAGACGATCCCAGGAAGGAAATATCGGCTAAATGTGAGAGCGGTGTTGGTGTTAAAGATGTCGCCAAGCACGACGATACGGCTAAGACAACCATCTGCGTCGTCCTGAAGAACTCTGACGAGCTAAAGACGGCTAACGTGGAGAAAGGGTACAAGTGCCGGCAAGAAGACAAAGAACAGCGGAAACAAAGTGATAATTAAGCTTCGCTTTGTGTGTTTTTGCCACAAATAAACCCATAAAGAGTTTGAAAAGAGTAGTTCGTTTTTGGTTCAATGGGGTTTATAATGGCTTCAATGGGAATCGGAACAGAGTCAAAAGAACAAATTCAATTGTACTGGATGGAGACACACGACCATTCACTCCGTCAATCACGTCATATCGTCAAACAACTGTTCAATCCCTCATTCACACCTAATATAGAGATATAAATTCAATTCACAGGTCTTAAAATAAAAGCAAAAGAGAAGAGATGTAAGATCATCTTACCGGTATCATTATTATTATTATTATGCTACTTATGCAACGATATAATTATTATAGAAAGGCGCCATCAAACAAAAAAAAAAGCATTATTATTATCATCATCATCCTATATGGACCTGCAGCCTTTCACCTCTGGGATTATAGCTTTCAAAGTCTCACAACAAAACATCCTCCTCTGGGTGACGGCATCACCGCGGTTACAGTCACCGCTCATTGTTGTGGCTCGGCGGGGAGCTCATTCACACCGTGCACGCCGCCGCCGGCCGCGTCACCGACAACGGCGTGCAGCTTGTGAGACACGTGAGTCCGACTTGAGCCGAAAGGCCTGGCTTTGAGGAAACACTGGTCCTCTGGAGACCCTGCCGAACCTCCGGTGACACACACACGGATGAACATCTGCAGATTATAAAAAGTGTGTACTGCAAGGATAGTTGTATATTTATGTGTGTGTGTGTGTGTTTATGAGAGATTTGTGCGACTGCAAGCACCTTAGGCGGGGGAGATCTGCCTGCATATCGATGAGCCAGCAACTCTACCTCTTTGCCCCTGAGCCCTGCACACACACACACACACACACACACACACACACGCAAACACACACACACACACACACACACAGCAGCATGTGGCCGGTCCCTTTCAAATCTGCTCACACCAGTTAATGAGCTGCCCCCCAAACCCAGACAATAAATGGCACATCAACAAGAAATCATCTTTTGGGGAGGAGGGAACGTCCCTGAGTGTGAGGGATGGGATGGAAAAAAAAAAACATAAAAACAAAAACAAGAAAAAAAGGACCGGCTGCCGTGGAAACCCGGAGACCCGTCGTGATGGTCCACAAATCCTCACAACATACGTTTTGGAAAGGTCAAACGGTCGCTTGCGTGTAAAAATCACAGAAGCCAAAAAGGTGCGAGGACGAGAAGACAATCCTGAGAACCCGAGCGTCCGGAAGTCGGAGGTGTCAGAGCGGCAGAGAGCCGAGCGCCGCGCCTCCTCTTCGGCCCCTCGCTGACACCGTCACTGATATGAAAGTGAAACGGAGCTGCGGGGAACGGAAGGCGCTGCCAGCGAAACCACATTAGCATGGAATGCAAATGAGGAGGGGGGCTAATGGCTGGACAGGTGCAGGCCGGGCCTCTAAATGACACGAACGTGAATTTGCAGGCGTGCACACAAACAGTCCCACACACACACACACACACACACACACACAAATGAGATGGATGAATTAAACATGGGTGGGCTCGGCTTGGGGGTGGAGGGGGGCTGGCAGAGCTGACATAAAGTCAATGACATACATTATTCACCAGCGCGTGTTAGCCCAGCCAAGGCAACACATGACCTCTCACCCCAGGAAGTGCATCCAAACATAACAACCAAAACAATGAGGGAGTCCCCCTCCCCCCCCCCCCCCTGCAGGGGAGGAAGAGGGGAGGGGAAACGCAATGAAACACAACCCTCCGAGCCAGGGATGGCTCTGAAGACTTTCACACACACACACATAAACACACACACACACACACACACACACACACACATGGCGAAGAAGGTGCTGGTGAGTTAGCTGCTAGCTGCTAGCAGCTAACTCACCGGCGACGACGGCGAGAGCTAGCAGTTTCCCGTTTGCAGAGCAGGAAACTGTCAACCATGACATCACCCTCCCTGGGAGGAACGCTTCCTGCCCGACATTCCTCACTCAGCTCACACACACTCACACACACAAACACACACACTCGCCAGGAAATGGCCTCTATCAACACACACACACACTCCCGAGGAAACAAACCAACATTGGCGCTTTTACACAAGCGCGGACACGCATGCGAGGAAATGGGCCACATCAACGGGAGCCGGCGGGAGCGTGCGCGAATGCAAACACACACACACACACACACACACACACATGCAAGACTGCACTGAAAAACAGCAATAAACCTGAAACAACACAGCCTGCGCACTTGACACCCCCGAAACAGGGGAAGGGGGTCACGGGATGTTGTCCGGTGGATCCTTATCTCTGGTAGCAGAGATATTCTCTCATGCTGCAAAAGGGGGGGCCCCTGAGGCCGACCCCCGGGGGCCCCGACCTGCAGGACACAGGTGGTCTGAGGACACGCAGGGATGCAGAAGGGGGGGGGGACGACAACCGGAGCCAATGGGGACAGGAGATTAAACCAGAATGCGATGAGGAAACGTAGGTTGCAGCGATGGGGGGGTTCTCACACACTTTGGGGGTTCGATGCACACAGCGGGGTCTTCTAATGGACGACGGCGGACACACCGGTGGAAGGATGCTGAGCTAGGAGGACTGGAGATTTATGGACGGAGGGGGAGAGGACAGGAAGCGAGAGGAGAGGATGGAGGAAGTCGGTTCGCCGAGGAGGAGGAGGAGGAGAAAACGGAGAAGTTACATCTCGGCCTCCGGGTGCTTTTCGCGATCACAGCCTTAGCAAATATGCTTCATAATTAAAAGTAGGACTCCTTGTAAACACTTACACGCCCAAACAAATTCTCTCTCCGACAAGATGAAGGCGGGGTGTTCGTGGCGAGCGCTCGGCACCCATCGCGCCGCCGCTCCTCACTGTACCAGATTTGTTCTCCTAACAATCAAATAAGTTTCTCATTAGCTGACTTTATTTTTTTCCC